>NW_026712328.1:15787308-16269808 GCF_030504385.1 Musca domestica | reverse complement strand
TTCTCGATGAAAGTCCTCCAACTCCCTTAGAGTGGTGAATGGCAACCGTAAACAAGTAAAATACTTTGTCAATTTTCAAAAATAAATAAAATCCGTTAAAAATTATGTTAAAATCTTAAAAATACCGAATGTAGCCGTTATTTACGACGACGGGGACATGCGTAGGCAACTTTTGTCATAAGCCATTACAATATTCAAATGAGAAACTTGAAAAAAACGGTGAATAATGTAGCTAAAATTCGTCAAAATACCGAATATAGTGAGATACCATTATATGGGGACTATACCAAAACGTGGACAGGCACAGAAAATATTCTGTCATAGGCTGTAGTATCCGTTACGAACTTCAAATACCAAATTTGAAACAATTCCGGTGAATAATGTTGCTAAAATCAGCAAAATACCGAATATGGGTAGGTCCAGTTATATGGGGGCTATATGAAGATGTGGACCTGCACGGACAAATTTCTGTCGTATACTGTAGGATTCGTTACGAATTTTAAATACTTAATTAGAAACAATTCCGGTGAATAATGTCGGTTAAAACACCAAGATACCGAAAATAGAGAGGTATCATCATATGGGGGCTATACGAAGACGTGGACCTACATGGCCCATTTTCAATACCAAAAGTCCTGCAGACATAGTACACATTTGAGTAAAATTTTATCAACCTACTTCATTTCGTTCGGAGGCTACAGTGATTTGCACAGACGGACGGCCATCGCCTAATCGACATAGAATTTTATGCTGATCAAGAATTTTTGGGGTCAAAAATGTATATTTCGTAGTGTTACAAATGGAATGACAATCTTAATATACCCTTCATACTATGGTGGAGGGTTTAAAACTATGTATGCGGTCTTTTGAAATTGAGCAATTTTTTTTTTAATTTAATGAAAGAGGCGCCAAGTATGAAAAGGAAGAGGTGAACTAAAATATGCAAAAAACGATATTTTTATTTCTCCACGGAATTGTTCTAAATTTGATATCAAGAGTTGGTAACGGGTTCTACTTCTGGTAGGACACTGGCTGTATAGGTCCAAGTTTTACTATAGCTTTCACATAACGGCATATCCCGTTCACCTAATATAATAAGTCCAAATGAACTGTATTTTGTTACATCCCACCGAATTCAGTCTAGAAGCAAGTAACTCAAATCGGTTCAGATATAGCTATATATATGTTTCCTTTCCTGTCTTATATATGTTTCATCCGATTTGGAGGTTAAACTTCCTCACATGCGTAATATGCACTCCAGAAGAATGATATTTGGTACCGGATATCATATACTGCTCAAAAATACCTCTGCCAAATTTTTATCGAGATCGGTTCGGATTAGGATATAACTCCGATATATATCTTTATCCGATATCAGGTTTATTGCGCATCAAATGGGTAATATCAGTCCAAATGGACGAATTTTGTCGATTACGACTGAATTCATCCTATAAACGTGTATTTCAAATTTGGTGTAAATCGGGAGCTATAGCTCCCATATATATGTTTTATCCGATTTGGGGTTTAAAGTCCCTCACAAGCGTAATATGCATTCCACAACAATGATTGTTGGTACCAAATATCAGATACAGCTCCGAAGTAAGTGTATCAAATTTTGTCAAGGTCGGCTCAGGTCTGGATATAACTCCCAAATACATCCGTAATCCTATTTCTGGTTTATTGTGCAAATAATGGCTAGTATCATGGAGTGAATTTTGGGACGTACGTTTCCATTTTATGCAACTCAGCTTCGATATATATGTGTTAATAGAATCCTCCTCCAAGTGATATCATGCACTCTATAGCAAACTATAACTGCTCTAAAGCCAAAATGTTAATAGATGGTATGATCTACTTGAAATAAATTCTTTTGTTTCGGAAGCTCTACTAAATATACATAGTGGTGTAGGGTTTCATACAGTCGGCCCCGCCCGACTTTTGACTTTTTCTTACTGTTTTTTTTTTGTTTTTTGTTTTTAAACCTTTACTGCATCCTCCAACCGATCTTACTGGTATTTGTAGTTTAAAGTGGAATACATTTCAATCCAGACATTTTTAGATAAAAATGTTTCCTTTAGCTAATGGTGGAGGGTATTTAAAGTTCGGTTTGCCCAAACTTAATGTTTTTTTACTTGTTTTATCATCAAACACTAACTAGTCAAAATAGAGAATTGTTCAATTTGATGTGGGAGAAAGTTCCGACCGAATTGGATGAGGACGAAAACAAAGGACACAAATTAGCCCATCAGAAGTAATAGTATAATACTCCCAAAAGATAATGCCTTACTTGTGTGTTATCTTCATTTTGCCGGGTATGGGAACGGCGTTCAAGTACAACGTAGTAAAATATAGCACAACACAGTACTATATGGCAGTTTATGGAACACATCCACAATCACTAGGAATCTGGGTATTTTCCTATGCCTTAACACTCCAGCAAAATCCACTTAATATTATTAACTGGAAATTTAATAATACTCTTCCCAAAATACATTACCATTTCTTTCATTTACGGTTCGTAAAATTTGTGTCAGGCTATAATTCCGCAAATAATAAGTGGCCAATGAACCTTTTCTCAACCAAAGCCAAAAACAAATATGTATTTTTATGGACTGACCCAAATCTTTAAAATTTCTTTTTTAATATTGTTTTCTGAAGTAGTAGTAAATGATGACGCAGCTCCGACATTTACAAATTTCAATTCATTGGCAATACAAATAAGTTTTCGACTTTTGTTTTTTTTGTTTTTGTAAAAATTCGACCTTCAATAATGCATAAACAAATGCACATGTATGTCTGTAGAAGTGGACGGACAGAGATCACGCACAAGCCATAATTCAATTATTGCATTACCGATTTTTTAGGATTTTGTTGTGCTACTCTTCTTCGTAGTTTGTTTTGTTATTTTTCGATTCAATCTCTTTGCCAAACCTGTTAACCGACTGGGCGACTGACGTTAATGCAATGGACGTAATTGTTTTCTTAAACTCGGCATTGTCATGCATTTTTATGACTAACTGACTGGCTAGCTAGGCTGGCTGGCTGACTGACTGACCATTTTGGCCAGAAGAAAAGACCAGCGACGAAACAGACTTGTTTTCGCTATGGCTGGCCACAATGAAATTCTGTTGATGTTGCGCTTGGTAATGAGGCTAGCTGATTTACGTCGCTGACTCGAAATTTCAATTTCGATATTTAAATGTTGGAAAAACTCAATTTCTGTTGGGTTGTGGTTGTTTTGTTAAGGTCTTCTATTTTGCATTTTCTCATTTGAAATAAAAGTTGTTCATACTGACCCCGTTTTTTTCCCTAGCAGCGATGCAACAATTAAACAACAATTAACTTGCTAACGATGTTAGTGTTGGCAGCAACAATTAATGGATTTTTGTTGCTTACCTTTGCTCAACGCACTCAGAATAATGAATTTTCTTGTTATTTTATTATTGAATGGATGCAACGAATATTGAGTAAAAGAGACCCTGAAAAGTCAACCAGTTGCTAGAAAACAAAAACTACAAAAAGGCATAAAAATAAAAAGATGGCCAAAGTCTTAAACCACACTTGGGTGAAGAACAGGGAAATTGTGTAATTATGTGTAGTTAAAAGTTTATTGCATTTAATTGGAACGAATTGTAGGTTGAAAACTTTTCAGAAGATTAAAATAACTTGGAATAATTATGTTCTGCTGTGTATAGTAATTTCGTTTTACCTATATCAGCTATGAGCAAAACCATTTGTAGGCAACTTTTTTTCCTCCTCAAAATTTTATTTTAGTGCAGATTATATTGCTGCATTTTTCAAATTGCTGCATCAAAAATCTATTTTTTTTTTTCAAAATTATTTTTAAGTGCAAATTATAGGTGTATTATTAAATTGGATACAACTACTTACTTCTCAGCGAACAGTACATCTTAAAATTTTAGATTCATTCCAAAAGTTCGTGTTGGGCCTTTTTTGGAGGGTATATTAAGTTCGTCATTCCATTTGTAAGATATCGAAATAAAAATGTTTGACCTAACAAAGTATGATCAGCGTAAAATTCTAAGACGATTTAGCCCTGACCGTCCCTCCGTCTGCTAGAGTCAAAACGACATTTAGATGATTTTAGCCACATTTTCAATGGAATTGTATGAAATTCTACACGAGGAATTTTTTGTGGGTACTTTACCCCCTGGAAGAGAATTGGACCTATATGGTCCACTGTATCCATATAAGTGTAACTCCCGATATTCGGTGTTTTCATGATTTTAGCCAGATTTTTCACCAAAATCGTCTCAAAATCCGCTTGTGAGTACTTTATCGCCTGGAAGAGAATTATCCATATAGGTCCACGATATCGTATAGCCCCCATATAACGGTACCCCCAGACATTCGGTTTTGGATGATTTTATCCAAATTTTTTAATGGAATTGTCTGAAATTCTACACAAGGAGTTCTTTGAGAGTACTTTACCCGCTGAACGAGAATTGTCTATATAGGTCCACGATATCGTATATCCCCCATATAACGGAACCTTTCGATATTCGGTACTTTTATGATTTTAGCTAAATTTTTCAATAGAATTGTTTGAAAATAGACACAAGGAGTTCCTTATGAGTACTTTATCCCATGGAAAAGAATTACCTATGTGGGTTCATGATATTGTATAGCTTCAATAACGGTACCTCCCTATATTCGGTATTTTGATGATTTAAGCCACATTTTTCAATGGAGTTGTCTTAAAATCCCCCCTGGAAGAGAATTGTCTATATAGGTCCATGATATAATTTATCCCCTATATAACGGTTCTTCCCGAGCACGTCTTCGTATAGCCCCCATATAACGGTTTTCATTTGAGCGGTATTTTCCGACGGTTTTTTTCTGAAATTTTTCAAGTTTCTTTCAAATAGTGGAGGGTATTAAAAGTTCGGCTCGGCTTAGTTGCTTTTTTACTTGTTCCTATATAAAGGTACCATTTTATATTAGGTATTTTTAACGATTTAAGTCACATTTTCTATTGTATTTATTCAAATTTAAATTCGGTATTTGCAGTTCATATGGGGTTCTACGTCAGGTGTCAAAACATTGTCCATACTCGTCCAAGGTTTCCACATAAGAATACCCAGCATTATTCGGTATTTTGATGGTTCTAGCCACACTTTTCCACGATGTTTTGAATTAATAGTAACATATCATACCATATTATCCTAACCCTTATGGTAGAAAATTGTTTATATATGCTTCCGTTTTGGTATGGCTCACATATAACGGCTCCACCTCCTTTTTTTTGTAAATTTTAAATTTTTTCTCCAAACGGTGTCACTGGCATTTGAAGATAAAAGTGAAGCACGTTCGAACCCAGATAATTTTATTAAAAAATGTGGAGGACTAAATGTATTTTTTTACCAAACTGACCAGAGCCAAATTAGTTTCTACTAATATTGAAAATAATAGAGCATTTAATCTAAATTTTTCTGGGTTCATAGATCAATAATAAATTGTTCACGCAGCTGCTCAAAATCTGACTAAATGCTTTTTTATGGGGCATTTACATACAAAATCTCAACCCGATTTAACTGTGATAATTGACCAATCACAATAAATTAATCATTTGCTTTTCGTAGTCAAATTATTTGTGATTGGTCAATTATCAGGGTTGACCCAGGTAAAGATTTGTATCCAAAGACTAATTACTTTTAGTAATTATGAGTTATTAAAAACGTGCTATTTCATGTTTCCAAATTGTTAACCACCGATTTGCCACAAACATAAGCATTCACAGCGAATCAATAAATGGTCCCACAAAATTATGTTCTTTGCTCTCCCACAAGGAATTTATGTCCATTCGTTTCATATTGGATATTTGACCCACCAATATTTGTATGTTTTTTTTTTATTTACAAATGTCATGCTATTTTGTATTTGAAGTTAAATTTGTTGTCTTTTTTTGTGAATGTTGTTGTTGTATTGTGCTTCATATTCTGATGGTGTTGCCAATTTACAAATAACCATAGTCAAAATATATAAAAAGAAAAATGAAATGTGGCACAAGAATAAAGGTAGTATAATTGGCTAAGAGCCCGTTCAATTTGAAAATACTGGTTTTATTAGATCCAGTAGATTAATCTTCTGTGTTTAGGAGGATATATATGCCGCTCAGCTGATATTTTTTTACGTATGCTTACACAACCAAAAGATAATGCAAAAAGTTAAATAGTATCAGTCAGTTTTTCCGACGGATGCATACCCCAGTCTTGAGTTATGATTATTCAAACCGTTGACCTTTATGGGGGAGGTTCCGAAGCAGTTGGCCAATATTGACCGATTCGTATTTGACCTAAGACTGATATAAATTTTACACCGTGCCAGATTTAGGCTATATCGACTACTTGCTGTACTTTATATGAGATATGTATAATTTTTTAGAAAATGTGGAAATATGCGAGGTAACAGATACATATAGCGGACCGAATACTCCATTTCTATACTTTATCTAATACAGATAAAAAATTGGCATGTCCAATTTGAAGGAAATCGAACATTTATATCAAATTTGATGCAAACTCGTAAATTCCGATAAATTACATATTCTTATTAGATTTCTGTTTAAGTTTAATCGTAAGTAATCGCCGACTTGTTTCGCAAGTTTCACAGATATAAGTATTGGAAATTATGACCCTTTGTGGGTGATGTACCAGAAAGGGGGTTGGCAGATGTATATCATCCTTACAACAGATCTTGCGTTAGAAGAAATATTTGGATGTGGAAATTTGAAGAGATGCTTATTTCGCTTTGTTTGAGCGTTTTGTTTTCAAAATCCTAAAACCCTATGTGGGCGAGGTACGAGAAAAAATGGTCGATCTCTACCATCTTTATAACAGAACTTATGTTGATGGAAATATTGAGATGTATCAAGTCTGAATGGAATCGGATGTTATCTTCGCGTTTTATGATCTTCATGAATACTCAAAATTTTGATTCTTTGTGGGAGAGGTTCCAGTAGGAGTGAACCGATTCGTGCCATCTTCACACCAGACCTTGGGCTAATAAAAGTATTGTGATGTGTGTAATTTGAATAGAACCGGATGGTTATATCGGCTTTTATGATCGTTTTGGTTATTCAAAATGTTTACCCTTTGTGGGGGAGATACCAGAAGGAATGGTCCAATCACTACCATCTTTAAAACAGATCTTGTTTTGATAGAAATATTGAGATGTGCCTAGCCTGAATTGAATCGGATGTTAATTTTCTGTTTTATGAGCTTCATGAATATTCTCTCTTTTTGTGCAATTCCGAATTCGATTCAAGTTCGACAATAATATTATGATTTACCAAGTTTGGATCAAATCGGATACTCCCTTCGAGAGTTACCGGGCGCACCAGCCCGGCAGACAGACGGACGGACATCGCTAGATCTACTCCAAATGTCCAGAAACGGGTTTTGTCCAAAGAGACCTAGGTTCTTAAATCCTTATTTCGATGAGGCACGTTTTGGCCGTATCAACTCTGTAGCCATATGGATGAGAGTATATAAAATATATAAAAATGAGGTATCAAAAAACATAATAAAGATTCAATTTATTTTGAAAAATAAGTTTTTATTCGCATTGGTGACCATCAGCAAGGAAAATAATACATCTTCCAATGTATTACTATGAGCAATAAAAGATTTTTTCTAATTGTTCGAATGCAACATATACAGAACTTCTTTGAAAAACAGTATTTCCGTTTGTATGTCGATTCCACACCGGGTTAAAAAGAGAAGATCCTGATAATATGGCTTATTCCGGATACAATTTTGTATCAAAACACGCAATTTTTTCTATGCAAGAACTTTGCAATAATTTTATCTATTAAAACATCTGGCAACGCCGATTTTTCTTACAATTCATAACAGAGAACTAAAACCGTTGCAAGAGAAAATATTTGTTGTCATTTTGTGAGCAATAATATCGACACTGACGATGACACTAAAACTCTCACTCACACACCCTAGCCGTTTTTCATTTATCAACATGATTTTCCTTCCCTTTATTATTGTTGCTGTTGTTCTTAATAATTTCGATGTGCTTAATAAACGCAACAACATCATGGCATGACAGTTCTCAACAAACGACAAGAACAACAATAACAATGCCGTCGCCGCATTGTCAGCGTCGTGTCGAAAAGTAGGAAACGTGTATTTATTTATTCATCTATAAATACCGATGCCGACACAGGGTACCGCTGGTTTTAGTGGTCAAATTTAGGAACAAATTTGTCAAGTCTCCGCCAATGAATGACATGACATATAAAATGTTTAATCTTTCAATATATGGTTTTTGGGCTTAACTTTAGTTTGGTAAAAACTCTTCAACTTTTTCAAAAATTTATTCAAAGAGGTTAGGAATCTTCGATTTTTTGGACCCGGATTTTTTATAAAACCAAAACGTCGAAAAAGAGACCATTATGTGGGCAACCATATTGATGCCAAATTTTAGCTGACACCTTTACCTTACGAACTACGTTTTTCTAAATTTAAAAATCGTTGTAAGTAGCCATCTTCGGTCGTGGGCTTGAGATTTTCTCCTCTAGCTAACGCGAACCAAAGTTTTCTAAATTTGACACTTTTTGTTAATAGACAGTCTTCGGCCTGGGATCAAGGTAAATATACCTCTGGAAAAATGTAGAGTTTTTACTAAACAAGAGTTGTTCCGACTTTGAACATGGATAACATATGAACAATTGCTCTGTTCCAGAACCTGCTAGAATCTACTAGTTTTGTAATTTTTTTCGATATCATGAAGGAAAAATCGGTTACACTTGTACAGTTCTAAAACAGACCAAGTGTTGGATGCATGGCACAATAGGAAAGGTAGTCTCATCTGCTAAACCAAAACCAGCAAACCTTTCAGATTGTTCAAGAATATAATATAATACGATTATAAATTTTTCCTTTGATATCCTTCCATTGTCAAATTTATATTTTGAAGTTCTTCCTTGTATAAGGCCGTATAACTGGCAAGAAATTCACATTTATTTCTGACTAAATGTTATAAGGTGAGATAAAAAAAAAAAAACTGCAACAAAGTCAAACGTCATAACTTTTACAACGGATTGGTATCCGGAGATTTTGGTAGCCATTGTGCGCTGGAAATGAAGCGAGGAACCTCATCTTGTAACCATTCTTGGCTTGGCCAAGGCTTTAATAAACCTTCTAGAATATTTTCGAGATAATATTCAGCATTTATTCTGATGCCACGGTCGATTAATACGAGCTGAGAGCAACCATCGGCGGTTATGGCGGCCCACACCATCATCATGGTCGGCGCTTGTGTTCTGGTGGTCAACCGAAGGTGCACATTTTCACCTGACCTCTTTGGCAAGTAAACACGATCATTTTGTTTGTTTACTAACTGCTGGACAACGAATGTTTTCTCATCGGAGAAGTTCACGACTTTCGGCCAAGCGAAGCAACTCTTTAGCGCTTTTGGGTCTATTTTCTTCCTGTTGCGGTGAAAGTTCTTGCACTTTTTGGAATTTCAATGGCTCGGAGAAAGCTCATTTTTTTGTAATTGCCGAATGGGATATTGCGATATGTTCAGCTCACGAGCCATTTTCGGCCACTGCGACGCCGGTTTCGATCAAGTAGCTTCTTTATTTTTCGAACCATTTCTGCTGATGTTGCCGTTTTCTTTCATCCACTTCCTTGACGTCGGGCTACGCTACCAGTATCACGGTGACGAGCGATGGTGCGAGACACAAACGATTTATGCAGATTTAAATGCTGGAGTGATCTAACGATAGCCACTTGTAGCTTTCCAGCCAAATATAAAGAAACCGCACTATCACGCTTGAATTCCATCATAAATAACTGTTTTTCTGGAAAATTCTCACCAAAATGTTGTTGTAAACTGTCACTGGAATAATTTTAACAGCTGTCGGAAGAGTAGCCTAGAAATGACAGTAGTCTGAAGTTGGTTGCAGTTTTTTCATCTGTATGTTATTTTCACTCCATTCATGCCCTCGGGCATAGCATGTAGGACTTGATTATGAAGTGGTTTGAATTTTGCTTCAAAAAATTATTTTGCTGCAGCTAGAACAAGTGTGAAAATCGATTGTATCGCTCCTTATTTTGCTTTAATACTGGTATAAGATTGTGATCCCGCTTATTCAGTCGAATTTGCATTAAATTTATTTCCGGAAATTGTCGGCGTATTTTGGCAACAATTTGCAGCGGATTTTTTATTGGGGTTTTGATTCTCATAGACTGACTTAAACAGAAATAAAAAAGAAATGAGAAGTAGGAAATTAATGTCAATCGACATCTAGCTACGGTTTAACACAAACAACTGTGTCGAATAGGTTCAATTTAATTTGCCGATTTTTTCGATGACACCCTGTTTTATTTCGCCCCATTATGAGTATGGCCCAACGAGTATGCATGAATGTGTGTGTGTAGATGAAGACATTCACACGCTTCTTGCCCATTATATTAACCCAAAAAGAAAAATGATCAAAAAAAAAGAAAACTTTTTTCTTTCTGCCAAAATATGTTTTTATTTTGTTAGCATTTTTTCCTTTAGTTGATTGTTAACATTCGACATGTTCTCGCAAGATATTGCCCCGGGTTCGATGTCTTGGCCAATATTGACTGTATTTTGATTGTTTCGAGTTCGTCTGTCGGCAATAAAAATATTTCAATTTCATTCATTCGAATGCAAGGAAATTCGGGAACTCAAACGCAGTTCATGTTTTGTATTCGGGTTAATTGGTTTCAATAATCACTGCGTCGTTCTGGTTCGGAAAAATTAGCCAGAACAGGTGAGTGACACATCAAACAATAGAAGAACAATAATTGACGTGGAAATATCAATAGAATGGAGGTGTTTTGAATTAATGGAAACATACTTATAGTTTTCGCGCCATCTACATATATATATTCTTGTGCGGCATAAAGTGTTATTCATCTGTGATTATGTTTAATCCTCATTATCAAGTTCATTGTTGTGTTACAATTGTCTAACCGTGTGAATATTAGCTGTGGTTAAGCAGAACATTTTTCGAAACTATTTATAGATTTTTTCAAAATATTTTATTTTGTGACAAATATAAATGAAAACATATTTTGGTGACACATTTACACAAACACACAACATTTTAGCATACATACCTGAATCAGCAGTGTTTAGCCCGTAAGATACAGCAATACATAGTTTTGGACTAAACATAGAGGTCGAATAAATTTGAAGTTTATAAATATACAAGTTTCTAGCCAAGGCCCATTAAGTAAATAAGAATACCAATAAATTGTGATAACAAAATGGCCATCGTATATTGCTGATCTTTTTCATATCCCAAAAAGCCGGAAATTATATTAATTATGCCGGGATTTCGCTCATGCAAATTTTTGATTGGATTCTCTTCTAAGGTGTCTTTGATATACGAAATTTCTCAAAATTGAAACTGAGTGAAATGTGACCGAAAAATACGGAAATTTACGAAATTTGCGGGACCAATTGCCTAGTCAACGCCGGATTTTCTGAAATCCGTTTTAAAAATTGTTTTTGATGCAATTATACAATTTTAGACCAAAAATTTCTAATATTTCCTAATTTTATACCCTAAACCACATAGTGGTAAGAGTATTTAGCCTTTATGCATTTTCTTGTTACATGGAGAAGGAAGCGAGATAGATCCATACTTACTTTTGAGGATCTTCATAGAATCACCTTCTCAGTCTATTTATGTGAGTTTGAAATTCGTACTTAGAATTGTACTAAAACCCAGTTCTTAAACTTCAATTCTCATATTTAGATTTAAGTAAATTTGCGCGTGGGTTACTGTTGATGTGTCCTTTAGTT
Organism: Musca domestica; assembly: GCF_030504385.1. NCBI lineage: Eukaryota > Metazoa > Arthropoda > Insecta > Diptera > Muscidae > Musca > Musca domestica. The sequence goes on along the minus strand of NW_026712328.1, from coordinate 16,257,985 downwards.
AAATCCGTACCAACAAAGTTACGTAAAAGTACAAAATAAGTTGTCTGATAATGACAAAAATCTTTGATTTTAGGTACTATAAAAGTACCAAAACTTACTACAAATATATCAAGTGTTAATTTTCTGGTATGAAGTGGTCATAAACTGCAGTTCGTGTGTGAAATGTTATACTTAAAAGTACCAAATAATATCAAGCCCTCAAATGTGTGGTGTAAGAGTTTTGCCTTTTTATATTGGTGTAAAACATGAGGTATGGTGACGATTATGAAATTTAGTACTAAAACGCGTTAACATGTTTTTCAAAAATTCGATTTAAAAAGTCGAGCTTTTTGGATACTGGTTTTTGAAGTTGCAAAAAGTACTAAAAGGTACAATATTTTTATTTTACAATCGTTAAAGCAAGGCGTAAAAAAATTGTGTTATATCTACTCTTGCTGTTAAGGTGTGAATAAGGTTTCGTACTAAAAAGTACGAAACCGCACAACATTGCTATTATGAGATCCGCAGATTTTAGAATTTTAACTAACCGTAATTCGAGTTAAGGGTATGATAAGTACCACAGGTGCGAAATGATAAAATTTTATTGACGAGGGTTTTTTGGTTAATTCATTCTTTAAAAAGAGATTTAAGATACCAGATATCGTTTTTATACCCTCCACCATTCCTTTTGTAACTCATAGAAATAATAATTAGACCTAAGAAAGTATTTATATTCTTGAGCAGCGTAAAATTCTAAGACGATTTATCCCTGTCAAAACGAATAAAGATAGGAAGCTATAATTTTGGACCGATCTGTCTTTTGACCCAGGCAGGTTAAGTAAGATTATCGGTCCACGATATCATATAGACCCCATATAAGGGTACCCCCGAAATTCGGGTTCCCCCTAAGTACTTTATCCCCTGGAAGAAAATTGTCTATATAGGTCCACGTTTTAGTATAGCACCCATATAACGGTACCTCCGTGTATTCGGTATTTCCATGATTTTAGCGACATTATTTACTGGAATTGATTCAAATTTCGTATGTGAAGTTCGTAATGGGTACTACAACCTATGACAGAAAATTGCATATGCAGCACGATGTACTTTTTTACCATTTTTTTTTTGAAAAGTTTAAGTTCTTTCCGTATGGTAGAGCGTATAAAAAGTTTGGCCCGGCCGAACTTAGCTGTCTTTTTACTTATTAGTTTTCTATTTTAAAGGGAAAATTGAAATCAGTATTATTGAGTGATCTGTAAGAGTTCAATCTTTCTTGAAATCATTCTTAAATTTGGAAAATCCGCAGTTTAGGGGAACGAAAAACACTAAATGGTTTAAAATAGTACATTCTGTGTACTTTAGGGCGTTAGTCCAGTGTTAGTCCACCATTTGGTTACCTCATATAACGATCCTCCCAATTTATTTCGAGGTTTCATTTTGCAAACAATTTATCTCACAAAAATTTTTCGATATCGGTCAACGTAATGACATAAGCTCCAAAAAGCGAAACCAGTTGGTTTATCCCCTTTTGAAGGCCCAAGTCTTATTTTTTACCCGAAGTAAGCACATGTTTTAACCAAGTTACTTGTACCAATCAAAAGCTCTTATATTTTTGGAAATGAGGCGGTTTAAGTATTAACAAATGTTCACATGATAAGGCATTTCCTCGAAATAAAAATGACATATTTACACAAATATGCTTCTACAGTGTTAGATTTTCCGAATGTATTTTGAAATCAAATTTTGTATAACCCTGTAACCTTTTCCAAAATTTAATATTTTCATTTATCTATTTTGCAACTTCATTATTATTTTGATTAGTTTTGTTTGTGAAACGAATTACATTTCATGCATTCGAATAAGAAACAAATTATAATAAACTGCCCGCCAATGTTGAACAAATATTTTCTATATCGAACACATGAACAAACAACTTGTTGTTGTTGCTGTTGTGTCAGCAACTTTGTCTGGACACTGCACAAACAACATTGCGACGACGACAACGACGACGTTGAACTGAATTTTCAAGTCAAACCACAAAACAATCATTGCATCATTGCTGTAGCTTTTTTTCTCTTCACATTTCGGCTAAAGTCAAGTGTCCAAAACAATTCAAGTTAATTGAAACTTTATAGATATTGTGTGGGTGTACCAAAAAACAACAACAACCAACCACCAAAAACCTGATGAACCAAAAATGCCAAAAGCGGACTACAAAACAATGGAAAACACTTGCAACCAGCAATTTTTGTTTATTTCCAAAAAATAAATTTGAATGCTGTTGTTAGTGTTGCTGTTGTTTTATTGGTTTATTGTGTTTACTTTGACAGAAAGACCTTGCAAAAGTTCAAAGATGTTCGTACATTCGCTGTGTACTTTTTTTCTGTTTTAGTTTATGTACATTGCTCCCAATCGAATGCCAGATGTATTTCTATATCGACTCGAATTATGACCATTTGCAAATAAGTCAATAACAATTTATGCATTTGTGTGTATGCATGTATGTTCAGATATGAGAAATGCACTACTAAGTATTTAATTGAAATGGTAGTGATGGCTTCTTCTTATGCTGACCATTTCAGCACGAACCTCTTGAAGGGAACTCTAAGACTTCCATTTGTTTTCACATTCTACTTCTTTGAATTTTTGCAAATACCATTGTTATTAACACTTCTTGTTGTAAATACTTAAATTTAGCTTGAAATTAACTTGATCCACATTTATGAAATATTTTGGAGTAATTTAGGTTCGTGCGAAGTGCTATTATGTTGTCACGAGGAAGTTATGGCAATGCCGAGAACAAGTCTTTTAAGTGTTGTAATACCAAGTACATTAGCGATATAAAAGAGAAAGAGAGAGAGCGAGAGAAACGAAGGAATTTAGACGAAAATATAAAGTTGTTATGTATATGGTCTGACACTCTATGCAGCGTACCTAAACAGTATGTACACCATACTTCCATCCTCGGTTTGATTTTTCAAAAATCCTTGAAATTTTGTAGACGTTTCCCATTTTGACACTAGATTTTATATTGGCAACAAATTGATGTGCGAAAATTATATTTCCTTTTCTTTAAAGCTATGACCTTAGAAGAAGTGTTTTAATAAACCCCATCGTCGCTATAGATATAGTGCTGTCAGAATTATTTAAATTTGCATACATTGAAGAGAATCAGTGAGCTCCCAATTATATCTTTATTCGATTTCAGGGTTTTTTCTTGTGTTCTGGTGGCCAACCGAAGGTACACATTTTCAGCTGACCTCTTTGGCAAGTAAAAACGATCATTTTGTTTGTTTACAAACTGCTGGACAACGAATGTTTTCACATCGGAGAAAACCAAATTCGGCAGTTCACGACTTTCGGCCGAAGCGAAGCAAAACCTTAACTCATTTGAGTCTATTTTCTTTCTTCTGCGGTGTAAGTTCTTGCACTTTTTGGAATTTCAATAACTTTTTGGAGCTCATTTTTCAATATTTGCCGAATGGAGTATTGCGATATGTTCAGCTGACGAGCCATTTTTCGGCCAATTCTCACCAAAGTGCTTTTGTACGCTTGTAAATAATATAATGAGCTGTCACTGGAATAATTTTAACAGCTGTCGGAAGAGTGGTTTAGAAATGACAGTTGGTTGCAGTTTTTTCATCTCACCCTGTATATAGGTGGACGTTTTCCTGTAGCCCCCATATACCTCCCAATATTCTGTATTTTGATGATTTTAGTAAAAATCTTCGATGAAATTGTTTGAAATTTTTAAAAATCCACTTTCGGCAATATTTCTACTAAAGTGATTATTCTGCAAAATTCCCAAAATCATCTTTTCTTTTCATAACATCCTCGTTGTGGCATAGCATAGCATATCAATATTGATTTGTTTGCAATCTAGTTTAGCAAATAAAATCTAGTTTTGCTATTATTTTTATTGGAAGCATGGTGAAGTACATTAGATTGAGTTCATGTGGTTGCTACAAGCACCAGGGTCGGTTATAAGAGGGGCTTTGTATTATTCCATTTGTCCAAACATCATACATTCGTATGGGTGGCTCAGGGGTGGCGGAATCGGTGGGGCAATAGCGAGCGCAATGAACGTTTGCTAGCTGGTAAGCTTGTAAAGTAATCTAATGTCTTAACCAATCTATTTATTGCGAGCTATGGCAGCTAGCTTGCTGCTCTACTCCATCCTAGTCTGTCATGACTGTTGTTACCTCTCTGCGGCGGCCGCTGTTGTTGCCATATTTTATTCGGATTATTGTGATGTTGGTGGCTTATTTATTTGGTTGGGCTGCCATTGTTGTTGATTATTAGCGTCACGACATTTTAACATTGCAACATAAATTAGAGTTGCTTCATGTTTGAGTGGCTGTTGTCATTGTCGTCGTCTTCGTCATCATCATGCTCTGCTGCTGCTGCTGCGGTAGTGGTGCGGTGCTGTCATAAGATTTAGTTGTCGTTAGAGAGCTAGTTAGTGGCTGGGCCATTGTTCGTCACACATACCTTCTGATCGGTTTGGAGTTCGAGCTGTGTTATGCTGACCCAGAAATCACGTTCAACTGGCATGATATTGATTACAATTTATGACATTTTTGTTCTGTACCTCTCCACATTGTTCTTGGGTTTCTTCTGCTGCGCCACAACTGTTGTCATCGTTCGACTATTTGGACTTCTTTTGTTTCTGTATGAAGCATAAGGTAGAATAAATTAAACCGATCAAATGGAATTCAGCCTAGAATCATACTCGACTTGCAATCGATGGTGTAAATCCACTTTTTGGTTTGCTGTACCAATGCCGAACAAAAGCTTGGTTGGTGTCGGATAAATTTACTTGAAATTTGGGTTGATGTTGTAATCTAGGAAAAATGATATCTTTATTCTTATGAGTGATTAGTTCGTTCAATTTTGGCATGGTTGTCAGCTACTTTTATTTTTTTGTAGAAATGTAGAATAGTACAAACCAACCGAAACAGTTATTTTGATTGGGAAAGAGAGCTAAGTATCAGATGGAATTTCGAACAAAAAACGTTCTACATCACAAAGTGTGGTTGGGCAAGAATGGAAATAGAAGCAAACATTACGTATATCTGGTTGCCCAAAAATTGGTATCATTTGTTGCAAATTTTCACTGTATGTTTGAATGAGTACCAACAAGATTAATGGTATCAGTCGGGTTTTCCTGATCTGACCTTAGTCTGATATAAAATTTACAACATACCTGATTTGGGCTGTATCGATCATTTTTTTCACACTTAACGAGATATGTTATAATTTGTGTAAAATTTGGAATATGCGTGAAGTACCTTATGTTGCGGACCAAAGATTTTCACTTCATCTAATACTGATGAAAATATTGGTAAGTGCAAAATTTTATTTTATAAATGATACTCATAATGTTCAACTTTTGTGAGGAAGGTATCATAAGGAGTGTGCCCATAGATTCATTATTCACTTCGGATCACGGATTGAGAGAGATATTTAGATATACCAAGTTTGAAAAGTATCGCTGGCTTGTTTCGCAAGTTTTATAAAAATATCATAATGGAAATAATGCGATGTGATATTTTAAATTAACCGGTATCGCGGCACCTTGTCGGACGCTGTGAATTGCAGGCGTTACAGAGAGATTACATACAAATGTTTTTATTTCAAATGCAAAGCTTGAATGACATGTGGATTCAACAAGCCGGTGCCATAGCGTAACAATTGACTTACTGAGAGGCAAGTTCGGTGAACATTTTATTTTAAGTTCGGGACTGGTCAATTGACCACCTAGATCGCGCGTTTTAATGCCTTTAGACTACTTTTTGTGGGGCTATGGGCTCAAACTCATTTCTATACAGATGAGGTCGCTTCAATTGGATTCAACGAATTGGAAGGCAACATTGAAGCATTTATTCGTGAGATACCGGTCGAAGTCTTAGATCATTTGAGGCGCAGTCGGGGACTGTACTATAAATTCTGTACTATAAATATTATAAATTTGAAAATCTTTCCAATAATTCTTAAAAAACACCCCTCATTTTTTAGATATTTTGAGGTTGTTGTGCGCGACAACTCTCTAAGGGGATATTCGATTTGATCCAAACCAACATGATATGAGCGCTACTTCCATACAGAACCCCCCCCCCTACAAAAGATAAACATTTACACAGAAAATGATTTAGCTCATAAAATAAGAAAGAATCATCCAATTTTCAGTTGTGAAAATAATTCCGATCCATCCCACCAAGTGCCTCCCAAAGAAGTGTCAAAGTATTGAATAATCATAACTTTTATAAAATATGAAATAAGATTCCGATTGTTTTCAAAATTCGCATATCTTAATATTTATATTGACATAAGATTTGGTGTGAAGATGGGATATTGCAGACTACTCCTTTTGGTACTTTCCACTCAAAGGGTCAATATTTTGAACAATTATAATGCTCATAAAATGAGAAATGATAATCCAAATATTTTAAACCTTCGAACGTCCGAATACATCTACAAATGCAAGATCTCGTGGGAAGATGGAATATAGCGGTTCACTCCGTCAGGTACCTCTCTCACATTTTGAATGTTTATAAACCTTATAACATGCGAAACAAGTGAGTGATTCTCTTCAAACTTAGTATATCTCAATATTTCACTCAATCAGAAATCTGGCCTGAATATGGGAGGGGTCAACTTTTAAGTAAAGTGGAAAAGTAATTATTTTCCAGGCCAGTGTAACATCTCTGACAATGAATCAGCAGATGAATTAGCAAGACGTGAATTCGAGTCAATCGATTTGTAGATCTGCAGCTCGATAAAGCCACCCTTGCGGTACTTCTTCCGAGTGATATATAAACATTACCCTTGGAGGTTTCAACAAATCTGACTAAATGAAAGGGGATGCGATGTATCTAAGAAAATTTGGCTGGTGCTCTCTGAGAAGAGATCAAGGTCGCTCATATCCATGGATAAATCGGACCTACAACTTTTGGTGGGAATAATCGAAGATCACAGTTACGTATGAGCCATGACCTTTAAATGAGATTACGACAACACCGATTACTGCAGGCCTGTTAAGATGAAGATGAAACTGAAACGGTAGAGCACTTACTCTGGAACTATCCAACTCTTTTCGGTATTACACATAGTCTTACAAGGAAGCAAATTCAGCACGACTTGTCTCCCTTCTCCGAAATTGAGCCAAAAGCCATTCTTCAATTAGCCAAAAGACTAAAGTGTCTAAAGACGATTCGTCGTTTGTGTATGAATCACACACAAATTTCTCTATCTTTTTTCCCTCCTTTCTCTTTTTTCTTAAACTTTAGGATGAACACAATAGACCACCAGGTCTCCAAGTACAGTGATTGTTACAAAGCAACTGCGCACCCTTTAACCTAAACTTATATATAATGTGAATATGGAACTTATCGGCCCATGCCTTCTTTTAATGCGAAACAAGTCCGCGCTAATGTAAATATAGGATATATCGGTCCATTCCTTCTGGTACCACCTCCTCAAAATATAAAAATTTCGAATAACAACTAATTAGGTAAAATTGGAAATAAAAAAAAAATGTATATATACGTTTTATATAAAGTGGATAAGTAGTCGATATAGTCCACACGAAGGCGGTTTTATATATCTGTCGGCAAAAACGTCTGATACTTTTTAACTTGTTTTTCATTATTACCGGCATATCTTCTTATTATTTATCTCAAAAAGTGATATTTTTCTTTGCATGTCAAAATATATCAAATTTGAATCAAAGTTATGCGATATTTTGCTGACTACTTCTACACATGAAGTTCTAATCAAAAACAACCCCTCCTCATTCTGAAAACACATACCTATATATAATTGTATTTTATTAAATCGTAGTTTATTAGGTTTTTATTTATAATCTTTTAGTTTATCTTCAACCATTATTTTTTATAATTTTAATTTTCTCACTTTTTTTTATTGTTTTTTCTTTCTTTTGTTGCAGGATAATGTCCATCAATGATTTGCCACCATTGCCAAAAAGTTTAAGCGGCATTAATAAAATGCTTGCCTCTGATTCCGGTCTCATTAGTGACGTGGATACCGAAATGGCCAGGAATGCCAAAAACAGTGAAAGCCAAAAAGAAAATAATAGCAATAGCAGCAACAACAACAATAATAATAGCAACATTAGCATTAAGGATACTGGTGACAAGTTGAACAATTCAACATTAATAATGGCGGCAACTGCAACTGCAACATCGTCGTCATCATCATCAACAACAACAACAACAGCAGCAGCAGGTTCCGCTTCCGCAAACGAAACTACAACAACGACAACACCTCTAAAAGAAATAAATGGCAATGAGACCATTTCGGAAATACCGCCCGCGATACCGGGCAGCAAATTGGATAATCAAATAGCAACGTTGCGTAAAGAAATGGTAAGTTCTCTCTCCCTCTGCATTTTAAATTTGTTGTTTTTGTTACGCTCCGAATGGCATTTGCATTGCTGTTGTTTACTTTTGGAACGCAGCGTCTATTTCACAGGGCCCCACGACCAACAATTAAATGCTCTTTGAATGCTCCGTTTGAACTTTTAACCAGACCCCCAACGCAAAAATATCTGTTTTTTTTTTTTGGCGAGACGTTTGTTTATGATTTTGACATTTATGTGTGCGGTTGGAGTTGGAGGTGTCTTTCTTCTTCTTCACCTCCAACGGCGTTTTTGTTTCGCTGTTAAACCCAATTACCGCCAAACAAGCCAATCTATCGGCCACAAAGTGTGGCAATTTATCTTTGCCTAGAGTTTCCTTCCTCTTGACGCTCTGTTTGGCTTCGAAGTGGCATTTCAGCTACAACAAAACAAAAGTAAAAGTCATTTGAACTCCAAACCGAAATAACGAACGAGCGAACCAACCAACCAGCGAACAAGCGTCAAGACAAATGATGTTGTGTTTGACAGTCTGCCTGCTTTGTTGGCTACGTCGATTGCACAATAGCCTCCTAAATTGCTGTCATTTTATAATGAAGATGATAATTTGCCATTCTCTGTTTGTATTTTTTCTTCTTCTTCTTTGTTTTGGTTTAGTTCTTTTAGATTTTACAGTTAATTCATTTAAAAAGTGATATAATATGTATTTAATGATGTGGTGGCAATGTGAAGTGGGGGAATGGCAGGGATGTAGTGGTACGTCAGCGGTTTATTGTTTTCATGGTGCTGAGAAAGTAATGTGTGAAAAAGTGGTTAGCTGCTTGGTATTTAAGATTCATTATAAGTTTTGTAACAATTACGGATTTGAGTTAGTTAATTGTGAAATAGGGGTGTGAATTGTGGGGTACTAAATTGGGCAGAACCAAAATTTTGTCCCATACCACTGAATACAAAAAAAAATTTTTTTGGTCAAAAATAGTGTATTTTTATAATGAACTGCCCAGGTCTTCTTTGTGACGTATGAATTGTAAACCAAGAATCAACATTTTTGAATAACCGATGATAAAATCAGAATAACCGACCGTAAAATCAGAAATACGCATCCGGTTCTATTCAAATTTCACACATGCCATTATTATACCCTCCACCTTGGAAAGGAGGGTATATTAACTTTGTCATTCCGTTTGTAACATCCTTAAATATTCGTCTTAGACCCCATAAAGTATATATATTCATAATCAGCATAAAATTCTAAGTCGATTTAACGATGTCCGTCTGTGTGTCTGTCAGTCTGTTTGTCCGTCTGTCTGTCTGTCCGTCTGTCTGTCTGTCTGTCTGTTGAAATCACGATACAGCCCACAATATTTGACGTAGAGCGCCAAAATTTCGCAGAGCTATTTGCATTGTGTCTAGGATGGTTGATATTGAAAATGAGATATATCGGTCCACGTTCTGGTATAGTCCCCATATAACGGTACCTCCCGATATTCGGTATTTTGATGATTTATGCCACATTTTTTCACGGATTTGTCTGGAAATTGGTATTTGTAGGTCATATCGGGTCCCTGAGCGTGTGGCAAAGCATTGCATGTATAGGTCCACGTTGTGGTATAGCCCCCATATAAAGGTACTTCCCGATATTCGGTATTTTAGTTTTTTTTGCCACATTTTTTCACGGATTTGTCTAAAAATTGGTATATGTGGGTCATAATGGTTTCCAGATCCGGTTTCGAAACATTGCATGTATGGGTCCACGTTTTGGCATAGCCCCCATATAACGGTACCTCCCGATATTCGGTAATTTGATGATTTTTGCCACATTTTTTCACGGATTTGTTTGAAAATTGGTATTTGTTGGTCATAATGGGTTCCAGCTTCGGTGGCGAAACATTGCATGCGTGGTTCCATGATTTGATATAGCCCCCATATAACGGTAGCTCCCGATATTCGGTATTTTGATGGTTTTTGCCACATTTTTTCACTGATTTGTCTAAAAATTGGTATTTGTGGGTCATAATGGGTCCTAGTTCGTGTGGAGAAACATTGTAATTATAGGTCCACGTTTTGGTGTAGCCCGCATATAACGGTACCTCCCGATATTCGGCATTTTAATGGTTTTTGCCACATTTCTTCTAACGTTTCTTTTACCCTAAGGTGGAGGGTATTAAAAGTTTGGCCCGGCCGAACTTAATGTTTTTTTACTTGTTTTTACTAACACAAGATCTGCTATGAACTCGAACGAACTCTTTCTGGTACTTTCCCCACAATAGGTTCAAATTTTTTGAAGAACAAAACTGTCATAAAACGCGAAATAAGCATCTAACTCTCTTCAAATTTCACACATCCAAACCTTTTTGCTAACGCAAAATCTTTTGTGAAGATGATAGATATCTGCCAACCGTTCTCGTACCCCACCCACAAAGGCTCACAATTTCCAATACTTATATTCGATTTCCTTAAAATTTTGCACATACCAATATTTTTATCTATATTAGGTAAAGTATGAAAATGGAATACTTCGGTCCACTATAACTGTTACCTCACGCATTTTTCCACATTTTTCAGAAATTTGCACATATCTTATATAAAGTATAGGAAGTAGTCGATTTAGTCCGATTTTGGTCAATATTGGCCAACTGCTTCGTAATCTCCCCCATAAAGGGTCAACATTTTTAATAATCATAACTGAAGGCTGAGGGTATAAATCTGTCGGCAAAACCGACTAATACTATTTTACTTGTTTTTTTTATATTCCAGACAATAAATGTGGACTTTTAAACATTATTTTATCAAAGAATCTTAGAAAAGATTTTTAATGGTCTCTTGACTAGACAGTGGCTTATTAAAAAATCGTGGATTTTTTGAACGATATTTTAAGCGACCTTTTGAGCAAAAGTCGTGGGTTGTTTGAAAAACATTTTTCAAGGACTTTTGAAGAATACTTTTCAAAGACTCCTGAAGGATGTTTTTTCAAGAACGTTGTGGTCAAAAATCTTGAAATTTTTAAAAATATTTTTATAAGGCCTGACTGAAAATTGTGTATTCTTATGGAATATTTTATCATGGACCTACTAATTAAATATCTTCGATCTTTTCAATAATATTTTTCAAGGTTTTTTTTAAGAACCTCCTGATCACAAACGTTGATTTTTGAAGAATATTTTTAAGAAATCTTTGATGTGTTTTATGAACAGTCCTAGATTTTTTTTAAGATTATTTTTGACTAAAAAACGCTGATTTTTAAGAAAAGTGTTCAAGGAACTATTGAAATCGTAGCTTTTTTGAAGAATTTTTTTCACAAACATCCTGACAAAAAATCTTGGATTTTTGGAGTATATTTTTCAAGGGCCTTTTTACCAAAAATGTTATATTTCTTAAATAATATTTTCCAAGGACCCAGGTGGAGCTCACAAGGTGGATTTTTAAAGAACATATGTTAAAGGACCTCCTGATCAAAAATCGTAGATTTCGGCAGAATATTTGTTAAAGGAAATTTTAATCAAAAATCATGGATTGCTTGAATATTTTTTCCAGGACCTCTCGACCTAGTATCGTTTTTAAAGTATATGTTTCAAGGACTTCCTGAAGAATATTATTCCAGAACCCGTTTTACTTAAATGGAAGAACGATACGAAAACGCGGATCGACACGACCCATTTACGAACTTAACCTGCCCACTGGTAAACTTTGCATGTATGCATAGTCTATCTCAATTCGTTCGAGAGATAGCGTGATTACAACAGACAGACGGACGAGCATCGCTAGATCGTCTTAGAATTTTACGCTGATCCAGAATATATGTACTTTGTAGGGTATATTCGAAGAGTTACAAACGGAATGACAAAGCTAATATACCCTCCATAGAATGGTGGAGGGTATAAAAATATGTTCGAAGTATCTTCTGAAGAACATTTTTTTCACGGACCTTCTGGCCAAACATCGCAAATGTATTTAAATGTTATACTATTTGTTGGTTAGTATTTATACACTCAGCTAAAATTTGAGAGTTACGTGAACTGAACAACCTATTACAAGGTAATGTAAACAAACTGACCCCGCATTACCAAAACTGGAAAATAATGACATATTCCTTCAATCTTCGCAGTCATGACACAGTGTTTGAAACATGGACATGTCCCTTGTAAAATTATGGGTTAGTTAGTGGATTTGTAAATAGTTAAGAATATTAACAATTGGTTAAGAAACTTATTATATCCTAACAAAAATGTTTACTGGGATCAATGATTCACAATCTTTTCAGTTTGTAGGTGGGTACATGGTCCTTATCAAATGGTTCTTCTTTTTCGTTCTTCGCATTCAATATTTAGTATCAGTTATTGGACCAAAACTATTATTATTTTTTTAATTTCTTGGGATCCACTTCTTTGAATTTTCCCAGACATACTTTGGCATAAATATTCTCTTTTATAACAAAAATCCTCCCTCACCCCGTTTAGGGTATTATCGCTTCACAATTTCTGTTACTCCCGCAGTACTGTGTCTGTCTACCGGAGCATTTTCTCACTCATTGTCAGTGGTCATTTTACGGTTATAAATTAGACGAAAAGAGCATGATCTCATCTCGTCGCCTCTCTGTGGCCGTCATCAGGGGTGATTTAATTACCAATGCCGTGAGATAGCCGCTGGCTTCTATAGAAGTCATGGTTGGGGAAATGTTAACCTTTTGTCTCCAGGTTTGTGTTGTTGGTCAAATGAAATGGAGTGGATGGCGATGGTCAAGTGTTGAAAACCAGCACTGACTCCGGTAGAAACGATGACAGTGTCACTGCCATGGTGTGATGACCTGTTAAAAGAAAGTTAATAAAAATTTTAATTTTTTTCAAATTTAATCTCCATCTAATCTTTTGGTGTATTTTAAAAATTGTTGTTTTGGTTTTTATGTTATTTTGCTGATGTAGCTGTTGTTGTTGTTGCATTGATTCATATAAATTATTCTTTGTTGTGTCTGGTTGTGGTTGATATTCACTCCACATTCTCCCCATGAAGCAGCCAGCCAGTCAGCCATGGATAGTTGTTGGTGGCGGTGGCACGAGCAATATTTTGTTTTCTGAGGCCAGCAACTTAGCCATAAACCAACTATCCAACCTACCCAAACATCAACATAGTTCGGAGCGATTCCTGTTGTCTGATCTTAGAAACGAGTTTTTAACCTTTCACTTTTACAAACGTTGGCGTCGGCGTCGGTTCGGTGAGCTTCCAATGCGCCAATGCCGTTAAATAGAAACCGCAACTCAGAGCATTAGCATTTTTCGAGTTGTATAGATTGCTCGCTAGTTGTATTAGAAACCTTTTTTTTTGCTCCGGTCTTAGGAATGAATGGAGTTGTTGCTTTTGTTTCGTTAGTAACTTATTTTTAAAAAGAACCTGTTTCAAATTAAAGTGAAGTGTTTTGGAACAAAAAAAACAAATGAATTGAATTTAAAGCAGCAACAGCAGCAGAAAAAAACTCTTCCAAATCTAGAAATGTCAAGTGTGGTTGCTTTTAATACAATTTGTTGTCAGAGGTAGGTGGCTGGCGGCGTTGATGGCAATGATTGTAAGCAGTAAAACTTACAGCAACAACGATGGCAAGCTTTATGTAGACAACCAAGGAGCGGCAACTTATGTGGGGCTCGAACATGACTTACCTGGTTTATTGTCGGCTTGTTCTGCTTCTCCGTCTTCGTTTACGGGTTGACGAGTGGTGGTGGTGGTGCTGCTACAGGCCGACAAATCGTGTTTACGGTTCTTTTTTAATAGTTTTACAAAATAAATATATATAATTTAAACGTTTAACAAGTTATTGCTTCGTGTATGTGTCGATATTCAATATTCTGTTGCAATTTCAATACTAGGGCTTGACATGTTTCGCGTACGTTAAGCTATGTAATGATCTGTGGTGGGGCAGAGTTCCTTCTATACGTTGAAATACTCAACCTTATGCCTTGTTTCTGGCTTATGTAAGATTTTTACGACGCTGTCAAGATTTATGATTTGAAAAGAATTCTTGATCAGCTGACATTTTGAAAGTACGGCTTTTTATAGTACTGTTCATTAAAATTCATATTTTTCTAAATCTACAGGAAAAGAACCCGCGTAAATGATATCGGAGGTAAAACTAGAAAAAAAAGGGAGGGTATAGTCGGTTTTAAAGGTTATATCGATATCGCCAATATACAACAAATCACAGACGAAACGGCTGAAGTTACGTCAACATTTTGAGAAAGGGTCTGTATTTTTGCATAGGTGTATGATAAGACTGGATTTTAGAAAATTTTCTCATAAGGACTCGACAAATAGTACAAAATCATCAGTAGTTTTTGAACAGCTATGTTAGAATCCTGAATTTTCCCACAACTGCTACTGTTGGTGATAAGGCTAGAATTTTTGAAATTTGTACCACGAGTATAAAAAGTTACTACATAATGTGACATATTGTGACTGCTTATTAGGCAAACGAAAGAAGCTAGTATTATAAGCACTAAATAGTAGAACATATTGTACATGTATTGGGTAAAGATATCTTTTAATTATACCCGGAGATCATATATATTTTTAGAAATTGGCGGCGTAAAATGGCTAACTAGAAGTACAAATTGCAATACCATCTTGCATGGTATAAGGTATAAGGCTAGCCTTTGAAATATCGTATACAAGTGCTCGAAATGTACTAAATATTCAACCGGTTGAATCTTTGAAATTTGCATGGAGATTAGTCAATTCGAGTTTGTTTTACATTCGAAGTTCGTACTATTAATGCACGAAAAGTATTGAATAACACGAAATACTTTAGCGTATCATCTGCTATGCTGAAGTCAGAATGTAGAAATTTACGGGAATATGTCGCATATGTGTGCGAAAAAACTATTTTTTTTTAATTCGTACCATAGTGGTACGAAGTGTATTAATTCCTTTATCCTATTTAAATGGATTGATATAATGCTAAAAAACAGGAAAATCAATTAGGGCTTGAGAGTGAGTTCCATTAGAAAAACTCTGAGGGGAGGAACACCGCAGGGGAAGTTCTCTCACCCGTGCTGATTTGAATTAATAAAACGGCCACGGCCGTTAAAAACGGTTACTAGCCTTAGGCCATAATATTTGGTATTTTGAAGATTTTGCCACGTTTTTTAGATATCGCACGTTCCTAATAACAGATAGTGAAGGATGTTAAAAGGCTTAAACTGCAAAACTGTATAACCCCAGCTTTGGCTTCTGATGAATAACGAAATACTTGTGATTTTCGACCAACTTCGAATGAAGGTAGTAGTCACATATACCTATGACGCAGTGGTGTTGATAAGTGCTAGATTTCTTCCAACAATTCGTACGATAAAATAACTCGGTACGATCTTGGACTATCGTTTTAATCTAACATCGAAGAGTGAACTAACAAGTAAAAAAGCAGCTAAGTTCGGCCGAACTTGTTATACCCTCCAACATTTGAAAAAAACTTGAAAACATTCCAAAAAAATTCCGTCGAAAAATACCGCTCAAATGAAAACCGTTGTATGGGCGCTATACGTATGGCCCTGCATAAGCAATTTGTATCATAGACTGTTTTAATTGTTCCGAACTTTATATACGCAATGTGAAACAATTCCAGTGAATAACGTTGCAAAAATCATCAAAATACCGAATATCGAAAGGAACCGTTATATACGGGATATGTGATATCGCGGACCTATATAGACAATTCTCTTCATTTTGTGGATTTTAAGACAATTCCATTGAAAAATTTGGCTGATCATCAAAATACGGAATATCGGGGTTACCTTAATATGGGGGATATACGATATCGTGGACATATCTTCGAACTTGACAAAAGACAGATCTATGCAGAATTTTAGCTTCCTATCTTAATTCGTTTTGACTGTAGCGTGTTTACAACAGACGGACGGACAGGGCTAAATCGTCTTTGTCGGGTTTAAAATTATTATTTCGATGAGTTACAAACGGAATGGCGAACTTAAAATACCCTTAATACTATATATGGTGGAGAGTATAAAAAGGACCGCAATGCAGGAACGCCTTAGGGAAGAGCTGGGGCCTTGGACCACAAGCCGTATACTGACTGTATGTCACATTGGTTCTTTTGACAAATGGGTGTCTCGTCTGGTGGCATGCGGTTAAATCCAGGGCTCTTCCTTCCTGGAGGTTCTGGCCACCTATACGGTGCTGGCGTATTTTACCCTAACATAGTGGCGAATGAATAAGCTCGGAGTGCTTCCCAGTCGATTTATCTACCGACTGATGAGATTGTTAAACCACCAATAAGCTCTCATGTCAGCCGCACTTGGAAGCCGATCGCATGATATCTTTAGTTCAGAATGGTATTTGAAGTTGAAAATGGTTACTATTTTCTTAGCCTTGGTATTTTGATGATTTTGCCACGTTTTTAACGTTTTTTATTAGATATCGCATGTTCCTAATAACAGATAGTGAAGGATGTTAAAAGTTAGTGAAGGATATTAAAAGTTCGGCACGACCAAACATAGACGTTTTTTATTTGTTGGTACTTAAAAGATTGCCGAATATCTACAATCCTAATAATTTAAATGAAATTGCAGAGAAAGGAAATCAATGTAATTTGTATTGGGGGTATACAAAAATAGTCAATGGTGAATACTGCCAATTTCACAATTGGAAATACACAAACTTATAAAAAAGAGTACGAACTTAATATATAAAAATGTGTCTGGTTAAAAAAAAAAATGAAACAGATTTTAGATATATAAAAAAATAAAAAAAAATATGTAAAATGAACAAAAGGCACGCTTTGTTTAAAATACCTCCAAAAAATATTACTTTTTGAAAAGTATTGTTTTTGTTTCAAGTTCATTATTATTTGAGCTTACAATTGCAGATGGACAGTTTCACCATGAAATTTGACTATTCGTTTCAAAATTTCACAATACTAACTTAAACATTGGTAATCTGAAATATTCAGAGACAAATTATAGTAATTTTTGTGATCCCTTTTCTAATACTGGTTGAAGTAATTTACCCCACCAGTGGAATTTGGATTATATTCAATTGAATAAATGTTCATTAATATTTTTATCTTAAGTTTTTTCAGCTATTTTAGGGTATTTATGAATTTTTTTCATTATCTTATATACGTCATTGAACGATTTTGAATTCTATCCTGGAAAAAATTTCCCGTTTCACTAAAGGGTTTCAACTTTCAAATGTTCCTAATAGCCCTCTTCAAATGTACTATTCGGCAGACAACGCTTCCAGTGTTTTGCTATGTTAAATTTCTGTGTTATTCTCTAAACAATCCAGACTTGAATCTTTGCAGCCATTACTTTCCCATTTTCTAAAAACTACAAATTTGGCCAATGGAGTGAGTTGAACACTTTAAATACATGTTAATATATTTACACGCAGTTTTTTTTTTAATTGTTTGAAGCTACTTGAACTCTCAATAGTTTATGGCTATTGATTAATGATTCTGTTACAAGTCGTCATCGCTGTTGTTGGCTTCAAATCAATCAGCAATGTTATATAACTTTTAACAGTTTCTTACATCATTTGCTTCCATGAGGTTGAAAGATTTACCATTAATGCCCCTTGTTCCACTAACTGTGTTAAGAGGTTACTGCCAATTATCAAATTTAAACGTCATACCATTTGACAGTTATAACTGCCGTTTACCACGGCTACCGAACGTCCAATAAAATTATGAAGAAAATTATTAATTTCACACATTATGGATAACCGGGTAGTGATAAATGTTATTTTCCCGGGCGCTTAGAGGGATCAATAAGTCCCGCTGTTATGAGTTGTTAGGCTAGATGGCTTTCTCTAACTTAAGCTCGTGGTTATATATTAAGTGATTTATTTTGCACGTGTCATACATGAGATATGAAGCCCCAATTCATTAATCCAAAAGCATGCCTCTTCTGCTGCATTATATGTAAAAATGATACCTCCGTCTACAAAGTAAAGTTTTAAAATTCGAAGGTGATTGCTTGCTTACGCCATTTATTTTCTGAGCCACCCCAGCTACATCATTTCATCCCATATACCAAGAAAAAATGTATTATATAAAAAATAGAAAAAATACCCATTTCGGACCAGTGTGCCCTACACCCCAGCCAACTTATAATTTATTAAGATGAGTATGTGACAGTTGTTGTGCTAGGTTATGCTGGATAGTTTGTAATTCCCAAATTACAAAGAGAGAGAGTCAAGAGTCAAGAGAGAGTCAAAACGCGCAAAATTTAGTAAAAGTTTATTTTACTAATGAAATCTAATTGAAAAATATATTTTAGAATGCACGAACGCATAAATGTTCGTGTATGTGTGCAACACAAACAGTTTTGGTAAAAAGAAAAAAATAGACAGGCCCACTGTCATAAGATTTGTTGGTGCTGATTGGCGACAAAGCTTTTTAATGCACCTGATTGCAACGCATGTGCTGGTGGCAAACCTCCTCTGGACGTTCTGGCCACCTAAATTTCTACGCTAACGTAGTGGTGAATAAGAAAAGTATAATTAGTATTGGAGGAATATAAAAATAATGAATAGTGAATACTGTCAATTTCACAATTGAAAATCCTGAATGTTTAAAATTTTTTTAATAATTTAAAATTTAAAATGATTCTGGTGAACATTTTTGAAAATGGTACCCATATGTAGTTATCGTGTCCAAAAATGAAACATTTTTACAAATAAAACAACGGTATGAATAAAACTCAAAAAGTACTTGGCAAGAGCAGAATCTGCTTGATTTCTAGCGAATTTTACACCCCCCCCCCCCCCAAAACGGACAAAACATGCTGACTTTAATGCAAAAGACATAGAAAAAATGGAGTATATCTCATTTATTTTTTCTATTCACAGTTGTAATCCCGCTCGAATTAGAGGGAGTTTTACCACATACTCGAATTCGAGCGGGCATTTCGTAGCTCTATTGAGGCTCACGTGCTATTGAGGCTGCTGTCGTTTTTCTGTAGAATATCATACGTTTTTCGAGCCTTAGGTTTAACATCTTCTATTGTCAGCTTTGGTAACTTGCTTGGAACCATTTACGAATTTCATTAAGTAATCTTAATAGCGCCAAGTCCTTTCGGAATTTCGTGGGCACGCATAAGCCGCAAGTCTCTCTAGATATTGCCAGATTTGGAAATCTCATCCACACGCTTGATAATCCAGAACTACGGCCAACCCTTGAAATCGAAACAGACACGAAAAACTTAAATTCTAAGCTGACTTTGTCCATCTTGATAGGAGGTAAGAAACCCCCGTTTCTGGCATTTACGAGGGCAAACACTAGTTTCTGCCTCAACAGTATCATCGCAAGATTGTTTGTCCGGTGAAGTTGGCTTTTGTTTTCATTATATTTTTGGAGTTGGAGACCTGTGGATGCGAGATCCCTCCTTTGGAAGTTGGGTGAAGTTGGCCTTTATTTTCATTCTCTTGTCGGATTTGACGACCTGTACAGGGTGAGATAAAAAAAACTGCAACAAAGTCAAACGCCATATTTTTCCTTTTTTTAATTTTTTTGAATGAAAGCAAAAAATGTCGGAAATAGCATCAAATTTTAGAATAAGTTTAGATTTGTTCGAATTGGTCACCTTTGGCACGAATTATGGCCTTCAAACGGCCAATGAAACCGTCACACGCTGCCCGAATGTTGCTCTGCGGTATTTTGGACCATTCCCGGCGAAAGGATTGTTTGAGTTGATCGACACTTTGGTATTTTTTTAGCGCCAACCTTGCTTTCTAAAATACTCCAGACACAATAGGAGATTTTTGGTGGCCATTGTGCGCTGGAAATGAAGCGAGGAATGTCATTTTGTAATCATTCTTGGGTGGCGCGTGCTGAGTGCGGTGGTGCTGAGTCCTGTTGGAATGTCCAAGGCCTGCGGCCTAAATGATTGCGTGCACAAGGCTTCAAGGCCAAGGTTCATAGTAGCCAAATAATAACTACTAACTTCGGGTAACATGTCCTTGTAAAAATAAAGAGCATGTACATAGATTTTTAAGTAGTCACGAATCCCAAAAATATTGGTTGAGAAAGTCATTATTTGTTAATGGGAGTTTTTGCTGAGTTATTTTGCATTTTAAATTCTCGTTTTCCCACGAAAATTTTTTAATATCGATTATGGTTTTACACTTTGAAATGATATTGTGAAGTTCCTATTCAGTTGAATGAACTTTTGCTTCAATACTTTTACTATTACATAGTTCAAAATTTGTTAAATGACTATTTTCTGCAACATAAAATGGAAAATGAGGGATTATTGAGTTCTTAGGATTACTGAAGACTACTAAAATATCCCGTTTTAATTTTTCCCTCAAACATTTTACAGATTTTACATTTTGTTTCCATTAAATTTCATCCGCCAAAATAAGTTTTATTTTAATTCCCGTTTATAGTATCAAACATACATCCATCCATATGTCTCCCATGCATTTTAAATTACACACACACTCACTTACATTGTATTGTATAACAATAATATTTTGAATAGAAAATAAATGGCATATCAAGGCTCGTTATTCGCATGCCATTATGACCATTACTGTCATTATTCAACACACAAACATAGTCATAGACATCGACATCAACGACGACGCAGAATGCCAAAGTCAGAAAGAACTCGGCTTTAATGGCCAAGACAGAATTTACATTCTTTCGTAATTGCAACAATTACTGTTTTTTAGTTTCGCCGTTTTTGTTATTGTTATTTCTATTATAGTTGTTGTTGTTACTTTATCGAATTATTTAAACATTTAACTAAGCAAAACTAGAATGCTGTTATTAGCTGGGAGGCCGCAAGAGTTGGGGGTATCAATGAACTAGTTTTTTTGTTGTTGTTTAGATTTTCCATTATTACCACATAAAGCTGTGTTGTTGTAGTTGCTTTTGTTGTTGGCGATGATGGCTTGTGGCTGACGGTTGGTGGTCGTTTCAAATGAACTCAACAAAAGACATAGAGACGGATGAACGGACAGACATACAGACAGACAATGTACAGCCAGTCAATAAAAGCGAAATTAATCCGAGTTTAAACGCACACTAACACACACACATTTAGTCGCACAGAAAAACATCAAACCTTGGCAGAAAAATTAAAACGTGAAAACGAAACGGATATTTTTTCAACGATTTAATGGTTATCTATTCTGGGTTGCTTAGATGGTTGGTTGGTTGTTCGGTTCGGTTTGGTTTATGCTCAAAAGCTAATTCAGTAGTAAATTTTGAAACCAAAAGCGAATTGTTGCACATACATATGTACATAGTTCAAGAATTGTAATTACTTCTGCTCTGTTCAGTGGTTCGAAGTAACTAGCTACTTTCCGATGAATTCAATCTGACAGAGAAGTGCAAATTCAAAAGAGATTTATTAAAGGAAGGATAAAGCAATGAGGCATTGGAATCAATTTTGTTTTGGAAGAAATTCAGTACCTGCGAGGAAATTTATTATTATTATTATTATTATTATTATTATTATTATTATTATTATTATTATTATTATTATTATTATTATTATTATTATTATTATTATTATTATTATTATTATTATTATTATTATTATTATTATTATTATTATTATTATTATTATTATTATTATTATTATTATTATTATTATTATTATTATTATTATTATTCTTATTATTATTATTATTATTACTATTATTATTATTATTATTATTATTATTATATTATTATTATTATTATTATTATTATTATTATTATTATTATTATTATTATTATTATTATTATTTTAATTAATTTTGTCAATATTAAACATTAAAAATTGATTTAAAGTAGGGCTACAATGAAATATTTGTATTATTGACATATTTTACCATTTCAAAGTTTTTACTCAAATAGTTGTCGACTGACAACAAAAAATGCCGCACTTTAACTCCTAATCCGACCACAATCGATGACACGCCTGTGGGACATATCGGATCACAATTGTAATTTTCGAATTTTGCGGTTAAATGAGCTTAATTTTCTAACGTTTCCATTAGGGTGGCTGTATATTATATCACATAATATGCAATATACTATTGAATAGATTTTGGTGGCACAGTTCAAAATGTCTTAAAAATGTATCATTTTCATATGATACACTCAAAGTGAACCCATGAGATTGGCTCACTCATTCCGCTACATCCCTCACAAGGCGTCAAATTTTTAAATAATTAAAACTCACAAAAATGCAAAATAATTCTCCAATGTTTATTTTAACTTCGCTTAACCTCCATCATACTTAGTGTGAATACGGGACTTATCTGCCCACATTTTCAACAGCTCTACCATATTGCAAAAAATCAAAATCTTACATTCAGTGAAGGGAGTACCGGATAAAGTTCGAACTTTGTACATAGTAATATCTAAATATTACTAGGACTTACTTTTGCGTCCCATTAAAGTTGTTCGGAATAAAGTTTCATCTTTCTGGTGCATCACCATACATACATACTTTTATGTCAGAAAGTCTAGGATGTAGTCTATATATTTATATCAGACTTACATCAGAAGCGAAAATCGAAAATACTGGCCCATTCCTTCGATATCTCCACCATATATGGCTAACATTTGGAATAATTACAACGCAAGTGGGAATATATTTAAATTAACAGATATAAACTGAGGATAACGTATCGATAAAACCGAATGTTGTTCCATGTTTTTATATAAATTCTTTTGTGTGAAGCAATCCTAACCCTGAGCCGTCCGACCAAGTCTTAAAACTTAAAAGCTAGACTTCCGTAAAACTTTAGAAGGGGCTGTGTGACAACCGGAAGGGTACCCCTCCAGTTCAGTGTCAACCCTAAATCTGAGCCGTCCGACCAAATCTTAAAACTTAAAAGCCAAATTTCAATAAAACTTTAGAAGGGGATTTGTGTAACAACCGGTAGGGGACCCATCCATAGGCAAAAACCAACCAAGGCAACTCACTAGTCTACAGTCGAAACTAGCTATAAGGAATGTATTTGTAGGAAAACCAAATGCTGCTAAATCAATATCGCAGCCATAGGCTATGAAGATGTTAGGATCGAATGGGGAACCATTCGAAAAAAAAGGCTAGACGCCTGCTTCTTATCTTTTCGTGATGGCAAGAAAAGGAATAGGGATAATACAATTAATGGGGGTGAGATCCATCCCCCGAAAGACCTTTATTCATATTGCCAGTAATAATAGAAGACAAGGAATAAGTAACTCGAATAACAGTCCTGGTTGAACTATGTGTAGTATCCATATTCCCCAAAAATCAGCCGTAGATTGTAGTTGCTAATAACTGATGGTCGAAAGAAATATAGCGCAGAGTATTTCGTTCTTTTACAAGGGATTTAAGTCCATCTGTAACGAGATTATAGACAGTAGCACACTTATACCGAAAGTTAATGACCTTAGCCCACTTCGAAGTGTCTGGAAAACTGGCTGTCATATAAGTTATTGAGAGCTTTTTTGTGGTGATAGTTGTAGTGTGAGCTTTTGAACTGTAGTATTAGAAGTAAAAGGACTGGTAAAGGTATTTGACAATGATAATGGCTTTCGAATGGATAATTATAGAATTCAATTCAATGGAAAATTGGAAATTCGTTGCCTTAATAAAAACCTCACTCTAAATTTATTTCAAAAGGCAGAAGGACAAAACTTCATCTAAAATGGAGACATGGTGACGACAGATTTTCCATACTTTTGTATTCCGAAACGTTTTATAATTTCAACGTTCATGATTAATCCTTTGCCTTGCTCAAGTCAGGTGGAATTGTGAAAAAAACCCTCCGAAACACATTAACATTCCCGTCGTCTGCTTCCAGAATTGCTCAAAACTTTAAGGTCTATGTCATAAGGTGTGGTTTACCCATGTTTAAAATTTGTTGCATGTTTAAATTTTGTCCACAGTTTCGAGCAACATTATTTTCAAATAAAAATGTTTACATACACAAAGGCCGTCCCCAGTATGCTATATGGGGAAGTCCATAGTGGCCTACCTACTAAAAACCACCAACGACTCTTTCTCGAGAAAAAATAGTGCAACCACGGCTTTAACATTATTTCACCCTCAGCCATATGGCTAGAGAGTGCATATATATATGATACGGCCAAAACGTACCTCATCGAAATAACGGGTTTAGACCCCAGGTCTCTTTGGAGTCGATCTAGTGATTTCCGTCCGTCCGTCTGTCTGTCTAGCTGGCTGGTGCGCACGAAAACTCTCGAAGGAAGTCTCCGAGTTGATCGAAACTTGGTGCATCGTAATATTATTATCAAACTTAGATCAAGTTCAGCGATGGGCAATATCGATTAACTCCTTCTGGTACCTTCCCAACAAAATGTTAACATTTTCAAAGAAAATAATTTACTGCACAGAAAGAGAATGGATGATTCGATTTTTCTCGAACTTTGCAATACTAATATTTGCATTAGTACTAGATTATGTGCACTCCATGAAGTACCTCCCCCATAAAGGGTTACAATTTTGAATAATTATAACTCTTATAAAATGTAATGTAAGTTTTAGATTGTCTTCAAATTACACACATAACAGTATTTTTATTAGCCCAAGGTCAGGTGTGAATATGGGATATATGGGCGCACTCCTTCTAGTACCTCCCCCACAAAAGGTCAAAATTTGGGGTAACCATGAAGCTCATAAAACGCGAAATTAACCTCCGATTCCATTCAGACTTGATACATCTCAATCGACACAAGATATGTTAAAAAGGTGGTAGAGATCGGACTATTTCTTCTGGTACCTCCCCCACATAGTGTTCAAGATTTTGAAAAACAAAACGCTCAATGAAAGCGAAATAAGCTTCAAATTTCACACATAAAAATATCTGTTGTGAAGATGATTACATCTGTCATACCTTGCACAAAACGTCAGACATTATTTACATCTTGCTATATCTTAATATTTCTCTTAATCAGAAATCTGATATGAAAATGTAAGTTATCTGAATTTATGATTTCATATAAAAGTAGATATAAATGTTCGATTTTCTTTAAATTTTGAACATTGCAATATTTTATATATATTAGAAGAAAATGGAATAGTTCCGTCCCCTATATCTGGTAACTCACGCATATTTCTGCTTTTTCCAAAAATGTGTGTATATCTCATATAAAGTGTAAGAAGTATTTGATGTAGTCCAATTCTGGCTCGTTGTAATATTTATAAAAGTCTTAGCTCAGATACGAATTGGTCAATATTGGCCAACTGCTTCGGAAAGTGTCAACAGTTTCAATAATCATAGCTCAAGGCTATTTTACTTGTTTACATCTACTTCAGTGCAGAAGAAAATTTTTACAACCGTCTGTCACCATTTCCAGCATCTCAGGAAAAAATCCCATTTTTAAACAATATGTTTATTAACTAAACTTTGGCACCAGTATTAACAAATAAGTTCAAACACTCAGCTAAAGTTACGAATACAAAATGTTGTCGATGCAAAACTCTTCGTCTTTTCTTATTTATTTGATATTCTTAATCATCACTAATTATTTTTTAAGTTATTGGTAAGTCAGAGGTTTGTTAATTTGACCTACTAGTAATCCAGTGGGTATGCAGTTGTATTTATGATTAACGCCGAAAGTGGCACATATTTCCAAGACATTTTTGTTGGAAATGTGTTTTTCAGAAAATGTTGAAGATACCAAAGACAAAATAATTCCAACAATAACTGACATCAAAATATAATACCACAACTACTTTACCACAATCAACCTACCCCAATATCCAAAAAGATTAGAGTGTGTTTGTTGTTTATTTTGGCTTAGATAACTGAACACCTGAATTTGGCAGTTTAGTTGCTGTTATTTTTTTTTTTCAAGTGTTGTTTTTTGGGAAACCACAGCTATTGCCTAATCAATGTAATTAATATACATACATTTAAAAACAAACATATTCATGTAATAGTAACAACTACACATACGTGCATTAGTATCTATGACTTGACTTTATGCTTGCAAATTTTCCATTAGATTTTATTCGCTTGTCTTCGGTTAGTACCAAAAACCGAAACGACTTCAACAAAAAATTTACTACTCCAATTCTGGTTTCCATTAATTTTTTTTCTTATTATTATTGCGCAAAAAGTTCATTCAACCAAATTGAGGCAACTGAATAAAAGTCACACACAAAAGCTCGCCCAAAATCCACACAAACTGCAAATTATAATGGCTCAAGTCAAGAATACCAAATGAAAGGTGTAAATATGGCCACAACAAAAACAAAAAAAGTCAACCATTTGTTTTTCTTGTGAAAAAATATGTGTGTGTTTGTGTGTTCTTGTTATTCGCGTTCTCTTTTGAGTTTTATTAAATTAGCGTATGGTTGTTGTTATTGCTGAAATTGTAAACGCAATTCGTCGACGGCTGTTGCATGAATTTTCACTAATTAGCACAACCATAAAATAGGGTCTTAAAAACAACATCTTCACCCTAAGCTCTGGTCAATGCCGCTGTGCTGCTAAATGTGACTTGTGAAAAACAAAAACACATTGAAGACATGACGCACACAAAGAATGGTTGAAATAGAAGAAGAAGAAAGAATGGGATTCATAAAATTTGCCACCATTGCCAGACCATTATTGAGTAATAAAACCAAAAGTTATGGCGACCATAACAAATTATGGCTTAAATGCCAAAAGATTTGCGTTATTCAAAAACACAACAACAACAAAGACATCGCATTAATAACCTGCAAAAGAAACCTTTCAAACGGCGACGAGTGGTAAGCTAGGCCTTGTTTAGAAGAATATTTCTTACCACAGAGCTGGGATTTCCAATTAGCCGTTGAAGGTGAAAATTTGCTTTGTAAAATGCCGAAAGCAAAGGGAACCAACAACAATTAGTTGGTTGTCATAAGCACTTGAACTTGAAATCCCACTACCGGAGAATTTAAATTATTAGTACCCATGGATTTAAAATAAAAGGCTAATTGAGATTATTCCCATTCAATATAATAAAATACATAAAAGTATTTTCTTTAAAAACCCTTACTCTGTACATGAGAATCAAGAATGCCTCCGGTTTGGAAAAAATGGGAATAATGATAAATCATTATTATAATATTTGATGATGTTTCAAGTGATTCAAGGCTTAACCTGTCGTTGGTAAGTTTAATATGTGAACAATCCCCGGAACACTTTCAGCTTTTGTCTTTGAAATAACACAATATCTCTAAACTTTTCAAATATTCATACGTTTGATACAATAGGGAACCGTAACGGTATTTTAATAACCCAACCACACTTTTCCGAGGATTCTTTTTAAATTTAAGTTCGGATCGGACGATCTTAATATTTTTTTATTCCTTCTCTTCCTGAGAAACGTTTCCAATGCATTCTAGCTAAGGTGTCGACTTTTAATTAATCGTCTTGTAACATTGATGACAATTGCTGGCGCCAAGAATGGCAAATTCGGCCTTTCATAACCGATTTTGCATCAAGTTATCGAAAACTTAAAATCGACTTTTGAAAATCTATTTTTGGATTGTATAAATTTGGATTGAAAAAACAAAAGTTAAGGTTCCACTAAACCGAAACTGAGAATGAAGCGGGGTTGAGCCTAGCCTCTTCCCCGAGTAAACCCGCTTCGTTTTTATACCCTACACCACATAGTGGTAAGGGTATTATGTCTTGGTGTATTTGTTTGTAACATGGAGAAGGAAGCGAGCTTCATAGAATCACTTTCTGAGTCGATTTATGCATGTCGGTCCGTCCGTCCGTCCATATATTCTTGTGAACAAAATGCAGGTCGCGTTTATTATCCAATTAAGATGAAATTTTGCAAACAATATTTGTTTGGCCCAAGGACGAACCTTATTGAAATTGATGATAATCGGACTAGATTTAGATATAGTTCCCATATATATCTTCAAACGATTTCGGGTTAATTGTGCACCAAATGGTTAATATAAGTCCAAATGACTTGGATTTTGGTACATCCGACCGAATCCAGTCTAGAAGCAAATAAATCAAGTTTGGAGAAAATCGGGTCAGATATAGCTATAGTATTCGGCAATAATGATATTTAGTTATCAGATACAGCCCAGATATAACTCTGCCAAATTTTGTCAAGATTTGGATGTAGGTCCCATATATATCTTCAACCGATTTCGGGTAATTTGTGCACCAAATGGTGAATATCAGTCCTTTATAAGATATTTGGTGCCAAATATCTTATAAAGCTCTGAAATACCTTTGCCAAATTTTAGAGAGAACGGCAAAGATTTGGATATAGTTCCCATATATATCCATAATCCGATTTCAGGGTAATTGTGCAAATAATGGCTAATATCAGCCCAAATCTCCGATATATTTGTATAATATAATCCTTCTCCAAGTGATATCATACACTCTATAGCAAATTATAACTGCTCTAAAGCCAACATTTGTTTGTTACGGGAGCTCTACTAAATATCCATAGTGTTGTTGGGTATCATATGTTCGGCCCACCGGACTTTTGAATTTTCCTCGCTGGTTTAATCGTATATTCTGGGCTTTAAATAAGTTTTGTTATAAATTTATTTTAAAATACCTTTCGTCTCTCTCTCTTTATTAACCCTTTCTAAACCGGAGAAATTTTTTGCTATTCAGATTGCACTAAAAAAATTGAAATTTATATTGACGGACATTCATTTTACAATGCGACTTCTATGATATTCCGTAGTATGTATTATGTACTATCACCTTAAAAGAGTCAGAACTAACCGGACTAATAATAAAGACTAATAATGTTCTGTAGGTCGTTTACACATAATGCCACCTCGTCCACACAGCCATAATTCGATTTTCCGACCAAAACCAAACTTATTCATCGCCCATTTCTGAAATATTAATGGGACTTGATATTGAAATTAATGAGGATTGGCAGCACTGTACTTTTTTAGGAGTACAAAACTACAATTTTGTAATTTTCTCAAAAAGGTTGAGTCATTTTTCCGAAGCTATTATTGGCGTGGAGTTCTTTTTTAGTTAGATATAGTTGGTGCCTTTAAAAAGGTTAAAATAAATTATTGCTGCATTTTGATTATTCATCAGGTACTTGTCTAAAATTTCAATGGGAAATAAAGGCTCCAAGTTGAGAAATATTTCACAGATTACGACAATATTTTCTGTACCCATACTGAGTAGGTACCTTGGATTCTTCTTTTTTAATTAAACTTTTATCGCTTGACTACAATTGATTAATAACTCAATTATTTTCACAAATACGATTTTCTAAATGTTGATGACCATTTATGCATATAAAAATCACAAAATTCTTAATGACATAACATTTTATTTGGTGTCAGACAAACATAACATTTGTTGCTCCCAAATTAAGATATACATTCGTCATAGTTAATAAAACTAATAGTGTAGGCTGTATTCTAAAATCAATAGATTTCAGATTGATTGATTCCATCTTACCTTATTTTCCATCTTCATATGGGGGAAGAACAAAACAAGTTTGTGTCTTAAGTCTTTTGTTTCCAATAGAACAATATCATTGCCACAAAGCAAAAAATGTGATTAAAATTCAAAAAGCTTTTTCTGAATTTTAGTTTTCCGCAGCTTTTTTTATATTTTCTCATTAAATTGTTATTATTAAAAATGCAATAGCCTATTACGGGTTATAAAATTTAAGAAAAAATGGGAGAAGATATAAAGAACAATTTCCTTCACATAAACAGCGTACAAAGCAAACCTAAAATTACTAAACAAAATGAAAGATCATTTTCTCATTTTTATTTAGCTAACCTTTTTTCTACACATATGTGTATATTTATCTATTTCATTAACGTAAGTCTCGATGCCGACATGCACCATCATATATTATTTTTTTTTTTATATATACCACCATAAGTAAGTCATTATTCTTCTTGGATCTGGTTATAAATTTAAAGAATTTAGTTTTCCATTTCATGTCTTTTTTTTATTTTTTAAATTTTTTGCCAACACCAGCAACTGCTCGTCGTTAGTGGTTTAGTGTAGCATGTTTAAATATTGTTTTTTATAAGCGTTAATTAGCGCTTAACCCAAATGATGATGATGGTGATTTATTCTCGGACGTGTAGCAATTTTATGCTTCAGCCGTTTGACCACCGACCGACCAACTTGCTGCCTGCCGGAGTTTGTTGGTCGTGTTTTACTTTTATTTACGACAACATTCCAAACAAACTTGTTCTACTTGACGTTAAGTAAGCAAATGGCCTTGAATGATTAAGTTGTCGGTTTGATGATTGGTAGATTCTTTTTCCTTCATTCCGCACAAAAAGAAAAACAACGTTCTTTGCGAATAAGCACGAAAAGTGCAAAGACATGCATAACTCATTAAAAATGAAGTTTTATGACCGGACAAGATATAACTCTTGCCCAATGAAAATGTTAGTTAAAATATTATGAATGTAAGGACTGAAGGTCTATTGAGGAATGAGCGTGTGTTTGTTGAGTCGTACATGGATAGGAACAAAAAATTCAAATCTTGAAGAAGAAAAAAGTGGAATCAGAATATATCTACGATGATGACATGAGCTGTCAAATAAAAATCCGGACAAACTTTACAAACTTTAGATCTGCAAAAAGGAACGCCAAGGCACTTATAAGAAGACCTCCATATCTTTAAGAGACCACTTATCTTCAACGAGACGACCGCTATATATTCTATGGGAAGACATCCAAATCAACTCAGAAGACCACAAGGTCTTTAACTTCCTTCCAGGTCTTCTGATGAAAATACCTCCAGGTCTACTAATGAGAAGACCTCCAGGACTTCTAATGAGAAGACCTGCAGGTCTTGTAAAGAAATAAGCTGCAGGTCTTGTAAAGAGAAGAATACCAGGACTTTTAATGAGAGGACCATCAGGTCTTCTTAAGAGAAGAGTACCAGGACTTCTAATGAGAAAACTTCCAGGACTTCTAGTGAGAAGACCTTCAAGTCTTCTAAGAAGAAGACCTCCAGGCCTTCTAGTCAGAAGACCTCCAGGTCTTCTAGTGGGAATACCTCCAGGTCTTTTAGTGGGAATACCTCCAGGTCTTTTAGTGAGAATACCTCCTGGACTATATTGAGAAGACCTCCTGGACTATAGTGAGAAGTCCTCCAGGACATTTATTGTGAAGACCATTCGGTCTTCTAATAAGAAAACCACCAGGTCTTCTATTGATATGACCCCTGCTCTCGATTGGAAGACTTCCAGGTCTTCTATAAGAGGGTTTTCTATGAAAAGACACCCAAGTCTTCCATGGGAAAACCTCCAAGTCTTCTATAGGAAAATCTGGCAGGATCTCCAGTCTCTAATATCGTTGGACCCTGGATAATTTTTTGATTTGATCTATTCGTTGTTTTTGCGACTACGTTTTTTTCTCAGTATTTTAAACATGATGGATAATATTTATGTTCATCCTTAGATACTGCGGTTTTCCATTAAAATTCCATAGTTGCAAATTATGAACATATGGATCTCTCATTTTATTTTCCGCATAGTGAAAAATATTTTTTCTTTTACATTTTCCACAAACGGTATGCAATATAAACTTGAATTATAAACGCAAAAAATAAATTTTCAATTGCTACATGACAATCATAGTCCACATATCTAACACCAACTCTGGAACACTTGTACCGACATCGACTTAAATTGTATCCCAAAATAAGTGTAACAAATATTTTTCTTTCGTTATTTGGTTTTTTATTTGCGTGTTGGCTGTTATTTGGAGTTTTAGGCAACTCTCGACACATGATGAGGCACATTTTGGGGTTTCGTCGTTGTTGTATAAGACATCCATAAACCAAAATATGTATGAACGTATGTATGTCTGTATGTGTCTTTGGATGTAAGTACTGCAACGAACAAGTACGGTCTGCTATTTTATTTTTCTATTGGCCTATAAAGCCGCCGTGATGTTGTAGTTTACACACATTTGCTGAATTACATAATTTGTAACCCCACCAGAGTCTGGTTGGAGAGGTTTTTCTATTCGTCTATCAGCCATGTATGCTCATATGATGAACACTGTTATGGGTTTGTGTATGCGTATGAGTGTGTTTGAAAATTCATTGAAAATATTTGGTTTTGGTTATCAAAAAAAAAGAAAAACAAAAAATAATAAAAAATGACATCGGGAAATTTAAAATCCGTTGCAAACTTTTGATTATCTAAACTGAACACATACGTCATGTCATTCGAAAACAAGTACCCTATGGACAAAAATGGGAATACGTTTGGAGAAACTTTGTTGCACAAGAAGAGTTGAAGCATTGGCATAGAAGACTTGTTTATGAAAGAAAAAATGCAAAAAAGCTATACATTGATGTAGTCGGATGGCAGAACACCCTTCACGAGAGATATTCTGCATGTAGAAATAATTTATCAGGAGATTTCTGAGGATTTTTGTAGATATAAGTCTCTTCAAAGAAACGACATTTTAAAGGTCTAATGTTGGCACAAAATTCTTCAAAAGCGAATGACAAACCCTTCCAACCTATTCACGCAAGTGGAAATAGATCGAAGACATATAAATGTCTTGTATAGAAAAAAAAAGACTTATCGAAAAGTCTTACAGCTTTCAGCAGGTATTCTAAGGGCGTTGCTTTTTCTAAAGCTCATCTGTAGCTAGAATACCATTCTAGAGTTGATTTTGAGGCAAAATACATGGTTGTCAATAGGCAAAAAATCTTTCAAGGTTTCGCCATCCAAAATATCAAAAACAATCTTTAACAACCCAAGGGTCGTTCAATGGTCAACTATACAGGTGACATAAAAAATGCAACAAAGTCAAACGCCCCAATTTTTATACTTTTTTAATTTTATTGAATGAAAGCAAAAAATTTCGGAAAGAGCATCAAATTTTAGAATAAGTTAGGATTTGTTCGAATTGATCACCTCTGGCACGAATTATGGCCTTTAAACGGCCAATGAAACGAGGCCTGATCGTTGCTCCGCGGTATTATAGCCCATTCCCGGCGAAGCGCTTGCTTGAGGTGATCAACACTTTGGTATTTTTTAGTGCCAACCTTGCTTTCCAAAATACTCCAGACACAATAGTCAACGGATTGGTATCTGGAGATTTTGGTCACCATTGTGCGCTGCAAATGAAGCGAGGAACCTCATTTTGTAACCATTCTTTGGTTGCGCGAGCTGAGTGCGATGGTGCTGAGTCCTGTTGGAAAGGCCAAAGTCTGCGGCCAAAATGTTTGCCTGCTCAAGGATTTAATACACCCTCCAGAATATTTTGGCGATAATATTCGGCATTTATTCTGATTCTAATCGACCGTGGATTATTACGAGCGGAGAGCGACCATCGGCTGTTATGGCGGCCCACACCATCACCATCACCATCACCATGGCCGGCGCCGGCGCTTGAGTTCTGGTGACCAGTCGAAGGTGCACATTTTCACCTGACCTCTTTGGCAAGTTAACACTATCATTTTGTTTGTTTTTTTCACAAATTGCTAGACAACGAATGTTTTCTCATCGGAGAAAACCAAATTCGGTAGTTCACTACTTTTGGGCAAGCGAAGCAACTCTTTAGCTCTTTCGAGTCTATTTTCTCTCTGTTGCGGTGTAAGTTCTTGGAATTTTTGGAATTTCAATGGCTTTACCCCGAACTCAGTTTTCAATATTTGACGAATGGAATATTGCGATATGTTCAGTTCACGGCCACTGTGACGCGGGTTTCGATCATGTCGCTTCTTTACTTTTCGAACCATTTCTGCTAAAGTTGCTGTTTTCTTCCGTCCACCTCCTTAACGTCTGGCTACGCTACCAGTATCACGGTAACGAGCAATGGTACGAGACACAAAAGATTTATTCACATTTAAATGCTGGAGTGCTCTAACGATAGCCACTTGTGGTTTTCCAGTCAAATATAAAGAAATCACACTATCACGGTTCAATTCCATCACGAATAACTGTTTTCTAGAAAATTCTCACAAATATGCTTTTGTACGCTTGTAAACAATATAATGAGCTGTCACTGGAATAATTTTAACAGCTGTCGGACGAGTGGCTTAGAAATGACAGGAATTTGAAGTTGGTTGTAGTTTTTTTTATCGCACCCTGCATATATGGGAGCTATAGTTACATCTAAACTGATTTTCACCAAAATCGGAAGCACTTGCTTTTAGGCTGAATCTCGAAATGGCTTCTATAGAAAGAAACCAGTTTAAAACTTCGGGGCTCCAGAAAATCCTTATCAAAGTCTCTTCTTTACTTATAAATAACATCTATGGACAGAATATCCGAATGTATGTCGAATAATTCCACCCTTTAGTAGAATTGTTCCAATATGAACTCAATTTATTCCATTATTAATTCAAATCGTTTTTTCAATAATTCGAATTTAAGTAAAACGAATTACAAAATATATGAAATAACATTAGAAAGGGAGTAGTAATGGCAAATGTATACCCTCTACATTGCCAGTGGGCTAAAAATAATGACAAATCCAAAAACAAGGACTTCTTCCCGTTAAATTTAACATATTTTATCTTACCAAGTAATTAGTTACTGCACCACAAAGTTTATAATCCAGACTACAAAACTATTGTTCGCCTGGTCCGAATATCTTTGGCAGGAAAACTACAAAAAAAAATTAAAATGAGTTTGCCTGGCGTACGACGCAGCAAACTAATGAAAATTCTGCAAACATATGAAAATAACTGCCAATTTTTAATTCTACCCACTGTAGAGTGTCCACCTAGAAAATTTGTGTCAACTGGCAAATGGACGAGCACACAATTAGCATACATGTTTTTCCAGCATTAGTGCGTCTGTGAGGTTGTTGTGGCTTCCTCAAGAGATAAAATTTGTGTTTTGTGGGTTTTTAGGAAAAACGTTTAGTTGAATGTGGGTTTTGTGGTCAATCACAAATTCGTGCATCTACGTTTTGTTTGCTAGCATCGCTGATCGCCAAATGACTAGGCTCTTTTTTTCGTTCAGCTTCTTTTTTTCCTTCTTTCTGGTCTTGTCTTATATAAATCATAACGTGTTTCGTCGGTGTGTTACGATAATGGAAAGGAAACTGCAAAAAAAAAAACAAAACTAATGAGCAAAATGAAAAGAAAGAAATACAAATTGACTTTCTTTGATTTTCGTTGAAAATACGCAAAATGTAAGCGTTTGACGGCGATATGCAAATATGGCTTCTTAAATCACCAACCCACAATTCATTAATAGAGACGGCAACAGCAGTGATAAGACACCAGCAGTGGCCGACGATGATGATGAGTCCGCATTGAGTGGTAGGTAGGTAGGTGGCAAAGACCAGCACACACAGTTTTTGGAAGTGAATGACGCCACTGAAGCTTCTTTCTACATAAAATTTCTTTGGGTTTCTTTTTTCGTCTTTCATTTCTATTTATGCGTATATTTTGTTCGTGTCGTTGTTTTTTTTTTTTTTTGCGTAGAATCTTTACTGCTGCTTTCTTCGCATTAACACCTTTTACGGTACCGCGTTTATGGTTCAGCATAACAAATTGAAATTGAAATTCATGCTTGATTGATAAATATTTGCGTACCATCCAGAAATTCTCATTAACACCCATGACAGACAATGGCAACCATTCACATTGTTGGCTGGCTACGACACACCTTACTTTACGGGCCAAAGACCGTTAATGTGTTATGTGATTCAATTTGTTTGACGAGGCGAAAAAAAACAAACTTAAAAATAAAATAAATCTGAAATAATGTTCTACCGATGCCAAAAACATGTTTAGAGTTTAAGATATTTCAATGAATTTGAAAAGAAAACTAAGGAATATAAATATATATTTACATAAATGTACAAAAAAATCGATTATCATCGCAGTCATTAAAAAGTATTATAATGACCTATTTTGTCTTTTAAGGGAAATTAAATGCATACTCCATCTACATGCGCAGCAAAAATTTGGTAGCCATTTATGCCATTTTCAACATTACTAGTAATGACTTCCACACGCCTTCTGCATTGTCACTATCTCAAAAATTTTGTTAACTACACATCTACTGCATTACCAGTAAGGTAAAAATAATGAATTATTCCTTTAAATGTACAAGACTAGATGAGAGTTTGTCGACGCCCATACATGTCATTAGACCACAATTTATTTTTATAAATGGTCTTAATGAGTGGTGTGGCCGACTAGCAATCAGAAGATCGCAAATTCCTCCCCTTTCATTGGGTAAACAAAAAAAAAAAAGTAAGAAAAGATTAAAAGTCGGGCGGGTCCGACTATATGATACCATACACCACTATGCGTATTTAGTAGCGCTCCCATAACCAAAAAGCTTGGGAATTTATGTGAAGTAGGTCATACCAATTATGAACCAATTAACATTGCTGTATAGTGCATGATATGACTTCGATAAGAATTATATTAAAAATATCGTAAAATTCGGTTGAATATAAAACAATCTATTGATTTTGGGCTGATATTACATAAATGGTGAGCAATAACCGTACAATCGGTTGAAGATGTAGATCGAAGCTATATAAAAGCATGAAACGATCTTGATAAAATTTGGTAGAGGTATTTTCGAGCATTTTTGTGGAGTGCATATTTAGCATGTTAGTGACTTTAACACCCAAATCGGATGAAACATATATATGGGAGCTATAGCTATATCTGAACCGATTTTCACCAAAATTTGAAGTACTTGCTTTTAGGCTTATATCCGTCGGAAGTGCCAATATGCAGTCCATTTGGGCTGATATTAGCCATTTAGTGTACAATAAACCTGATATCGACAAACATATATATATGGGAGCTATATCCTAATATCGAAAATTTCAACCGATTCTCACCGATTTCAATAAGGTTCGTCCTTGGACCAAAAAATATTGTTTGGAAAATTTCATCTCAATTTGATAATAAATGCGACCTGCATTTTGTTCACAAGAATACATGAATCGACTCAGAAAGTGATTCTATGAGGATTCTCAAAAGTAGCGATCACACATCGTTTACTTCCAGATTTTTACAAACAATAGGTATAATGTGGAAATGGGGTATATCGGTCCACTCCTTATGTTACCAATTTTTAAACTTTGCACACAATGCTATACTTCCACCAACATTAGATCTAGTGTGAGCGGCTTATCGGCCCGCTCATTCTGGTACCCTCCTCACAAAGGGTAAATATTTCGAATAAGTGCAAATCTCATAAAATGCGAGAGAATTCCCAGTTCTATTCTAAGTTTAATTAAATGTAAAAATGGGATATGTGAGGATATTTATATCCGCCATTTTAATATTGAGGGTATATTAAATTTTTCATTCTGTTTGTACATATATGTATACCATCTGTCTGTGTGTTTTGTTTTTCGAAAGAATTTAGACGATAATAGACACATTCTGTAACGTACCTCCCATTGTCTATGTATGTCCACATTTCTTCAAAGTCCCCACATAACGGTACCTGCAGATATTTGATGTTTTGACGATTTTGCCATATTTGTCAAGAGAAATATTTTACATCATCTCGTCATAGGTATCGCTCAAGTTATATATATATTGAAGACATCAACTGTGTTCTCCCTCCGCTTTCCTTGGCATTTGCATGTTTAAAATGAAACTGGGTCGAATATTAAATTCCAATACTTTTATTTAAAGGATTTCCATACCTCACGATGTATGTTATAAAAAGTTCCGTCAGGCCGAACTTTGCTCTTTTTACTAGTCTTATTTACATTTTTGGTTGATGTGCTGAGGTGAAAAACGGCCAGTTACTAACTAAGAAAACCAAAAAATGTGCATCTGGAATGTAGTTAAATTCTCAAATTAGAGAGGGCAAAAGAACAAAAGGCAGCAAATACTTTTATTCTGTGGTAAACCAATTATCTGAGCACGATATTTAGATATTTTACATAAATTCAGGATCAGTATAGGAAAAATAATCTTTATAGAAGGCCCATTAAAATAGTAATAAAGTGACAGCTACCAAATTGAGTCGCATAAATACCTTCATGCTTGAACCCGCTTCTTTTAATTCACTGAAATTGCTTAATTTTCCACAAAAATACAATGAATCCCAAAAGTTATGAACTTTTCTTCCCTAATTGTGTTGGCCATCAAGGTTTCATTTTAAAGATTCCAAACAAGTTCTACAGTCACACATGTTCGTATATGCACTCTCTGTCCCATCCCTTGCTCCCAAAACTATTTACCACTTCCCATTATCACATAAAGCCATAATTTTCTTTAGCGATTTTCGATATGAAAAGAAAATCAAATGTTTGCCTAGGTCATGTGCCGGGGGGAAAACTCCGAACAAACATCACCAAATTGCCAAACAAGTTTCTTCCACTGCAATGCAGTCAGTCAGTCAGCCAGCCGTCTTATATTATGGGAATATTGTGCATTACGGTCATACATACCTACCATAATTTTAGGTTAAAATCATTTTTCTTTTTTGTTCTGCAGCTCCAAAGGATTACATTGCTTTGAAATTACACAGAAGACATTTTCATATGCTAGGAACGAAATATGGAAATTATATATTGCACTTGGTGTGTCGTTGCAGTTGGCAGTGTAACACTGGAATTACAATGGTCTTATGTGTGTCAGAGTTACTGTGGGTCTGTCTGCCTGTCTGACTGACTGACTGACAATGCTTGCTCGTTGCTGCATTGTCATCAAAAAATCATTTAACTTTCACTCAATTTGGTGTTGGAAGTTGTGCAGCACCAGCAGCCGGCAACTGCTCTTCTATTTTGGTGTCATAAACTATGAAATTCCCCCAGAGCGTATGGTTGGCAATGCGCATACTTAGCCATATTCCAACCACATTGGCTGCCTGGCTGGGAGATAACTGACTAAATTCACCTAAACATATGTTTTTCTTCTTGACTCATAGTCAGACTGAGCAAAATCACAAACTCCGTAGATAATAATAATGTTTTGAACGGCGAAACATTACACGAATATTCGGTGGTAGTGATAGTAAGGCAATGTACTGTTGAAATGTCCATCCATTGCTAAAAATGTTATTATCAAATAATAGATTTATTAAGTACATTATTACACTGCTTAAAAGAGAGCATCCTTGCCCTTTATTTTATAGGGTAATTTTTAAGCGCTATAGGAAAAAACACATAAAATTCAGAAAAATTCCAACATTAACAGCGACTGCGCCTCAAATGGTTCAACATTTCGGCCAATATCTCAAAAAATCTTCAATGTTACTTTTCAATGTTTCAATTAAAAGCAAGCTCGTCTGCGTAGACATGAGCTTTAACATTGTCGCACAAAAAATAGTATAAAGGAGCTATACTGCACGATCTAGGAGGACGAATGGCCGGTTCCGGACATGAAATAAAATGTTCATCGATAAAGCCTCTAATCGTGTGGCGCACCACGTGTGGGCATGTGATAGGAAACTAGTACTTACCAAACTTCCACCAAAGCCAATAAATACGAACAAAAAACCAGAAAAGGTGAAAATGCGGGCGATACCCTACACCACTATGCGTATTTAGTAGAGCTTCCGTAAAAAAAGTTTTACCAACTTTGAACCCCATTTCTATAGTCACAATTTGAGAACCATATCCAAATCTGAATCGATTTTCAACAAATTTTGACAGAGGTTTTTGTACCTCTTGCACCAAATAACATTGTTGTATAGTACATGATATGACTTCGATAAGGATTATATTACAAAAATATTTATTGGAGCTATAGATATACCCGACCGAGTTTTGCCAAATGGTAAAAATCGGTTGAATATGGAAAAAATTTATCCACTCTGAGCTGATATTACATATATGGTGGACAATAACCGTACAATCAGATGAAGATGTATATCGAAGCTGTATAAATAAAACCTGAGCCGATCTCGATAAAATTGGGAAGAGGTATTTTCGAGCAGTACTTGATACTCTGTATCAAATATCATTGTTGTGGAGTGCATAATTCGCATGTGAGTGACTTTAACACCAAATCGGATGAAACATATATATGGGAGCTATTCCTGAACCGATTTTCACCAAAATTTGAAGCACTTGCTTTTGGGCTGAATTCCGTCGGAAGTGCCAATATGCAGTCCATTTGGGCTGATATAAACCATTTGGTGCCCAAAGAAGCTGAAATTGGATAAGGATATATATGGAAGTTATATCCAAATCTGATCCGATCTTGGCAAACACTCATTTCTGAGGAGTATCTGATATCTGGTACATAAGATTATTGTTGTGAACGGCATGTGAGAGACTTTAACACCAAATCGGATAAAATATATACATGAAAGCTATAGCTATATCTGAACCGATTTTCACCAAATTTGATGTACTTGCTTCTAGAGAGAATTCGGTCGGATTCAGGTCATTTCGACAGATATTGGCCATTTGGTGCACAATTGACCCGAAATCGGTTGAAGATATACATGGGAGCTATATCTAAATTTGAACCGATTCTCACTAATTGCTATAGGGTTCGTCCTTGGGCCAAACAAATATTGTATCCTGCATTTTGTTTACAAAAATATATGGACGGTCGGACAGACAGACTGACATGCATAAGTCGACTCACAAAGTAATTCTATGAAGTTCCTCAATAGTTACTATGGGTTTATTTCGCTTCCTTCTCCATAATTTAGTGTAGGGTATAGAAAACAGATGTTCCTTTTTTAGAACATCCCATTTAAGGTAAATTTTTTGTCCAACAAAAGTCGACAAATCAGAAAACAAAAATAGTTTTATGAATATTCTAACCCATTTTGCTAACAATGCCCCTTTAACAGGTTGTTTGGCTCACACGACTCCAAGTTTTTTGCTGCACGACTGATACGCCCTTACTTACTTTTACTAAATTTGAGAAAAAAAGACTAGGCTTTTTCATTTGTTTGGAACTGAACATTTTCACGGAATATACCCAATTTTGATTTATATAATTATGTGCAATTTAGAGCTATAGAAAATACTCCAAATCTATGCTGGTAACTTTTATTTGCTTTGAACTATCGAATAAATGTAATAAGCAAGTGAGAAGCAGTGTAAACAATGCAAATTCCCAAGTTATACTACACAATAACGAACATACATGCCCGAAATTGTTATTTCCCCCACTCCAACTGACACGACCACGTAACTATGGTAACGGGTGACTGACTGAGTGGCAAGCATTTATGTGACTCTGGCTTGTGTAATGGGCCGATCTGTCACTGTGTTACACCGACGAGTATTATTCCAGTGACTTGTTTCGCATACACAACATAACACCATACATACCTTTCATACATGCATTGTCCCGCCACAGATCTATTGTTGCAGATCACCAACCAACATCGGATGGGTGGAAACTGCCACAGATTTCTTTTGTCTTAATTTGTTTATTGTTTTCAGTGAACAAATTGCTTGTTACCCAGTCATGTCTAATAGTGAGGGAGAGAGCGAGTGAGCACTCATTTGCATTAAAATTAAGCCACAGAAAATCGCACACACCACAAAATCACATTTGAATTTGAACATTTTTATGACTTTTCCCAAAATGAAAAAAAAAGAAAGAGCTCGCCTTCCAAAAAGAAAGGGGCTTTAAAGCCCTTGTGAAGAGATTTGCAAACGTGTTAGTGGGTTTAAAATATAACGAAATATTTGTATGTGGACCCATGTTATACACAGATCCCGACTGGATTGCAATCTGACATTCTCTGGATATTAAGAGTTGATAGTTCACCACATAGTAATTGGATCTTTTGGGTTCCCAGTGAATGAAAAGTACACCACGCCATTGTGGAATCCCGTTTTGGTTCAGTTTAATCAATTTAATACTTAATTCTTGCATTTGATTCCAAACCATTTATTGAAAACCGTTTGTTTAAAATAAGTCATAGCTACCAAGATTTTCTATATTTATAAAAGAGTAAAGTAATTTATTGACTGACTAACTTAACGATTCATCAACGCCCAGACGAATGTGTCAGAAAAGGCTGCGTTTTTGGAAATTCGTACTTTAACGGTACTAAATATATTAAATAGTACTAAATATGGTGCCCTTTGTATTTGGGGAAGCAGTAGAGCTGGAACACTTAAATTTGGAATGAGAATCACTGATGAAGTGTATGACAGATGTACCAAAGGCTTTTTAGAAATTTGTGCTATAAGTATACGAACAGTACTAAAATATTCCAGATTTGGTACCATTTCGTATCATGTGAACGGTTTGAGCTAAAAATTTTTTAATTTGGAATGGGAATCAAGGTTGAGGAGTATAGTCGATGTAAGGAAGTAGTTTGGGAAGTGTGAACACATGTATACGAAAAGTACTAAAAGGTACTAAGTTTAATACAATTTGAATTTGGAGTAACGGATGGAGCTGGAATACTGAACATTTAAATTAACATCATTGGCGGAGTACAGAATTGGGATATGGAGGAAGTTTTCGAAATTTGTACTTATGTGCACAAAATGTACTAAATGGTACTGCATTTGGTAAAATTTCAATTTGGGTCAACTCAAATTATAAAATTGGGACTTATGTACTAAATGGTACTAAATTTGGTCCAATAGAGTTGGAATCCTGCAATTTGGAAAAGAGATTACTATTGCATTGAAGGACTGAGGTATGTGGATAGTACTTCTGTGTTCTAAATGGTACTAAATTTGGTCCAATTTAAATTTTGGGTCTTAGGATTCAGCTGGAATTGTGAAATTTGAAGCCACTGTTGGTACATGCTTTTAGGAGAAGGAGACGGGCTTGGGAATGCGTACTATGATTGTTCGGAAAGTACTAAAGGTTACTAAATTTGGTATTGAGTGAATGCATAGAGTTGAAATCTCGAAATATGACATTGAGGTCTCTCTCGGTATCTGGTGTTGAGATATGGAAGAAGTTTTGGAACTGTGTACTATAATTGTTCGAAAAGTACTAAATGGTACTAATTTTGGATCATTGTTGGTATCTAGGATTGTGAGGTGAAGATTGTTTTGGATTAACGCACTAAATGTTATTATATTTGTTACTGGGATAGGGCTGAAATTCTGAAATTTCCTATTAAGGTCATTGTTACTATTTTCGGTTTACATATGGAGACGTTAAAATAGTTTTGTATGTGGGTCCATTCTGCAATGCTTTTATTGCTATCCTCCTCCGTCAACATAAAAATGAAATATTTTAAAGACATTTTGGTTTAAAAGATAAGAATGTTCCTATTATTCTTTCCAAAAATGATTTATAAAACCTTGAAAGTCTGAAAATTAAATACGATTCATGAAGTTATGTTCAGAAAATTTTATCCAAAAGAAAATATTATGCATTTGGAGTACTAAAAAGGGCTAACACAAACTCTTGGAACGAATCAAAATTTTAAGGTGGACTTTTCGCTGGCGAAATAGCGGCCACTTACTAGCTTCCAAAAAAAATGTATATTTAATCTAAATCATAATATCTAAACATTAATTAAATTTCAACATTCTTTTGGCATCACAAATTGAAACATAACTCCTTAAAACAAAAAAAAAACGTAACACATTTTTCCAACCTGCACTCTCGACCGTTCGCAATTGCTTACCACGAGCATGCCACCGTTATCTTTCTTTTCATTAATTTACAATCTTTAAACCTTATTATAATTTCCAGACAGTTGGTTGGTTGCCAGTTTGCCTGCTTATTTTGTGCAGTTCATTCAAACTAATTTAGTTACTGCTGCCTCCACAAGTGGCTTCAATACTACGGCACAAGCAAGCACTTGAGTTTAGTGACACGCTTTAGTTTTACGCCATGCCAGTGTGTTGACTAAATGCGGCTGTTTGTTGGTCTCTTGTTGTGCTTGTAATCTCCCTCCAATGCTGGTACAGCATATAACCTTTGGCCCAAATCGTAGCAAACATTCGAGTAATGAGAATGATGATGTGGGTGTATTAAAAAAACAAATGTGAATTTATTAACCTGTTTCGAACATTTATGAACATGAATAACATTATGTGTTGTGAATACCTAACATTAAATACTGAAAACAAAATGTTGAATGTTTAAAACCTTTATCCTGCATTTTTGTTTTCTAGTGCAATAATTAGGAAATCTACACTGACACACATTCATAAAGATGTACAAACTGAAAATATTTGCATACCTAAGGTTTAAGACACCCTCCACAATATTTTCGCGATAATATTCGGCATTTATTTTGGTCGGTCGATAAATACGAGCGCAGAGCGACCATCGGCTGTTATGGCGGCCCACACCATCACCATGACCGGGGCTTCAGTTCTAGTGGACCGAAGGTGCATATTTTCAGCTGACCTCTTTGGCAAGTAAACACGACAATTTTGTTTGTTTACAAACTGCTGGACAACGAATGTTTCCGCATCGTAGAAAACCAAATTCGGCAGTTCCCCACTTTCTGCCAATCGAAGTAACTCTTTAGCTCTTTTGAGTCTATTTTCTTTCTATTGCGGTTTAAGTTTTTCACCTTTTGGAATTCAGTGGCCTTACCCCGAGCTCATTTGCCGAATGAAATATTGCGATATGTTCAGCTCACTAGCCATTTTTTCGGTCATTGCGACGCGGGTTTCGATCAAGTCGCTTTTTTACTTTTCGAATCATTTCTGCTGATGTTGCTGTTTTCTTCCGTCCATATCCTTGACGTC
This sequence comes from Musca domestica, assembly GCF_030504385.1. Taxonomy (NCBI): domain Eukaryota; kingdom Metazoa; phylum Arthropoda; class Insecta; order Diptera; family Muscidae; genus Musca; species Musca domestica. The sequence goes on along the minus strand of NW_026712328.1, from coordinate 16,213,098 downwards.
GGGCTACGCTTCCAGTATCACAGTAACGAGTGATGGTACGAGACACAAAAGATTTATTCACATTTAAATGCTGGAGTGCCCCAAAGACAGGCACTTGTGGTTTTCCAGCCAAATATAAAGAAATCACACTATCACGCTTGAATTCCATAACGAATAACTTTTTTTTTTTTGGCAAATTCTCACCAAAATGCTTTTTACGCTTGTAAACAATATAATGAGCTGTCACTGGAATAACAGCTGTCGGACGAGTGGCTCTTTTTCTTTTTTTATTTTACATTATTTTTTACCTTCAACTAAATTATAGTTAAAATATACGATATCTATCTGTTATCCAATATAACATTCTTCAATTGTATTCGATTTCCAGTTTGCTTTTTATTTTTATTATTATTCTTATTCGATTATTATGAAACATTATGTTTATTAATTTGAAAGCATTTTGAATGAGATTTATATCGAAAGGAAAGACAAAACGACGTAACTGATATCTGAATTCAAATCACAATAACAATAAGCATAATTTGCTTTTGTGACAGCGTAGCCTACCTTTTACTTTTGAACGTTTTACGATTTTTGCCAATTCTATACAAAACGAAAATTTCGATTTCATTTGATAAGCGAGATAAAATAGCATTTGACAACAACAACAACATGAACAATGTGTTAAATGTGACCTCAACTAAGACAATTGGCATTTTGTGTGTCACAGATGACATGGCATTTGCATAAAGTCCAAAAAACAACAATTCCATCCATTCCATCTATCCAACCATCCATCCGTCCATTCATCTATTTTTCCAATCAAGCGTAAATAAAACAATGAATTTTGCTGCCATTTGTTTCGTCGAATGACAGACAAGAAAGGTGCCGGTTGTGGTGTTGTTCGCATTGCCATTAAATGGTGGCCAAATTGGTGACATACATTTGATCACAAATGTGCAGAAAATAAAGAAACACACCGGTGAACCTAACACTCGAATACTATTAATGTCAGCTGTGAATGGGTTAAAAAACCAATTACCCAGATATGGCGTGGAGGAGGCCTAGTTAAAATGGGTAGTTAAATATTTTTATTTATTTTTTTTTTTTTTTTTTTTTGTATTTCGGTATTTTCGTACATCGTCGAAATAAGTATGTACCATAACTTTATTAGTAAAAATTACTCAGTAACTTGTACTGAGAGACCTTCTCCCTTACATACAAATATTGGAAAAAGTTATAGAATAACAATTAATGCCCTCCACTTGAAAATTTCAAAAATAATCCGAAAACTACCACTACCGTTACGAAATTGAAAATAATTTCTGCAAACAATGTCGCTTAAATCATCAAAATACCGACTTTCGGTAGTTACCGTTATATGGGGCTATATAGATAGCGTGATTGCAACAGATGGACAGACTGATAGACAGACGGACATTAGAATATTACGCTGATCCAAAAAATATGTACTTTGTGGGGTCATAATAATACTTCGAGGAGTTACAAACGGAATGACAAAGTTAATGGAATGGTGTAGGGTATAAAAATAATTAAATTACTACCTGAAATTGTTCAATCAAACATTAATAAGCTCGATATGTTGATTGATTTTTCATGAGAAAATTTTCCGAATAAGATTTTGACAAAATTGTTCTCTTCATTATGTCTATCTCATTCACTCGTCTTTTAGGTTATCGAGCAACATTTTGTACAATTTGGTGAAAATTGTTATAGAACCCTAATTGTAGGTATATCAAATTTCTTTAATCAAATGAATAATTCGTAATTGTGGAATAATAGTCCCAAATCGTTCCTCAGTGGCTAACTTAGAATGAAGCGCCCTAAACCCCCCGGTACAATAACTTTCTACACATTTCTTCTGAAAAAGTGAATGTTTAGCTATTACGTTCATATTTTTTTCTTTTGTTCATAAGATCCTTCAATCTTTAAGTTTTAAGAAAACCATTTCTTTTATATGATATCCACCTTTCAGGATTGTCAACATTTGATGGCAAATCACATACGCATGCCGACAAAATAATATATCCATTAGCATCAAACAAAAAAAAAGTGATATAAAAATGATAAAAACAAAACATCAGCTAATACGCTAGTAAATGACAAGCATCTGAAATGAGTTTTTAATGGTCTCACAATAACAACAACCACGAAAAGACAAATAAAAAACAGAAGTCTTTGAATGCGGCGTGCGTACGACAAATACTGCGGCTGCTGCTGTTCCTGCTCCACGTTGCTGCATTTAGGTTCTGTTTCCCTCTTTTTGTTCATAATATTCGCATGCCAAGGGGAAATAGAAAAAAATGCACAACATAACAAAAACCACAATCAGTCGAGAGGTACTTAGCCGCAGGCACGCGGTGCCATGCTCCGTTGGGTTGCATGGAAAATAATCGAGAACAAAAATAGTAAGATTGTCTGTCTGTCTGTCCATTCATACATCCATCACCACCATCCAACCAGCCAACCAGCCAGCCAGTCTCCCTGTTTGCTTTTCTCCCAACATTGCAAATGTTTCATGTTTCCAGATATTTTTACTTATATTCTTGTGTTTTTTTTCTTACATGTCTTGGTATTGCGTGACCTCAACAATTAACCTTAGGGGGCTTTGATTACGAAACATTTTTTTCTCCAATGGTCGTGGTCTCCATCGACATCAGCATAGAAAAATACTGTAATTCTGGCCTTAAATACTTGCTGTTCTTAATGTTGGCATAGCTGGGTTATGTTGAGATTTACTGTGTTGGACCTAAGGGTCTCGTGGAAAATTTGAATCTGGAAGGATAACAGCAAAAAAAAATCACATCACTCTCAGCTTTACGGACACAGATGTTATATATATTCTGATAATATTTTTTGTCTATATTAGAGCAAGTGGATAAACGATATATATCACTCTTTCTGATACCCACTCACAAGAGTTTAAAAATTTAGCAGAGAACATGGAAAATTTTAAGCCGTAGTCGTACCTCTCCCACAATGTCATTATTTGAAATTAAAGTCTCTTTTTTAATAATCATTCGCCTTATAAAATGCGAAATTATTGGTTATTTCTATTCAAACTTCGAACACTGCAATTTTTACACTAACCTAGGGATATGTACATCCAATTTTAAAGGTAATGATGAGGCTAAGAGTCGAACGACCGACTGCAGGATCAAGTAGATAGTATGGAGGGTATATTAAGTTTGATATTCCGTTTGTAACACTTCGAAATATACATTTTAGACCCCACAAAATATATATATGTAGATTTACCGGTTTCCATCCGCCTATCCGTCTGTGAAAATCACTCTAGCTTCCGAACGAAATTAAGTAGGTTGATAAAATTTTACTCAAATGTAAATTATGTTTGCAAGACTTTTGGTATGGACCGTGTAGGTCCACGTTTCGGTGTAGCCCCCATATAACGGCGCCTCCTGATATTCGGTCTCTTGATGATTTAAGCGACATTATTCCAAATTTGGTATTTGAAGTTCATAATGGATACTACAGCCGAAGACAAAAACTTGTTTGTGCAGGTTCACGTCTTCGTATAGCCCCCATATAACGGCACCTCCCGATATTCGATATTTTGATGATTTTAGCGACATTATTCACCGAATTAGTTTCGCATTTGAATATTGTAATGGCTAATGACAAGTGCATATGCAGGTTCATGTCGTCGTATAGACCCTCATATAACAGCTGCATTCGGTATTTTTAAGTTTTAAACAGAATTTTTAACGGTTTTTATTGTTTTTGAGAATTGCCGAATTCGTTCCAAATGGTGGAGGGTATTCAATGTTCGGCCAGGCCGAACTTACAGCTTTTTTAATTGTTTTTTTTTTTAATTTTATTAAAACTGCAACAAAGTCAAACGCCATATATTTCCTTTTTTTAATTTTTTTGAATGAAAGCAAAAAATGTCGCAAAATCATCAAATTTAAGAATAAGTTTAGATCTGTTCGAATTTGTCACCTTTGGCACGAATTATGGCTTTCAAACGTCCAATGAAACCGTCACACGCTGCCGAATGTTGCGGTATTTTGGGCCATTCCCGGCGAAGCGCTTGCTTGAGGTGATCGACACTTTGGTATTTTTAGTGCTTGTTTGCAACCTTGCTTTCCAAAATACTCCAGACACAATAGAACAACGGAGATTCCGAAGATTTTGGTGGTCATTATGCGCTGGAAATGAAGCGAGGAACCTTACTTTGTAAACATTCTTGGGTGACGCGTGCTGAGTGCGATGGTGCTGAGTCCTGTTGGAATGTCCAAGGTCTGCGGCCAAAATGTTTGCGTGCCCAACGCTTTAATACACCCTCCAGAATATTTTCGCGATAATATTCGGCATTTATTCCGATTTTATTAATACGAGCGGATTGCGACCATCGGCTGTTATGGCGTCCCACACCATCACCATGGCCGGCGCTTGAGTTCTGATGGGCAACCGACCTCTGACCTTTTTGGCAAGTAAACACGACCATTTTGTTTGTTTACAAACTGCTGGACAACGAATGTTTCCGCATCGTAGAAAACCAAATTCGGCAGTTTACCACTTTCGGCCAAGCGAAGCAACCTTTAGCTTTTTTGAGTCTATTTTCTTTCTGTTACGGTGTAAGTTCTTGCACTTTTTGGAATTTCAATGGCTTTACCCCGAGCTCATTTTTCAATATTTGCCGAATAGAATATTGCGATATTTTCAGCTCACGAGCCATTTTCGGCCACTGCGACGCGGATTTCGATCAAGTCGCTTCTTTACTTTTCGCACCATTTCTGCTGATGTTACTGTTTTTTTCTGTCCACTTCCTTGACGTCGGGCTACGCTACCAGTACCACGGTAACGAGCAATGGTACGAGACACAAAATGCTGGAGTGCTCTAACGATAGCCACTTGTGGTTTTCCAGCCAAATATAAGAAATCATACTATCACACTTAAATTCCATTACGAATAACTTTTTTTCTGGAAAATTCTCACCCAAATGCTTTTGTACACGAATGGCTTAGAAATGACAGCAGTCTAAAGTTGGTTGCGATTTTTTCATTTTGCCTTGTATTTGTTTAAACCAGATGTAGAATTTGTACAAAAGGACTCGTTTCGGAAAACAATTCACAGACATTTACTAATTTCATGACGATCTACCAATTGTTCTATAGACTGTCTTAAACTTTTTTTGGGGATATTCTTCATATGCTTTCTCAGGGCTTTGGAAGATCGTTTATTTTATATTCAGGGATGTTCTTCTCCAATTTTTGGCTTTCCTGACTAAAAAGCAATCAGAAATCAAAACAGCTATGATGTTTTCTTTATTATTCTTATCTTTTCTATCATTCCACCCCAATATTCTTGTATCATAATATTAAATAAACGTTCATAAATTTGCTCCAACAACATCCTTGCAATGTTGTAAATATTTTTAAACAATTTGTTTTTCAATTCTAATTCGCTTTTTCAAGCACAACTGCTTTTGAATGTTCTTTCGTTTGTTTCTGTTTTGCCTTTCATTCATCTGAGGTCTTTTCTCGAATTTCATTCAATTTGCAGGAAGGGCGACGACAATGGTGACCAATTTTTTTTCTAGAATTTCAATCCGATTAAATTCTATTGATTTTGGATTTCATTGTCGTTCTTGTTTTGTAGTCTTTGGTTTTCGTTTCAATTGCTTTTTGTGCGAAGGTTTTTTTGTGACAATTTGCCGTTGGCTACTTTTTGCCAATTCAAGGCACATTTCTGGGTGTGGGTCTTGTGATTTGATTTTTTTGTTGTTGTAGCAATGACTATTTGTTCTAGCCAATGGAAATGTCCAATAATATTATTATGTAATTGTTATTGGTTAATTAACGCATTATGTTGTGAAATTGTCTGAGGTCAAAATGACAAGTGACTATTGAACAAAAAACGAAACGAAACAAGCTTAACGTTTTCATTAACATTCATTTTTTGCGATGACATTCAATTATAAAGGTTGTTTCATTGGTTCCAGTTATCCTTGAAGGACAGTTTGCAAAAATCTTGAAAGAAGGGAAATTTGAGACAGTATTCCAAAATCCATTAAAGTTAAGTTAATTTGCACCAAATGGATAATAATAGAAAAAATATTGCAACCAAATCATTCAATACCCTTGCCATGGAATGGAGGACCCATTGCTTTGAAAACTAAAACACTTCTGCTACAAAAGTTTAGTTTATACAAAATTAATAAAAATAAGTCTTAAATTTCTCAAGTCGACAATCCAATTAAAAAACCTATCCATACAAACTGTCATTTCTAAGCCACTCGTCCGACAGCTGTTAAAATTATTCCAGTGACAGTTCATTATATTGTTTACAATGTGAATAAATCTTTTGTGTCTCGTACCATCGCTCGTTTCCGTGGCCGAAAAATGGCTCGTAAGCTGAACATATCGCATTATTCCATTCGGCAAATATTGAAAAATGAGCTCGGGGAAAAGCAATTGAAATTCCAAAAAGTGCAAGAACTTACAGCGCAACAGAAAGAAAATAGACTCAAAAGAGCTAAAGAGTTGCTTCGCTTGGCCGAAAGTGGTGAACTGCCGAATTTGGTTTGCACCTTCGGTTGGCCACCAGAACTCAAGCGGCAGCCATGGTGATGGTGTGGGCCGCCATAGCAGCCGATGGTCGTTCTCCGCTCGTATTAATAAAATCAGAATAAATGCCGAGTATTATCGCGAAAATATTTTGGTGGGTGTATTAAAGTCTTGGCCATGCAAACATTTTGGCCGCAGACCTTGGACATTCCAACAGGACTCAGCACCATCGCACTCAGCACGCGCCACCCAAGAATGGTTACAAAATGAAGTTCCTTGCTTCATTTCCAGCGCAGAATGGCCACCAAAATCTCCGGATACCAAACCGTTGGACTATTGTGTCTGGAGGTTGGCACTAAAAAATACCAAAGTGTCGATCACCTCAAGCAAGCGCTTCGCCGGGAATGGGTCAAAATACCGCAGAGCAACATTCGGGCAACGTGTGAGGGTTTCATTGGTCGTGAAGGCCATAATTCGCGCCAAAGGTGACCAATTCGAACAAATCTAAACTTTTTCTAAAATTAGATGCTATTTCCGACATTTTTTGCTTTCATTCAATAAAATTTTAAAAAAATGTAAAAGAGTATGGCGTTTGACTTTGTTGCAGTTTTTTATCTCACCCTGTATATTGGTTGTATTTTTATTGGAATTGAGTGTACTTCCTTTCTACTTAACGTTATGATAGGATTGCGGGTTTTTTATTTTTTCTCTAATACATTTTAACCGCAAATGCAAGTTTTCTTTAGATATCTACACCGCAAATGTTGCGGTGCGTTTAAGATTGAACTTATGGCTCATAGAAGAATTCTGAAATCATGTAAAACAAACCAAAGACAAAGGAGAGAGAAAAAGAAATCTCAATTCGTTTCCATTGTTGCAGCACAGCAACAAATGCGGAAGAAATATTGTAATGTTTAATTTTATCACCACAATCACCAGTTTTCACAATCACCAGTTTTTCCAGCTACAATGTCGTAGTCATTGTAATTTAATTAAACGAACGAATCATTCTTTCAATATGCCGCAAAGGGGCTGCAAATCATCGATTCTCAAGATAAACCTAGGAAAGATGCGAAAAGCCAAATGATTGACAATAAACGCCCAGAATACCGCTGCTGTTTTACATGCGCAACGTTGTAACTGCAAATGACAATGGTACCCAGCAACTGATTGACGCACAATAAATCTACGACTGGGTCACATGTATTCATGATGCTGGGGAATTTAACTGTGCTTGAGTTAAATTCCATGAGTAAAAATGTGTTCTACGAATTGTTAATTTTACCTAAGGAAAAATAAAATTGTAATTATAGATTATTTTCAATTAATTTAATGTTAGGGCTGGAGTTAAAAGTGAATACTTCTATGGGACTTCAGTCTCCTGAATGAATATGGCAATGAAAACCTAACAATATCGATTTCTTGTATTTGAAGATCCTATCAAAATTTCTCTGAACTGTATTTTTTCGGACTATTTGCATATCGGAAATTCTTGTCTCATAGAACTTTTATTACGGCGAACATGAACTTTAAATAATTAAATTGTAAGGACTAAACGCACAAAGATTCCTCATGCGATTTGACGTGTCATCTCATGGAAGTATAAGATGGGACATGACAGAATCGCTCTCACTCGAATCTCTCTCATTTGTTTTAAGACTGAGCTCCAGTAAAAACTTACAGACATACCCATTATTTATATATTTTACTGATACTAATTGGTACTTGCAACCTCTTCAAAATGTACCATGTCTATCGATTGAAGGCTTAAGTTGAGTTTAGGGGCTATGCTCGGATTGACCTGAAATTTTTACCACGTGTAGATATTTTTAACCTGATTACGGCAAGGTATTTTTTTAGTGGAGGAAATATCCGGTTACCCGGTTATTCGACCGGAGTTCGGATACTAAATCCGGGTTTTATCCGGTTGTACACATCTGAAATGTACCAAATGTATCATCATTTGAAAGCTTATGGAAATACCTTTCTAAAACGTGGTATGTGATGGGTTGGTTTCAATCGGTTCCGGAGTAATACAACAAATTGGTATTTTTGTACCGAAACTTTTTGAAAAACTCATAAAAAGTGGAAAATGATAGGTATTGATATCTCTTGTAGTTCCGAAGATATTAGTGTTGCAAATCATGAAATTGAGATTTCCTCGACTAATATGTATCTTAGCTTTGTAGTTCCGAAGATATTGACTTTAAAGTCGAATTCCGGCTACCTACCAAAATTATAATGTTTAAAAAAACTATGGATCACGTAGCCGGTGTTGGACATACCCTAGAGGAGAAAATATCAAGCCCCGGCCGAAGGCCGCCTACCTACCAAAATTACAATGTATAGAAAAACTATGGATCGCGTAGCCGGTGTTGGACATACCCCAGGAGAGAAAATCTCAAGTGGGGCTGTGAAGAGAGGGTTATGAACGTGTACGTGTAAAACAAGCATGAAAAGAACTAAAAGAGTACTCGGCAAGAGTTGAATCAGATCGTATTTGAACGTTTGTTTCGACTCTAAAATTAGCAAAAGCGAAAAATAGAGTTTTGCTCATTTTGTTTTTATACCCTACAACACTATGTGTTGGGGGTATTATAAGTTTGATTGGGCCAAAAATTATGTAACACCACGAAATATTGATTTCCCACATAGGAAAGTATATATGAATCTTCCTATCTCGCCGAGCTGAGTCGATCTAGCTATGTATGTCCGTCCGTCCGTCTGTCCGTCTGTCCGTCTGTCCATGTTAATTTGTAATCACTCTACAGGTCGCAATTATGGCCCGATCTTCACGAAATTTAGAATGGAGGTGGGGCTAGGGTCAGAATAGAACCCTATTTCTTTTGGAGCTGATCGCCAAATGTTTAGGGGTTAAAATGGACCAAATACTGAAAAAATGTCGAATTTTGCAGTAGCTATACAGGTCGCAATTATAGACCAATCGACGCGGAATTTCGCATGTAGCTAGAGTTTTGGGCGGGGAAGAAGCCTACCAATTTGGGTGGTCATCGGATAATATTTAGCGGGTAAAATAGACCATATCTTTTTTGTTGAAAAAATTCAAAATTTTTCATTAAACCGCGAATATTTTAAATCCCGGCGAAATCACAAAGCAATGACAAGGTTACTTCTGATCTTTACATTGATGTTAAGATCCAACAAATCAATTTTGTCACATTTTTGGCATATTTTCATTTTGAATTAAACATTTGGTAATATTTCTACAGCTAACAAAACTAAGTAGTTAGGATTTCAGGATATATACAGATCGCATTTATGGCCCGATCCTTACGAAATTTCGCATGGGGATAAGATGAGGGTCAAAATTGTAGCCTACTCTTTTTGGAGATGATCGGGGTTGAAATGGACCAAAAAACTGCAAAATTGTCAGCAGGTCGTAATTATCGCCCGATCCTCACGCACATTTCAATGGGGGTTACCGGACATTGCAAAAGCCAAGCAGTTTTGGATGGCCATCCAAAAATATTCATTGTGTGGAATAATTTGCCAACTTTTGTAGACAAAATATGAAAATGTCCATTCCAGTGACTTTTTGGAGAATTCACAAGTACAGGAAAGACGCACTTCTGACTATTTCGTTAAGGCTTATTTCGTCGAAGAATATAGTCAAATGTCTGTATCTTATATAGATGCGTTTCAGTCAAAAACCAATAATAAATGTTAATCTTTTGCCACATCTCAGAGAATATAGGTCTTTGAGAAATATTGGTTCCAGATCTAGGAAGACCATTTACGTGCAACATCTACCAATAAATTGGAAATAAGAAAATTAGTTTAAGTTGCTATTATTCGAAAATTAGAGAACGAAACCTGATGGTTTTTTTTTATTTGTCACAATATCTTGTGGAATTCTTTCGAGTATCTTGCCTATATAAACTGTATCGTTTATTATAGTGTTGTAGGGTATTCAACGGTCGGCCCCGCTCGACTGTAGCCTTTGCTTACTTGTTTACTCCTAGGAATGCTCCCACTTGTTGGCCCGAATTAAATCGAGTTTTTCGGTGGTCGGTTGAATCTGCTCAATTTAGAGCGAATTTTACTTACTCGAAAACGAGCAAGGCCTACACGCTGTTATTCAACTAGTATCGAATAATAGAGTATGGTCGACACCTTTTTTTAAACGCAGAATTCGAACGGAGAGTGAAACTCGCTGGCTCCTTCCAGAGTTCTGGTTGCTAGTCATCTACAATGACTCCCTTCTAGTCTTTTAACAATTAAAGTTTTATAATGTTTGTCATAACGGAGTGCTTTCTGACTGTCTAATAAGATTTCCTCCTGGCTCCTAAAAAATATTTGTTTGGCTATTAGGAGTGCATTATCGTTCTCAGGAAAGACTCTATTATAATTTCTGCAAAGATTCTCTCCTAAAAATATCCAACCCCAATTGATCGTCTATATAAATAACTTAACTAAGCGTTTAATGGGAATTCCATCAAAGAAACTTAGCCAAAAACAAAAGACGACTTTTGAAGTTTAGTCTCAAAAAAATTCAACTTTTCCAGTTTTCAATTAACAAAAAACGATTTTTGATTTTGACAAAACAAAGTCGACTGAAGTTGATGTCGATTTTGGATTTTTTATGTATAGTTTCGTCAATAGATCGATAGATGGATGGATAGATCAAAATCATAAAAACATGTTAATCCTATCAGATTTTTTTGGATCGTTTAAAAATGGAAACTTCAGTAAATATTTCTGAACTCAACATCTAAATTATGAATACATGACTTTGCAATTTTTAATAACTTAATACTTAACTCTTCACAAAAGTATCATTACTCCCGAACTGATTTTTTAAGAATCTGATAATTTAGTTCCCTTTCAATATTTCTACTTACCTTTATATGTACATTATTTTAATTTTTTCGGCTTTGTTTTTTTCTTTCAGTTTGGACTTCGCCAATTGGATCTCACCCTACTCTCACAACTGTGGGCTCTCAATGATTCTATACAAGAATTTCGCACCATGATACAGGAGAATGAGCAAGAAGACGATGAGACATACTCGACCCATTCACGTTCACCCTCACCCTATGATTCCGTATCATCCGACGGCGATGATGAGATATCAGCTCTGAAGGGTAAAAAGCTTCTCGATATGCAAAATGCCAATAACAATGCCAGTGTTATTACAACCCAACCGAAATTAACGTCTAAATCCTATGCCCCAGAAAACGAAACGACAACTAAACTCGCCAACAATCGGACATCGACAGCGTCTGGTATCGGTGGTAACGATGGTGGCATTGGTGCCGGTGTTGATATGTCAACGTTTCAATCGGCGCATCTGATGAAACCCCCATTGCCAAAACCGTTGGATGTCAAGCCGGTGCCACGGATGCGCAGTGCCCCACCACCACCACCAACGCATCGCAAAAGTCAAAATGCACCGCCACGACCCACATGATGTTACCTGTCTGACTTCTTAGCCGAAGTCAAGATGGTCATGTGTAAAGTGATTGTGGGCGATTCGGCCAACACTAACAATAACAACAACAACAAGATCGAGGTCAAGAGGAATTCCGCATTCTATGTTAGCAACAACGAGGCCGTTGTTCACCAATTGGCCTTCAAGCATTCCTCCATGTCCAATGACCATCCCTAATACAGGCGACATCTACTACTACACCAGCAACAACAACAAACGATATTTTACATTTATAATTATGAGGACCAGAAACCAGAAATCCCAAGTCGTATTGAGAAGGCAGACAGTCAGATGATGTTGGCCAAGGTGTCCCTATGAAAGAAACCACAGCATGTAGTCCATACTATACCAGTTGTAAGACACAGAGAGGAGCAGCATCAGCGAATGCAAAAAACAACAACCACATATTGTTATTATTATCGAATGGCTTTAGAGTTTAGAGTGCGTATTGTAAATTCTATGATTTCTATTTTATTTTCTGTGTATGTATTAATCATCCGATCGTTGGATTGACAGATCGATCATCTATGTGAATGTGTGTGATTATTATCTTATGTTAATTAATTATTAAAAATCATAACTATAATTATCTACATATTGTTAAGTTTATATATTTTTTTGTTCATAATCATATCTTTTTGTATTAGATTTTCCCCAACCATGTATATCTGTTTTTATTGTTTTTTTTTTTCAATTCTATTTTATTATTGGGTCTAGGTCCATCGGGTGTCTATTTATATAACTCTATTTAATTGTAATTTTTCAATTTTGTTTTGTGTTTATTTTTATTTCAATCTCTAAAACCTTTATATTTAATCCTGAAACAAGATGCTTAGAATGCATTTCTTGTATAACCCAACTAAGGATTTCGTTACGTTTTTGTTTTCCTTTATTTTTTTCATTCAGTTTCAGTTTATTATTATCCGTTTTGCTATTTCTTTTTCGTTAAGATTTCTTCTACATTGAGTGAATAAGCGAAGAAAACAAAACAGAGGCAGGCAGAGATCTAAGATAATTAACTATTAAGAACGATGACGATGATGACGGCTTTGAAGATGATGACGTTTGGATTTAATCCTTTCCAATCCGCTTTCAATCGACTAATTGATTGGCATATAAATTGAACTCTCATATTTTGTAAATATATCCCTATAATAAATAATATTAATCATAATAATACTAAAAATAATAACAACAAACCAATAAAGCTTAAAATGCATCTGAATATCTTTTATACTCTGGCGAAAATAATAAACAATCAATAAAATCTATATTAAATACAAAAGTATTGTTTTTATTTTCGGGGCAGGTATTGAACTTTTAAAAATCTATCGAAAGACCCATTTTCTCCCTCGCTATTTCAACAGATGTACTGTAAGTTTGTTATTCGCTATAGATAGTAGTAGTATTTCTATTATTCGAATGAGATAATATGGGTTGCTAAGATATATCATGCCCATTCATTCTGATACTCTACACCACTCTACATATTTAAATAATTTACAAATGCATATATCGTTTTTAAAAGTGATTCTAGGAGATTTTAGGAGATATAGGAGATGTATATTGTCTACTTACTTTATGTTGCAAACAACGAGAAGTGGGGAAACATCCGACCTTCATTTTCCGAAGAGGTGCAATGAGTATTTTAATTGACACCCCGAGACGACAGGGCGAAGCGAAGAGTACTACGTCGTATCAGATCAGGATGTCAGTAAAGGCGAATCGTACAGGCCGATTTCGCTTTTGTCGCCAGTAGCTAAGGCCCTTGAGGCTTTACTCTCACCAGCATTAGAGGAAGCTATCCAGTTTCCAACCATCAGCACGGATTCCGTCCACAACATAACGCCACAATAGCATTACATGCCATTTCCACATAAATTAGTTGAGGATTGAACCAGAACAAGCCGTGTGACAGAACCGTGTTGGTAGCCATTGACCTCTGAAAGACATTTGATACGGTCAGTCATGCCATACTGTTTGAGGACGTTCAGAGAACCACCATCAAGCCAAATTTGAGACGTTGGATAATCAACTATATGTGTGGACGCCAGTCGTACGTAGAATTCCAAGTCCAAGGAGTCCAAAGCCCGTAGAGTGAAACAGAAAGTTCCCAAAAGTAGGGTGATACCTCCGGAACTATTTTAGCCTCTACCTTTCCGGAATACCTCGCCCTCCAGACGGCATAGAGATCGTAACGTATGCGGATTGTTGTACAATCATGGCGACGGGCTTAGTGGTTGAAACATATGTGAAAGGCTGAACCCCAATCTTGCGGAACATGCCGCATACTTCCACGCGAGGAACATGAAAATATCTGCCACGAAATCAACGGCCACACCCTTTACCACATAATCTGCGGAGATGAGAACACATCTGAATGTGTAGGTCGAGTTGAATTTAATACTGACCACGAACTTCCCCATGATTCTAGGGTTCACATTCGACAGCATGTTCAAGTTGTCCGCGCAAGCCACAGCTATCTGGCAGCACTTGGGGTGCGGAAAAAGAAACCTTGTTAACTTCTTATAACGCGATAGGTCGGTCTGTGGTCAGCTATGCGGTTCCAGTGTGGTCTGCGAATACTAGTTCTACTCAGTGGAGGCACATCCAGACGTGTCAGAATGCTGCCCTGAGAACTGCGACAGGGTGCCTTCTCATGACACCAGTGGACCATCTTGATGATTAGGCGGAAGTCCTTCCCTTACCTCACTTTAATCATATGCTTTCTTTGTAGTACCTCTTTGGGTGTTACCGTGAGAGTCATCCCAACCATCATATGGTGGATGCAACTCCCCCAACCAGGCGTGTTAGGAAGGACATACGCGATCTAGAGAGGGAGGTCCAACGCTATAAGAGAGAACCTCTAGATCAAGAAGCTTATCAGGCAGGTCTGAGTGGCATTCATATCGACACAGTCGCAGGTGCCGTTAGCAGTTACAGAAAGAATGCCGTCCTCGAAGTCCATCCCCATCCATTGCAGCTGATGAACGCCAGCTGCCTATACAAACCAGGGCAGTTTTGGTGTAATTACGTTCAGGATGGTGTAGTCGTCTCACTTCGTATTGGGCACAAATTGACGAATATGTGCATGACGTCTGCCGGTGTGTGATACAGGCCCGCACAATACGCTGCACCTCTTTAATTGCATAGCCAAACCTACCCAACTCACTCCTGGCTACAAACCGTTAAAATAGCCGAATTTTAAAACATTGAGCTTGAACCAGATTAGCAGAACGCATGTACATATAGAATTTGAGTTGAACTGAGAAGGTCTCTGGTGTTTAATTCGCATATGTTCAATCGTAATAAGTTCGAAATACTTCGTTCCAAAAACGATCCTTGTAAGCCGTCATCCACACCAAATATGCCTGATGAGCGACTTAACTAACGACGAGACATTTCGCATTATAGTGAGTGTGTGATAGTGTCTATCTGGCTTTCCTTTTCACTGCAAATTTCAGATCATTAAGAAAGAGAAATAAACACATAAGTCATAAATATATGTTCTTCGCCTTAACAAGACAAAACTCTAAAAATTGATATAATTTTAAACTATTCATAAGTTTAAAGAAAAGCGTCCGCTCTTTCAAAACTAAGCAATTTTTCAAAAATATATAAAGTACTCGATCAAAATTACATATTTCCAACATTTGGCAAAGAGAATCATTTATTCTGAGAATGTGCTAATTTAAAAGTTAAAGCATACTTTTAGGATGTTCGCATTTGTTCATTAGTAAAGACACCTTTACTTGATAATTTTGTAATTTTTTTGAGAACAGTTTAAAAATTTATTGTAAGGCATAGTTTCAGAGTTACCTTAAACCATGGCAGAAGAATACAGGTAGATGCATCAACGCTTGAGAGCATTGATATGTCAAAAAATTTAAATGTCTTTTCAAATATAAGTAGATTTTTATATGTTTTCTTATACGACGTAATTTGGAGGTTATTATAATCATCGTTTTTCAACAATTTTTACAAATTTGAATAATTTTTCATTCAACATTTTCAATTCCAAAATTGGTTTGACAGTTCATTTTCCCAGCAGCTGTGTCGACGCGTCTACCTATATTCTTCTACCATGCCATAAACTGTGAAATTTGATTGAGCCTATCCGTCTGCAATTATTTTAAGGAATACAGATACAGAATTATTAGATGGTAATATTACACAACGAACACTTAAAAAAGCAGTTAAGTTCAAATTGCTATGTAAGCTGGGACGAACTTTTTATACCATCCAACAGTTGGAAAATAACGCATGTAAAAGTAAGACTATTAATGCCGAAATTCCAGTATTCGAGAGATATGCGTCACTTCTGTCAGTAAATACAAATAAACCAAATTCCAAACAATTCTATAAAAATGTGACTAAAATCAGCAGAATACCGAATATCAGGAGAAAATGATTTTTTTCATCAGATAGACCTTTTTAAAAATGTATCTACAACAAGAGTAGATAACCTTGTAAGAAATCAAAATACCGAATTTTGAGTAATGTCGTTAGAAAAGCGGCTAAAATCCGCAAAATACCGAATAACGAGGTATCTTTATATGGGGCTATAGGAAAACATGAACCTATGTGAACAATGTTTTGCTATAGTAGGTAGAAACCATTATGAGTTGTAACTACCGAAATTTATTCGAATGCCATATAGGGGCTATAAGAAAACGTGGACCTACATAGACCATTTTATATACATACTAGCTGAACCCGGTGCGCTTCGCTACCCCTTTTGATTTTATATGCATTCAAAATTTTATTTACGAATATATGTTGGTTAAAAAAAAAAAACAAAAAATTATTGCACTACTTTAATGCGTAAATAACCAAAACCATTAGAAAAGCAGTAACATGACATGCATACGCGAAGGGTTTGTCCTTCGGATTTATTTATTTCATAGCAAATACCAAGCGTGCAGTAAACTGCAATTTTTTGAAGTTGAGTAGCATTTCTATTGCAATTAGTGAATTCGAGATAGCAACATACTTCGCCGTAATAAGCGTATTTCATATTAATTGTTGTGTTGTTTTTTAGTGTTAGCCTACGGCGTTGTGGGTCAATGGTTCTTATTAAAATCATATCCCAATCTGATCCGATTTAAATATAATTTTAAAAAAATTACTTTGAAATTGAAATTGGTGCGTCAAATATGTGAAATCGGCCGATAATATATTTATGGGAGCTATATCCAAATCTTAACTAATTTCCAATTAATTTGTCACATTTATTATTGTAACCAAATTTCGCCACACATTCTGAATTTGATTGGTATCGGTCATATATATCATGTTTGGTGCATAACATGTATGAAATCGGCCGAAATATATATGTTAGCTATATCCACATCTCAACTGATTTCAATATAATTTGGCAGTTTTTTCTGGTGCCAGATTTTGTCTCTCTCGCTTTGGGTGCATCAAATATGTGAAATCGGCTGAGTATATATATGGGAGCTATAATCACATCTGAGCGTATTTGAATATAATTTGTCAAATTTATTTTTGTACCAAATTTAGCCACTCATGCCGAATTTCATTGGAATCGGAAATACGTATCGTGTTTTGTGCATCAAATATGTGAAATCGGCGGAAAATATATATGGGAGCTATATCCAAATCTGAACCGATTTTAGTATAATTTGACTAATTTATTTTCTAATCAAAATCCCGTTACATATTCCAAATTTCTTTGGAATCGAACATACATATCGTGTATGGTGCATAAAATACATGAAATCGGTCGAAAATATATATGAGAGCTATATCCAAATCAGAACCGATTTTAATATAATTTGACAAATGTATATTTGTTTTAATTTCCGCTACACATTCAAAATTTCATTAAAATTAGAGATACATAGCGTGTTTGGTGTATCAAATACATGAAATCGGTCGAATATATATATGGGAGCTATATCCAAATCTGAACCGATTTCAATATAATTTGGGAAATCAATTTTTTAGATAAAATCTATCACACGTTTCAAATTTCATTGAAATTGGGGATACAGAGCGTGTTTGCTGCATCAAATGCTTGAAATTTGCCGAAAATATATATGGGAGCTATATCCAAATCTGAACCGATTTCAGTTTAATTTGACAAAATCATTTTGGCTCCCTATTCCGTTACTTATTTTAAATTTCATTACAATTGGAAATACATATCGTGTTTGGTCCACCAAACACATGAAATCGGCCGAAAATGTATATGGGAGCTATATCCAAATCTGAACCGATTTCAATATAATTTGGGAAATCAATTTTTTAGATAAAATCTATCACACGTTTCAAATTTCATTGAAATTGGGGATACAGAGCGTGTTTGCTGCATCAAATGCTTGAAATCGGCCGAAAATATATATGGGAGCTATATCCAAATCTGAACTGATTTCAATATAATTTGACAAATTTATTTTCGGATCAAATCCCGTCACACATTCCAAATTTCATTGGAATCGAACATTCATATTGTGTTTGAGGCATCAAATGAACGAAATCGGTCGAAAATATATATGGGAGCTATATCCAAATCTGAACCGATTACAATATAATTTGGCAAACTTATTTTTGTTCCAAATTCCGTTACGTATTCCAAATTTGGAGACTGTATCTTCAACCAATCAATAGATATGTGCATATAAAATCTAAATTTTTGGGAGGTACCTCCGATTCTGATGCTATATCTCCAGTTCCAAGTGAAAATTCAAAAATGTATATAGCCTATGTTACTTTCAGGCGATGTTGCAGTATATATGGAAATTTTCAGGAAAATCTATTCAGCGGTTTTCGAGTCCATAAATTACAAACAAACAAACATACAAACATTTTCCTCTTTTATAGATATAGATATATACATGCGTGCAGATAACTCGGAAACTTTTTTGGAGAAACGGTAGAAAATCTTTACAAAACAATCGAATATCAGAGCCCTCGGAAAAAATGTTAGCTGGGTGGCCACTATCCAAAACTACAAACACATATGCACATAATATTCTGAAAAAGGGATCTTACAATTTTTTGGAATTATGTCAGACATTCGCCGTAATCATATTTTGATTTTTTAACCAACATTTCTATCAGTGTATTCTTCTGATTCGTGTATGTATTGTCCAGTGTCGTTTGTTGACTTTCCTGCCGTATGCAACATTAGTGAGTTAAACCATCAATTCAGTTTTTATTTTCCAACAATTACTTTTGTATCCGTAAGAGATCTTCTTCACATTAAACTAGTCTAAACTAGTAGGATTTAGAAATCGTGTTATAAATGCGTTACATATCTAATTCGACTTTTCGAGCTTTGTCATCTCCTCTCCGAAATGGCTGTCAAAGTTATTTCTTAACAACGATTAATCCACCGCTTTTGCAGAAAGAACGTTCATATCTTAGAGAAATAAATTTACGAATTAATGTGCGTGTGAAGAAACTTATTTTTACTCAAATCGAATAATGCAAAAATTAATTCCCGGAGTTGCTTTCCACAATCGCCTTATAGACATCATGGTCTGGTTCGACCATTTGTATGCCCGAAGTACCAACATCCACACAGCCAAGTGGCCAGTTGATAAGGTTAAATGTTATGACGTTAAGTGTCACATTACCGCATGCGTGCAACGTGTTAAAATTGTGATGGCCCAAACTATGGACTTGTAGGCATCCACTTAAGGCCAGGGGAGCACTTATGGGAAAACAAAATGGTGGTATATTCCAGGCTGGAAACTCGTTAGCATACAAAATTCTATCGTTGAGGCGAATATTCACATTTATGATCCAGGTTCGAGAAGCAACGTTCCAATCGAGACACACTACAATTAAATAACAGTTCTTTATTCAATATTAACGGAATTTGTTGGATGCATTTACTTACACTTCTGATGGAAATTCAAACGATCTTTATCGATGTTGGAACAACACTCACATTGCCACTGGGATGAACACTGACACGAGTTTTTCAGAAAATTAGAAAGGGTCTTTAACTTTTGAACTTCAGTAGTTTCGGAGTTACAAATCAGACGAAAATAAATTATAAGAACAAATGTAACATATAGCCAGATTTTGCAAAACATGTTAACTCTTACTCCAACAACCAAAAACTTCCACTGACAACAAGTGAGGTTTAATTTACACTTCTTACTGAATTCAGTTTTGTGAGTTTTGTAGGAGAGCGCACAAAAAGATAAAGGCCAACCACTTTGACACACATACCAAAATTTAAATTTGAATTTCTTTTAACCACAGGGAACAATGATTGTTTTCAAACACAAAAACCAACCAGTGGACCGACACTGCATGTTAAAAGACATAAACTCCACCATATGATGGAGAGTACAATGTTCTTATCATTCTGTTTGTCACGTCTCGAATTTTCATTGGATGCCTTAAGGTGAGAACACATAGAACATGATTTTTTCGGCTGGCTTCTTCGTAAAAACAAAGGAGCTTTCTGCAGACTTGCACCTTAAAAGTGAATATAAAGTACTCTTTAGATTATGTTCGGTATTGAGCACGAGACTTTTTGGGATAGATCTCAAATATATATAATTTTTTAAAACATTTCACACAATTTCCAGACGGATAGATTGTTTTTTGACATTTTGCTGAGAACTAATAAAGGTGAGAATTTTGTTTTTTGTGCAAAGATACCGCCTGATTTGTAAAAGATGCAGGAATTAGGGTGACTTAAGTCGGCCCAAAGCTCCTTTGTTTTTTACTAAATAGCTTGGCGAATAATTAGGTGGCAATACATAAAAAGCTTTTTTGACTGGATTGAGTCATCAGCTGGCTTGTTCACAAAAGAACAAAGGAATCTTAGGTTGACTTATTTCAGCCCATAATTTATATTTGCTCACCCTTCTTTTACGAAGAAGGTAGACAATGACTTGAGGTGAGAGTGCATAAAAGGCTTTTTGACTGGCTTAAGTCGTCAGCTGGCTTCTTCGCATAGATGAACTCAGACTTAGATCAATTTTGGTTTAATTTTAACCCTGCGCTCTTTTGTTCTTTTCCGAAGAAGCCAACCGATGATTTAAGCCAGTGAAAAAAAAAACTATGCTACCCTTTTTGCGTTAATATTTAAAAAACAAGTAAAAAAGCAGTACCCTCCACTATTAAGAATACCCTCCACCATTTAGAACGAATTTGGAAATTTTCAAAAATTCTGTTAACATCTTAAAAATACCGAATATAGCGTCCGTAGGACGCTATGATTATAATTATAATTTAAAGTTCAAAAGACTAAATATGCCAAGGCATTTGTATCTTTTAAATTCGGACTTGCCCATTTGATATATATGGGAGCTATATCCAAATCTGAACCGATCTTGATAAAATTTGTCAAAGATATTTCTGAGCTGGATTTCATATATTTCCCTAAATATCGTTGTTACGGAGTGGATATTGCGGCTGTGGGTAACAAATATAAAAAATCGGATGAACAATATATATGGGAGCTACAGCTATATCTGAACCGATCTTCACCAAATTTGACATACTAGCTTCTAGACTCAATTCGGTCATAAGTGCCAAATTTCATCCCATTTGGGCTATATCCAAATCCGAACCGATTTCGATAAAATTTAGCAAAGGTATTTCTGAGCTGTATTTGATATATTTCCCCCAAATATTGTTGTTACAGAGTGCATATTACGGCTGCGGAGGACAAAAATAACAAATCGGATGAACAATATATATGGGAGCTATAGCCATATCTGAACCGATTTCGATCAAATTTGGCATAATTATTTTCAGGCCTAATTTGGTTGTATGTGCAAAATTCCATACTATTCGGGCTGATATTACACGTTTGGTGCACAATAAAAGGCAAATTGGACTAAGATATATATGAGAGCTATATCTAAATTTTGACCGATTATCTCCAAAAATCAATAGGGTTTGTCCTTGGGCCACACAACTGATTCGTGAAAAATTTCATCTGGATCGGGTAATAAATGCGAACTGTACTTTGTTCACAAAAATACATGGACAGACGGACGGACGGACATGCATAAATCGACTCAGAGTGTGATTCTATGCAGATCAAAAAAGGGAACAATGGGTCTATCTCGTTTCCTTTTGCCTGTTACAAACAAATACACAAAGACATAATACCCTGACCACCTTGTGGTGTAGGGTATAAAAATGGGGAGCCCGTTATATGAGGGCTATACGAAGACGTGGGCCTGCACAGACCATTTTCTTTCTCAGGCTGTAGTATCTATTTCGAACCTCAAATGCCAAATTTGAAACAAATCTGATGAATAATGTCGCTAAAATCATCAAAATATCGAATATCCGGAGGTACCGTTATATAGGGGCTATATGAAAATGTGGACCTACATGGCCCATTTACGAAGTTAACCTGCAAAATAAAAATGTGTGCAACATTTTAGCCTTCTATCTCAATTCGTTCGAAAGATGGCGTGATTTCAACAGACAGACGGGCGGACAGACAAACAGACGGACATGGCTATATCGTCTTAGAATTTTACGCTGATCAAGAATATATATACTTTGTTGGATCTGACATGAGTATTTCGAGGAGTTACAAACGGAATGACAAAATTAATATACCCTCCATAGTATGGTAAAGGGTATAATAATTAAAAAAAATAGATGAGGTTCAATATAAAAGCCATTGCCCATTTGGCAAATGAGATTACCTCTTTAATTCTGTCATGCGTAAATTCGTTAGGAAGTTCGAGAGGATGTATCCTGACGCAACATTAAAGGAAGTCCCGAAAAACAGGATCCCCACATGCAGGACGGTGGTGAAACCAATCGAAGTCTTAAAAAAATATAAAATAAATAAGGACAAGGATAGAAGGAAACTGTAGCAAAGAAGCCGAATTTTTTTTTCGACAGATTTTTTTTTTTTTTTTTTTTGAAAATTTTAAAGTTTTTTCCAAATGGTGGAGGGTATTAAAAGTTCGGCCCGAACTTAACTGCGTTTTTACTTGTTTCTTTTTTTGGAAAATAAATGAAGTTAGCATTACTAGGAACACCATAAATATACATATTTTCCTTCGTGCCTAGCGCCCACTGAATTTGAATTTTTGCCCTACCCACGCAATACTTTAAGACTAAAACGGATCCAAAGTTCGTTTGACGTGGGAGCGAGAAATTATATTATTCGTTGTGTTTTACCCTGTAAATTATATAATAGTATTTTATTACCTCCTCTTGAAACGTGTTGTCCTTCAATAGCACCAAAATAAAAATTCTCTTGACATATAATACATTAAAACGAGTTATTTTATTTAAAGGAGATCTCAATGAAAAAACTTACACTTATGATTAGGGTTCATAGGGCTACCTTTGGGACATTTAAATGTGCTGGAAAATTGATCAAAATTTTTCAGCGGCACTAAGACACGCAATTCATTGTGAGCATGACGCCCCATAGGCAGAAAGTTTTGCATCGTTTCCTTTCGCCAAGTATCGGAGCACCACAATTGGGCATAGGTGATGAAAAATAATTGATCATAAGTATAAGTTAAGGTGGTGTCCAATTCATATTTGTGGGATTGTTTGAAAGTCTCATAGGCCAGCACAATGCCCGCATTGTCTGCCATGTTCTCGTCCTGTTTGTGAACTTGTCTGTGTAGCTTGGGCAGATATTTTGCATTCTCTGTGAGATTTCCATACTGATCGGCAAAACAAGCCTCTAGCTTGGTGTATTCATGTTCAGCATGTTTATTCCAGTACTTGTAAAAATTACCCAACGGATTGTAGTTCCGACCCGCACCACTAAAGGCATGCATTATTTCGTGAGCTAAACAAAATCCCAAATGGGCCACGTTCATTAAATTTAGATTGGAAGTTGACCACAGGAAATTGGAATTGAGAATCGAAACTGGTACGACAATTGAATTGGAAGATATTACATAAACCGGTGTCTTTAGATCCAATGAAATGTGTTCATGTTGAGGCTTTTGGTATAGCGAATGACGCCTCGTGAAAGCTTCAAAACCACTGAGACTTCTTAAGTTCTCGATGTAATCGTTTGGGGTAAACCACAACCAACGATATTCTTGGTCAAAATCGTAATCTTGATATGTTGCCACATGCAGGGTCATAGAGTTCAGCTTTTCTCTAGCCATTTGCCGGGTGAATTTGTCAAACCAAAGTGGTCTTTTGGAATCAAATATCGTGCGCAAAGTTGATGTTATCTGCGACCACAATGTTTCAATGGCATAAATTCTTTCGTTTAGGGCTTTGTTGGACTTGAAAAACATTTGACTTAAAATGTGTGGGAATTTTTCTTTAGTTATCTTAAGACACACATCCATTTGCTCAAAGAATTGGAGCGGCAAATCAGTCCAGAAGTGATGAAGTAATTTTGTAACGATATAATTGATCAGCAACTTTTTGGGTGTCCATTTCAAAGTTTTAATAAGATTTTCCAAATATCCTGGATTCTCAAGCCACACAACTCCCACTGGCACATAGCCAAGTGAAATATTTAAGAACTTTTTTATATCCACGTGGGGGAAATATTCCTTGTGAATGCTGTCGATCGAGTCGTTAAGTGGACTTTTGGTGCCATAGCGATTGGCTTGCAGCAACGCCGACTCAAAATCAACAAGTTCCCAGGCAATGACATTAGCTGTCGCTGCATTAAGGTTTAGATAGCCAAGAATGGTTTCGTATTCATGCCTCAGACGTTGATAGTGTGGTGCGAAATGTGGACTACCTAAAATTAAATTGTGTGCGGTGTTATCTTTGGCATCGGGTTTGATAGAATAGCCAAAAATAATATTGAGGCCATATTTGTGGGAAATTTGGGCAACCGTCTCCAACCAATCAAATGCTTGCTCCCTTCTATGGCCTTGAAAAATTTGCACCGAGGGATATAGATCAAATTCACTTGCAATTTGTTTAAATTTTTCCTTGATATAAAATTTCGTTCCACCTTCTGGATTCAAACATGAGAAATAAAATGTTTTAACTTTGCGTTCCGAGTCGTTGTCTGTCACATCTTGCTTTTTGAGAATCTCCGTAAGTTTTCTATCGAAATCTTTGTTAAGTTCATCGAAAAGACGTGTGGTGTGTTTTACAGTTTGATTTGCTGGATAATATGTTTTCCACTTTCCACAAGCAAAATCATAGAAATTCTCACATGGATCAACCGATACATTCATATATCGATGAACACTCTTCAAGTGTAGCGACTGAGTTGAATTTTTTATTTCAGGTGTGAATTGTTGAACTGGTTTCGGAGGTAACTTTTGAACAGCACACCACAACAACACAATACACTTCCAAAGAAAACTATAGAAACCCATTTATGGTTTTGTTTGTTTCACTTCCGATAATAAAACTTCATCTTTTGCCAATATTCCGAAGAGATTCCTCCCACAAGTGCCGTGCAATGCAAACAAAATTAAATATCGCAATCATGTGTTGTCTAAAGGTAGCCGAGTGAGTAACTGAGTTGTTCGACTCATATTTCTATTTGACCGCAGCTTGTATTTTTTGTCATTTTGTTTTTACTCGACAGATTTGCATATCAAGCAAAGTCGTTTCAAAGCTGACCTACGTTGCTTCTCTCTAAAAGATACATTTGAAACATGTCTGATTGTTAAAAATAATATTCAAAACTAACGCCACCAAAAAGCTGTTCAAGTTGAGATTTTTTAAACAATTGATTCGCTGTGCCGTTTGAATGCTGTAGGGTATAGACTACTCATTAGTTTGTCGAATAAATAAAAATATTATTTGACGTTATCTTATGTCATATTCCTCAGAATAGCTTATAACTTCGGGCCCTGTTCATATATCTGTATTATACATTTGAGCTTTTTTGTCATAACCGCAGTGCCTGCATAAGTACTTAACTCTTAATTGCATCTACAAAACGATAGAAATAAATCATTGCATGACTGTCTGTTTTACACCCTACAACACAACATTTTAGTTTTAATGAAAATGTTTATAAAGGAAAATATTGCTGGATGCAGAAATTTGCCTAATCTCTATATATAAAAGTAAGTTGTGTTAGTTACTACGCTTATAACTTAAGAACCGCTGAACTGATTTTAATGATTCATACAAATTCGGAATTGTCTCCTATTCGAAAAGGAGAAAATCGCTAAAAAATCACGAAAAAGAGATTTCATTGCAAAAATTCTCAAATCGGGAAATATCGAAAAAAGTTTCAATGGAATCGAATTTTGATATAATAGTACATTCTATTGACAAACTTCGCAAGGATCTTTAAACAGTTGCTGTAAAAAATCAGCGAACAAGTTGAAGATTTTTCAATTTGTTATTCTTTTTTTCTCAATTTTTTCAATTTGTATTGTCATATTGAATTCAGTGCATTTTTTCTGAACAAAATAAAGAATAATTTTTCACTATATACAATTTTTGACCAAAAAAATTAAAAAAGTGCGAAATAGAATGTTAACTGACATCTACCTTTCAACTCCAGGGCCTACATCGTCGTTCAGCTGGAAGATGCGCATACATTTAAGCAAAAAAAAATGACCGAAAAAGACTAATGGGGCTCATTTCAAAGCGTGGACCTACTTCTTTCATGCGACAATAATGCGTCAAATGAGAGCTCAAAATGCTAAATTTTTTGGGAGTACAATCAGTAAAATACCAAATATATAGGGGGTGCAAAATAGTAGAGCGAATGGGGCTTTTAGTAAGAAAAGGATTTCTATCTTTCCAGAAATTCTTCCCGAACATTCAAGATACCTTAAATCGCTTTTGCAGATCATGATATCGATCATATATAACAATCGTATGATTTAAGCTATTTTTGGGGCCTTCACCACTTTCTTCTATTTTTGGCCCTTATTTGGCATCTTTGTTTCCAAGGGGGTAGAGAACCTCTTCGCATAAAATTTTCGGAGTAGGGCCCATATTGGTCTTGACTACATTCATCAATTGATTTGGCTAAAAAATTGTATTTATGCTACCCTGGGGTAAGGAACCATCATACAGATAATTGCCACATAGAAATTTATTTAAGTATAGTCCCCATATTAGGAGTATCCCCAAGTCCACTTTCACATCTAATGTGTGGTCAGAAAAGAAAATTTTGTATTCTATTGAATTTGTAACCCCCAAGATAATATTGGTTGGGAACGTAGATTTGGGATGTACATCTATATGAAATAAATTGTGAAAACATGAACAAATTACAAATATGAGAAAGTAGCACGGGACCGAATATTTCTTGAATCGTCATTGAATTATACTATGATGAAAAATATGGACTTTATGGGGTCTCCAACTTACAATTTAAATGGCAAATAATTTGTCATATTGGATTATAAGGGGTAGAAGAAAGTTTTCAATGTAGGTCGATGTTTCGGAGTAGTGCCCATATAAAGGTACCTCCTGATTTTACCATATTTGAAAGGATTTGGCTAAAAATGTGTATTTGGGGGGTGAAAATCTTACATGGGGATAAGATTGATATATACTTTTTAATAGATTTGTATAGCACATCCACACATTTGAAGCCCACGGTTTATATATGGGTATAGGTATTTTGAAACACTTTTAATCGACCAGAATGTGAACTCTTATATCAGTCATATCTGTGAATTATTATGCTTTGACAAATATTCATAATAGACAAAAACTACGGCCCGGCAACGCAGACCACGCCTACTTTCACGCCCACTATCTTGATTTATCTAAAATCTTTATATTTGCCAGATAATGAAGATATCGGTTTGAAAATTATTACACGAGATAGTTTTGACCTTCCCTCCAACCCTAAGTATTTGTTTGGGGGCTGAGGAACTGACTACGCCTACTTTTTAATCTATCTATACATCTATATATATAAAAGAAAGTTTTGTTAGTTACTACGCTTATAACTTAGGAACCGCTGCACTGATTTTAACGATTCATGCAAATTCGGAATTGTCTCCTGTCCGAAAAGGATAATATCCAAAAAATCGCGTAAATATGAGATATATTAACATATTCATTTTGACTTTTGAAATGTACAATAGTAATGTTTTATTTTGCATGATTTTCTTTCCATTTTGACTTACTTTTTTTCTAATGTATATTTGTAGTGTTTTTTATATTTTTTTATTTTTGAATTCGACTATCAATACTTAAATCATAAAACATATGATCTTCGCCTTAACAAGGCAAAACTCACCAATTTATTTAATTGACATGATTTCATGAGAACTGAAATTGATGGCGGGTTACATG
This sequence comes from Musca domestica, assembly GCF_030504385.1. Taxonomy (NCBI): domain Eukaryota; kingdom Metazoa; phylum Arthropoda; class Insecta; order Diptera; family Muscidae; genus Musca; species Musca domestica. The sequence continues at coordinate 16,184,924 of NW_026712328.1, read as the reverse complement.
GAAGTGTAGTACCGAATTATGTGGTGGCGAAACGGAATAGATAGATATATAGACATCGAAAAAATTTAACGCGGTCACACCCAAGTTAAAAGATAATTACATTTTCAAAATCGCTAAAAAATCACGAAAAAAGAGATCTTATTGCAAAAATTCTCAAATCGGGAAAATATCGAAAATATTTTTCAATGGAATTGAATTTTAAAACAAAAGTACATTCTATTGACAAACTTTGTAAGGATCTTTATACAGTTCTGTAAAAAATCAGCGAACAAGTTGAAGTTTTTTTCAATTTGTTATTTTTTTTTTTTTTTCAATTTGTATTATCATATTGAATTCATGGGATTTTTTGTGAACAAAATAAAGTATAATTTTTCACTATATGCAATTTTTCAACAAAAAACTGAAATAAGTGCGAAATACGATGTTAACTGACATCTACCTTTCAACTCCAGGGCCTACATCGTGCTTCAACTGGAAGATGCGCACACATTTAAACAAACAAAAATGAACGAAAAAGACTAATGGGGCTCATTTCAAAGCGTGGACCTACTTCTTTCATGTGACAATAATCCGTCCAATGAGAGCTCAAAATGCAAAATTCTTTGGGAGTACAATCAGTAAAATACCAAGTAAAAAAAGGTGCAAAATAGTAGAGCGAATGGGACTTTTAGTAAGAAAAGGATTTCTATCCTTCCAGAAATTTTCCCAAACATTCAAGATACCTTAAATTGCTTTTGCAGGTCATGATATCGATCATAACTCACGGATAAGGGTACAACCCAATTTCATATTTATATAACCATCGTATGATTTAAGCTATTTGGGGTCTTGGCCACTTTTTTCATTTTTTGGCCCTTATTTGGCATCTTTGTTTCAAAGGGGTAGAGAACCTCTTCGTATAAAATTGGAAATTTTCAGAGTAGGGCCATATTGAAATAAATTGTGAAAACATGAACAAATTACAAATATAAGAAAGTAGCACGGGACCGAATATTTCTTGAATCGTCATTGAATTATACTGTGATGAAAAATATGGACTTTATGGGGTCTCCAACTTACAATTTAAATGACAAAGAAAATTAATTCGCATCTTACGGTAATGGGTGCAAAATAGTAATTATATTTGATGGTGGACATACTATGTTGTTCTGCTATATTTGTGATTTGGCCTCTATTTGTCATCTTGGATTATAAGGGGTAGAAGAAAATTTTCAATTTAAGTCGATGTTTCGAAGTAGTGCCCATATAAAGATACCTCCTGATTTTACCATATTTCAAATGATTTGGCTAAAAATTTATATTTGGGGGGTGAAAATCTTACACAAAAATTTCAACAAATCTACAAATTTTAGATTTTTTTCCATGTAATAGTACCCCCTCAAGTCCACCTTTTGGCGGACAAACAGACCGAGATGGTTAGGAGGACTTATGAGGACTCTAATGCACAATCTAAGGCGCTAATGGGTTTAAAAAAAAGTAATTAACTTTGGCTATTCTTAAATCATTCAGCCCTCAATTATGAGGTGTACAAAATACAGTAAATTCCAAATTACTGCTCTTTTGACTGGAAAGTTTTGCTACGATTTTTACCATACTAAAAATTAATTTGATCCCTTACATAGGGATAAGATTGATATATACTTTTTAATAGATTTGTATAGCACATCCACACAATTGAAGGCCACGGCTTAAATGTGGGTACAGGTATTTTAAAAAATGGCCCAGTACGTGAACTCTTATATCAGTCATACCTGTGAATAATTATTTTGACAAATATGCATAATAGACAAAAACTACGGGCCGGCAACGCGGACCGGGCCAGCTAGTAACTTTATAAAATCGAGATTAAGTTCGGCCAAACTGATTTTTTTTATCCACCAAATGAACCTTAAAACCAAATTAAACAAGTAAAAAAGCAGCTAAGTTTGGAAGTGCCGAACTTTTAATACCCTCCTCCCATTTGGAAGGAACTTGCAAAATGTTAAGAAATTTTCGTCGAAAAATACCGTTTATATGAAAACCGTTTTATGGAGGATATACGAAGACGAGTACCTGCATACGCAATTTTTAGTCATAGACGGTAGTACGTATTAGGAACTTCAAATACGAAATTGTCAACAATTCAGATAAAAAATGTGGCTAAAATCATCAAAATGCCGAATATTAGGAGGTATCGTTATATGGGGGCTCTACGAAGATGTGGACCTGCATAGAAAATTTTCCGTCATAGCTTGAGGTACCCATTACGAGCTTAAAATACGAAATTTGAAACAATTCCGGTGAACAATGTTACTAAAATCATCAAAATACCGAATATCAGAGGGTACCATTGTGTGGGGGGGGGGGGGGGGTTATGCGATATCGTGGACATATATATATATACAATTATATTCCAGGGGACAAAGTATAGAGAAGTAACTCCTTGTGTGGATTTTCAGACAATTCCATTGAAAAAAAATGGCTACGATCATCAAAATACCGAATATCGGAGGGTTATATGAGACCTATAAGAGGATCATAAGGACTTTGAACAGTCACTGAACTGAAATATTTCAAACAAAGCAATCTGATTGAGAAAAATCAAACAAGCCTATGGCACAGAACAGTATGTCTGGATGAAAATGAAACAACTGCAAATATGTGCATAATGAACATAGAATTTTATGCTGATCAAGAATATATATATATACTTTGTGGGGTGTAAAATGTATAGTTCGAGATGTTACAAACGAAATGACAAACTTAATATACCCTCCATACTATGGTGGAGGGTATAAAAGGTAATTTTCACTTGTAGTACATACATTTCGGATATAATTTTCTTAAAAACAATTGTATCTAGATATATAGTTTATCATGAGATTTATAGTTAAATTTTGTGTTGAATATTTCTTCTTTTGGCACCTTCTGCCTAAAATGAAATTTTATGTACTTTTATGAACCTGCTTGAGCAGTTTTCAGTCATAGATGGTAGTACCTATTAGGAACTTCAAATACGAAATTTGGAACAATTCCGATTAAAAATGTCACTAAAATCATCAAAATACCAAAAATTGGGAGTTACCGCGGTATAGGGGGTTATGCATTGTCTTTGGACTTGACCTGCCTGCAGACAAATGATTGAGCTGTGAAAAATTGCAACTTACTATCTTAATTCGTGTTGACTCTAGCGTAATTACAACATACATACCAACGGTGGGGGCTAAATCGTCTTAAAATGTTACGCTGATCAAGAATATATACAGGGTGAGATAAAAAAAAATTGCAACAAAGTCAAACGCCATACATTTTTTTTTAATTTATTAAATGGCACGAATTATGGCCTTTAAAGGGTCCATGAAACCGTCACACGCTGATCGAATGTTGCTCTACTCCAGACACAATAGTCCAACGGATTGGTATCCGGAGATTTTAGTGGCCATTTTGGGCTGGAAATGAAGCGACGAACTTCAGCGCGTGCTGAGTGCGATGGTGCTGAGTCCAAGGTCTGTGGACAACATGCTCGTGTGCCCAAGGCTTTAATACACCCTCCAGAATACTTTCACTATAATATTCGGCATTTATTCTGATGCCACGGTCGATTAATACGAGCGGAGAGCGACCATCGATTTTTATGGCGGCCCACACTATCACCATGGCCGGCACTTGAGTTCCGGTGGCCAACCGAAGATGCACATTTTCAACTGACCTCTTTTGCAAGTAAACACGATCATTTTGTTTGTTTACAAACTGCTGGACAACGAATGTATTCTCTTCGGAGAAAACCAAATTCTGCAGTTCACTACTTTCCGCCAAGCGAAGCAACTTTTTAGCTCTTTTGAGTCTATTTTCTTTCTGTTGACGTGTAAGTTCTTGCACTTTTTGGAATTTGTATCGCTTTACCCCGAGCTTATTTTTCAATAATTGCTGAATGGAATATTGCGAATATTGTTCAGCTCACGAGCCATTTTCGGCCGCTACGACGCGGGATTCGATAAAGTCGCTTCTTTACTTTTCGAACCATTTCTGCTGATGTTGCTGTTTTCTTCCGTCCACTTGCTAGACGCCGGGCTACGCTACCAGTATCACGGTAACGAGCGATGGTACGAGACACAAACGATTTGTTCACATTTAATTGCTGGAGTGTTCTAACGATAGCCACTTGCGGTTTTCCAGCCAAATATAAATAAATCACACTATTACGCTTGAATTCCATCAGGAATAACTTTTTTCTGGGGAAAATTCTCTCCAAAATGCTTTTGTACGCTTGTAAACAATATACAGAGCTGTCACAGGAATAATTTTAACAGCTGTCGGACGAGTGGCTTAGAAATGACAGCAGTCTGAAGTTTACCTGAAATCGGTACAAAATATATGTGGGAGATATGTCCAAATCTGCACGTCCTGGAAAAGAGCAAAAATTAAGCTGAAAGAAAGGCAATTTTTTCAGCTCCTTTTAATGCATATTTTGTGTACATTAGCTGAAATTTTTATAATATTCAAGAAACATACGATAAGAATAAATGTCTATATTTGTTGGAGAGAAGGGTAAGAGGAGAGGAAATCGAAAAAATGTTAATACTGGCACTTCCGTTTAACCCATGTAAAGATTTATATGCAACTAAACTTGTTTTCCCTCCGTAGCGGGCAAGTATCAATTTAACATTTTTGCCATTTTCCAATATGTGTAGTAAGAGCCATAAAATGCCAAAGCCTAAAAGTATACTCTGCATAATCGAATAAATAAATAACAAACTACCGACAGGCAATTATAATTGAATTAGTTAGCTTGTAAAAGTCCCGGGAGCAAGGGCGTCCATTAACACATAAGATGTTTACATTTTATTATCTTTTTATTAAATGAAGCATGATGCTGTATAACTCTTCTCGACATTAGGAAAATACATTATAGTCTTAAGGATTCCTTTATATTGTTTTTAATTGTCATCTTATTAATAAAAAAACACTCAATAAAATATAACTTAACTTGAATCAGTTAGCTTATTCAGATTTTAATTTAAACGATTAAACGTGCAGGCATGTGTAAGAATGTGACATGTAATAACGCGTTAAGTTCGGCCGGGCCGAACTTTACATACCCTCCACCATGAGGTAAAGACAACCTTTTAAATAAAAGTATTGGATTTATTATTGAGCCCACATCCTTTGACATGAGGTAAAATCGATGGTACCGATTTCCTGGTATATTGTTTATAGAAATATGTGGCCTATAGAAAAACGTAAAACTATGAAGACAATGATCTAACAGGAGATACAAACTTTTATTTGCGGAAAAAACTTTGACTAAAAAAAAGACGTTTGGTGTGGTTTGAAATTATAACTTGCTTTCTTTATTTTTCACTGGCTTATATACTAAAATTCTGTTTATTGCTGCATTTTCGTTGTCGGAAATGCAGCAGAAAAGAAAATACAGTTTTAAGCTAATATTAATATTTAAGTAAACAATTCTTTGGAAATTTGTCTGGAATAAAATGTTGAATTGCATATCAATATTTTAATAAACAATTCTTACAAATAAAGTATTAACGAATATTTATTCTTTGGAAATTTATTTTATAAAAATGTTGGATTTGCATATTAATATTTTGGTAAACAATTCTTTGGAATAATAAAATGTGGAACGATTCTCATTAAGGGAATAACGGGAGACACTATCGTTGAGGGGAATTAGTAGTTGATACTATAACACCCCCACCGCTAGTTTGAGGCTCCGACGAAACTATATTATTTTTATTCCATTGTTTATAATATTTTCATCTTTTAATTGTACACTTGTTACGTATGTGTTCTTATTCTTAATGATGTGTATAAAAATAACTAAGATACAAATTGATACAATAATAGAGACATCAATGCCTAAACTTATAATTTTTGTGTTCTTATCTTTATACAATGCTTGTTTCAATGTTTCTTCATATTCTATTTGTTTTAAATATAATGATTCAATTTTTATATCGGCTAGAGTTGTGTTACTATTTTCTTTAATTTTTGTTATTAGGTTTGGTAGGATAAATTTATCGTGTATTTTTATTTTAATATTCGTAAAAGTTTTATTTAATGTGTTTATTTCACAATTTTCGAATTTGATCAAAAAGTTGCCGGTAATTCTCAGTTTGGCTTTGTTACAGTTATGAGTTATTTTATTGTTAAAGTTTTTAAGAATTAGTATTCCCGGAATGATTTCGGTTACTTCTTGTTTATTTGATGGTTGCATTTTACAATTAGCTTCTTCGAATTTTAGTATGTTACTTAAGCAATTGTCTTCGATTTTAATTAGATTTCTTTTTAGGTTATCTTTAATGTAAGTACTGTAAACGTTACTTTCTAGATCTATGAGTACGTCAGAATAATTAAGCTGTATGGATCTGTTATTCTTATCAGGGATTGGTACGAATGTTACCATGGATAGAGGATCTTTTGAAAAATGTGGAATGGAAAGAATTATGATAACGTTGTTATCGTGGAGTGCTATGGTTACTTTAATGTTGGTGTAACTGTCAAAGTCTGTAATTAGGTTAAGTTCGGTTTGAGTAAGAATATCTGTAGGAATTATTCCTAGTTTGCTGGAAAAGATAATTTGTCCGATGTCATCCACATGTTGCTGTAAAAGTGAGATATCGTTGTTGATCTGGTATATGTGTTCTATAAAGGTTATTTCTTCTTCCATGGTTGAGATTTTATTCCCTATAATATTTTTGAGTTTCGTTAAGTAGTTTCCAATGATGTTCTGCTGGTAATTTATGTGATTGGTTATATTCTGGATTTGAGAGTTCATTATATTGCTTATATATGTTAAGTTATTAATTTTGTCTGTTAAATTGTTATCGTTCGCTCGCAGCAGCTGAAAGGTCTCATTAATTTGTTTTTCGTCGTCGCTGTCCATTGTGCCAGCAATAATTTTTAACCCTTTACCTAGGATATTTAAGAGAGCCCGTTTCTTTCGAAAATGTGGGTTGAGGTTTTCTATTTTTGCCTTTAATAGCATAAAATTTTTGTTTACTGTATCTAGTAACCTTTTTGATTCGGTATTTGATGTTTTTAAAATGTCAATATTAGTTTTGATCATTTCTAATGTTCGTTCGTATTCTGTGGTGTTTATTATATGTAATATCTTGGTATAGTGTTCAATGGTTTTGGTTTCTCCTGTCTTGATTGGAATGTAACCGTTATTGTTTGATAGGTCTTGTATGTCGAGGGTTTGGGCCTTGGTTGCTGTAGTAAATGCAACCATTATTATGATCCAGTTAATCATCTGAAAGGGGATGGTAATTATCTAGATTTTGCTTTAATTTTTGGGTTATTCTTGTCTTGATATTTCTTTTGAGGTCTTATATGTGCTTTGTAATATTTATGCCCTGTTTTTGTGTTTTCAATATGATCTTCATCGACTTTCTTAGATTCTATCTTTCTGTACCTCCTATGATTTTTACCCCCTCGAATTTCTCTTATATAGTTTGTACCTTCCTCTATCACTATATCGGTTCTATTTTTGTTAAGTTTATTAATATAGTTATTTTTCTTCTTTAATATTAGATCATGTATTTCGGGATATTTATCCTCATGTACTTTGCCATTTATAAAGTCTATAGGTTTGATTTGTGTGGTGCTATGAATAGTATTATTATAAAATCCAATGATACGTGATATTTTTTCCTCTGTCGTTTCGTCTTTGGATTGTTCGTCATGTCGTAGTAATCTTAAGTGTTCGTTCAATGTATTGTGAAGTCGTTCGATATCTGCGTTGGATGTATGGTTACTGTTTGATGTGTAGTGTATATTAATGTTCTCTTTCCTTAAATATTCTTGAATCGGAATGGCTTTAAATCCTAACTCATTGTCAACAACAATTTTTTCTAATCTTCCAAATGTGCTGGTATATTGCATTAATTTTGATTTAAACTCTATCCATGATCTTCCATTAATTTTGTATGCTGTGGCGTGTTTTGAAAATTTGTCAATTATAGTTAAGTAAAGTTGTTTCTCTAGTGTATAGAAAACGTCTAAGTGTAATATTTCTCTGGGTTTTGTGGGTGTTTCCGTTAGTTTGTAAGGTAGTCTAGGTGGTCTTCTGTCATACTTTTCCAATGTGCATATTTCGCAATTGTTAATGAACTGGGTTATCCTTAATTTAAGTTTGGGGTTATAAATTTTTGTTTTTAGTTCCTCGAACACTACCTGAATTCCTCTGTGGTTTTTGCTTAGATGTTCTTCCTCAATTATGTTTGTTAGTTGGAGTTCGTCTTCTATATCGTCTAGTTTCTTAAAAGTCCTGATTAATTTGAATCCGTTATTATTTGAAAAGAATTCCCTACAAGTGTCTCTGAAAGTGTCGTAAAATTCATTGTCTATCAGAACTGCATTTATTTGTGTTGGGTGACAGTGGGTTTTTAAAATCATAATTGCATACTCTTTATCTAGTTCTTTTATTGTTACAGTTTTTCTAATATTCTGAAAGATGTTTTCGGTTTTTATCCTTGCTGATCCGGAATGAATTTTTTTTACGATGAGTTGGTTTTTAAATAAATTTATAGGTGAATCGCTTTCTTTAAGAATGGGTTGGATGTTTTCTAATGAATTGATCTCAACAATTTTATTTTCGATCCTTGATAATGCATCTGCATTACTGTTTTTTGTTCCCTTTTTGTATTTAATCTCATAATCGAATTCTGACAACTTGAGCCTCCATCTGACTAGTTTTGAGTTGGGTTCTTTAATCGAAAAGAGCCATGTTAGCGGTTTATGATCTGTCTCGATTATGAACTTGCGTCCGAAAAGGTATGGGCGAAAGTATTTTGTGGCCCAAATAATTGCTAGAAGTTCTTTTTCTATCGTACTGTAATTGATCTCGTGATCATTTAGGGTACGACTAGCGTAGCAAATCGGGTGGTTTTCTTGAGATAGTATCGCTCCAAGGGCAAAGTTACTAGCGTCTGTTGTTAGGGTGAATTTCTTAGTAAAGTCGGGGTAAGCGAGGATTGGGTCGTGTATTAGTAAGTTTCTTAGCGTATTAAAGCTTTCCTGATATTCTGGATTGGATATGTTTATTTTGGCATCCTTTTTAAGACATTTTGTCATGGGTTTAGCTATTAGCGAGTAATCTTTTATAAATTTTCGATAATAACCAGTCAAACCTAGGAATTGTTTAATTTGTTTGGGTGATTTGGGGATGGGGAAGTTAACTATGCACTCGATTTTTTTTGGGTTAGGTTTTATACCTTCTAATGTCACGACATGGCCAAGGAATTCAGTTTCCTTTTTTAAAAATTCCGACTTGTCCAATTGGACCTTGAGGTTGGCTTCTTGCAAACGGTTAAAAACAAGTTTTAATGAATTTATGTGTTCCTGCAGTGAGGTGGAAAATATTATCACATCGTCTAGATAAACCAGACAGATTTTGTTGATATAGTCTCTAAGGACGTAGTTCATCAACCTTTGGAATGTCGCTGGGGCTGTCTTTAGCCCAAACGGCATTCGTAAAAACTCGTAATGGCCTCCTTCTACACTGAAGGCAGTTTTATGGATGTCCTCCTCTTCGATTTCAATCTGATGAAATCCTTTTGCGAGGTCAAGTGTTGTAAAATACTGGCATCTTCCCAGTTTGTCGAGTATTTCGTCAATGTTAGGTATGGGGTACTTATCATCGATTGTAACTTCATTTAATTTACGGTAATCAATGACAAGTCTCCATTTGTTCTTCCCACTTGCATCGGCTTTTTTTGGCACAATCCAAATAGGGGCAGAATAAGGCGAATTGCTATGCCTTATTATATTATTTTGCAACATTTCTTGTATCTGTCCTTCGACTTCTCTTTTATGTATGTAAGGATATCTATAGGATTTACTAATTATTGGAACATTGTTTGTTGTCCGAATTTTATGCTTTATAACGTTGGTAAAACTCAATCGAGTATTTTCTTGGAAGAAGATTGAAGAGTATTTTTTTATTAGCTGTAAGAGACATCTTTTCTCTTCAGAATTAAGGTGTTGTGTCCTAATTTGTTGTTCCAAGCTATGATATTGCTTCATATCCCTGGTATCATCGCCTACCTTCTGCGTGGGCATGATTTTACTTAAATTTTTGTTATATTGTTCTTCAAAAAATATTGGTTTGTCATTTGTTTCTTCTCTATTTTCGCTATTTTTATTGTCAAAAAGTATTGGCATGTCCTGTCCGTTTATTTGTATGGAATTGTTTTTATAATTTATGCAAGTATTGTATGTTTTAAGTATATCGTTGCCTAGTAATCCATCATAGTGATTGTGAAATTTTAAAACATAAAACTCTAACGCATTATTAGTTATATTAAATTCTTGAAATGCTGGAATTACTGCCTTTTCTGTTATGGTAACTTGGTGTTGGAGAGTTTTAATAACAAGAGGTTTTATTTGGTGTATCCATTTCGGATGACAAATTCCTGGATTAATAATTGAATTAGTGGCTCCAGTATCCACTATCAGTCTCAAATGACCTAACTTGGTTTTTACCATTATATATGGTAATTGCCTGTCGAGGCTCTGTCCTGAAAATTTTCGGCTGTGCCTATTTCCATGGGTTCAGGCTGATTTCTAGTGTTTTGTCTGTTTGCATGGAAAGGGTTTTGGAAATTTCCTTCGTGGTTTGGGAATGGTTGTTGGTAATTTCTTCCTTGGTTTGTGAATTGTGGTTGGTGATTTCTTCCTTGATTTGCGAATGGTGGTTGGTGATTTCTTCCTTGGTTTGGGAATGGTTGTTGGTAATTTCTTCCTTGGTTTGGGAATGGTTGTTGGTAATTTCTTCCTTGGTTTGGGAATGGTTGTTGGTAATTTCTTCCTTGGTTTGGGAATGGTTGTTGGTAATTTCTTCCTTGGTTTACGAATGGTTGTTGGTAATTTCTTCGTTTACTAGATTGTGCATTGGTCTGTGCTCTATTTTCATTGTTTCCGGTGTATGCGTAGCCGGCTTGAAATAATATGTCCATGGCCTGTTCCAAGTCTCCTGGGTTCCTACAGAGCAGGATGGATTTCATAGGCTCTGGAATTTTGCTTTTAAAAATGTTTAAAGCGGTGCGTTTATTATTAATCGCACTTTGCCTAGTTGCTTCACCTTCTCCTAGTATAACTACCAGTTTGTTGTTTAGTCTGTGCAATTTGTCCTTTACGTCATTATAGAAGTCTAGTGTGTTCGTCCTGAAAGTCACACTCCTTAGTTCGTCGAAAAGTTCTTCACTAGAACGTCTGTCCCCAAAATTGTTTTGCAACATGTTTTTTATGTCAGTCCATGAAATCGCGTGGCAGTTTATCTCAATTGCCTGCCTAGCTTTTCCTTTGAGTTTGGACTTTATAATGTCGGAGAAAAGTAATTGGGACAATTCGTCGTATGTGCGTAAGTGTGGGTAAATTCGGTCAACGAGGGTAGTAAAAGTCTGTAAGTTTTTTGAATCCCCATAGAACTCTGGTAAGTTGTTTAAGTATTTTAGCGGGTCTATGGTTAGTCTATTAATCTGATTTTCGGCCTGTTCTGCCATTTTAGTTATTAATTTTCCTTTATATTTTGGGTTATAGTCCTGTTTAGTTTTTTTTTTTTTTTTTTTTTTGTTTATCTACGTCTAAAGCAAAAAAATAAAAAAAAGCAAAATCGATTGAAAATATATCGCAAAAACCCTTCAAAAAGTAAAATCGGGCGTAGGATTCTATGGGATCTATATCAAATTGTAGACCTATATAAACATTATTTTGCAAGGATATCAGGTATCCATTAAGAACACCAGATGTAAAATTTCAGTCCATTTCAAATTAAAATGTACCTAAAGTCTTCATATTTCTTTAAATCGTAGGATACGATTATATGAGACTATGGCTAAACGTGGACCAATCTTCACAATGTTGTGTTTACACTATTTTTACTCTAAAAAAACCAGATCGATTATCTGTTTTTGTCACATCTTCCAATACATGTGGGACCACCGTACAATGTACATGTGTGCAAAATTATTATCTATCTCAATTCGTTCTAAAGATAGCGTGATTACAACAAACACCCTTTATGGCGGAGGGCATACAAAGGAAGCCTATATCAAAAAGTGGTGAGAAGTTAAACTACACACTGAGAGCCCGAAACGTCAAATTAAATGCCTATATCCCATTTTCAACACCAAACATGATTGTTATATGATTATTAAAAATTGTAAACAATTTTCATATCTCAACGAAATCGAAATAAATCGCAAGACACAAAACAAAATGCATTTACATTCCTCGAAAAAATCTACAATAAATTGGGTCACAAGGTGGAAACAAAGGTTTGTATTTTAAGTTCAATTAAAAATCAAGAACAAAATATGAATATTAGTAAGAGTGTTTAAATATTGCAAATAATAGCTGACATAAAACACCCTGGGGTCAGCATGCTTAGACCATATTATTAAATAAACACACATTTGACAGACTTTAATTTAGTATAATAAGTATGTACGTGTGTCCAGTGGCAATTTATCTTACACAAATGAGGATGAAGTAACTAACATCGACAATGGCATTGACATCCCAACCATTGATTTGACTCCCACAGAAAAAGATATTCACGATAAAACTGGTATATGTGAAATTATAATGTATCTGCTAATCAAATTTACACCCACGGGCTATAAAATTATTTTCTGTCAACTAAGTTAAAGTAGTTTTCAACGATTATTAACATAAAGATGGTGAAAAAATTTGATATGGCCCTTATCTATGAAAAAATGGAAAAACAAGTTCTAAGATCCAGCTTCTTGTTAGGGATACACACCCTTCTTTATTTTTTTATTATGTTTTAATATTCAACGCATATCTTAATACTCAAACCCAGTTAAAATCTATGTGCAGGTGAGATATGTGCGTATCACCTAGGCATCTTCAGCACATAGGAACGACTTTTTAGGTTTTTGTCAAACTTACAACACGAATGTTAAAAGGCTTTAGAAGCCATAAGGCGTATCCTCCACTATTTGATCTAAACTTTGTACACAATTCTACCAAACATGAATCATGTTCAAAGAATCGCCATATCGATCATTCATTGAGGTACTCCTCTTGAAATCAGCATTGTTATGATCATCAACATAAATGTCATATATTATATAAAATGAAACAAGAAACAAAGGCTATAGTCGTGCGGGGCCGAACATGTAATGCCCTACAACACTACAATATGTTAGAAGCCTCCTTATGTCCAAATCCATTTTGGAAGATTTCGCTTTTGAAATTATGTCATAGAGCACTGCCCAGATATTACCCTTAGCTTTTTGACCAGGGACATTTGCCCAATATTTATGCACTCCGTCGTAGTGCTAGTAGTTGTGATCCATTTTACAGCTAAGTATAATCCAATGGTCATCCAAAATGCTAGACCTCTTCCCTGTCCTTAACTCCCTTCTCATGAAAAATTTCGTGTCGATTGGTTTCAATTGTTCTTGTCTGCGATATTTTGCTATTTCGTTAACAAAATCAGCTTAGAAAAGCCAGAAGTTCGCCTTTTGTGTATTTTGGTAGAATGGAAATGTTGGTATTTTTCACACAAAAGTAGTGGTCCATTCTACCTTTATTTCGTGCCCTTTGATTTCTATTTGTGACCTTTATATCGGATGCAAAATCAGGAACAATTTTAGCTGTTGGTCCATTTCAACCCCTAAATATAGTGTGGACATCCTTAAAAACAATAGGCCTAGCCATTCTGAGCCTAACCCAACCCTTATGAAAATTTTTGTGAGGATCTTACAACCTGTGTTGTAAGGTGAAAAAATATTACAAAATGTACACCTCAATATTATAACTCAAATTGAAAAAATCGCTTGCGATGAAAAATATGAAAAGATATAAAAAAATATCACAAAATACTACACAATCTAAATTAACATCATTACAGGCTTTTTTATTTACTTTATTTTTTTTTATCTTATTCTTTTATTCTGAATTGACAAAATCTGTCAAAATCGGTCCAGCCATTATTGAGATATAAGCATTCTAGTAACATCCCTTTCCTTTGTATATACACGTTGTAAATCAGGAAATTTTTCAGTTTTTGGTCCATTTCAAGCCCAAATATTATACGACCATCTCCAAAAGCAATAGGCTTCTATTCTGACCATAACCCCACCTACATGCAAAGTTTCGTGAGGATCGGGCCATATTTGCGACCTGTAGCGTGATTACAAATTAAAATGGGCAGACGGGCATACAGGTTGAGATGAAAAAACTGCAACCAACTTCAGACTGCTGTCATTTCTAAGCCACTCTTCCGACAGCTGTTAAAATTATTCCAGTGACAGGTCATTATATAGTTTACAAGCGTACAAAAGCATTTTAGTGAGAATTTTCCACAGAAAAAGTTATTCGTGACGGAATTCAAGCGTGATAATGCGATTTCTTTATATTTGGCTGGAAAACACACAAAACTCAAGCATTTAAATGTGAATAAATCCTTTGTGTCTCGTATCATCGCTCGTTGCCGTGATACTGGTAGCTTAGCCCGACGTCAAGGAAGTGGACGGAAAAACACAGCAACATCAGCAGAAATGATTCGGAAAGTAAAGAAGCGACTTGATCGAAATTCGCGTCGCAGTGGCCGAAAAATGGCTCGTGAGCTGAACACATCGCAATATTCCATTCGGCAAATATTGAAAAATGGGCTCGTGGTAAAGCCATTGAAATTCCAAAAAGTGCATGTACTTACATCGCAACAAAAAGAAAATAGACTCAAAAGGCTAAAGCCTTGCTTCGCTTGGCCGAAAGTGGTGAACTGCAGGATTTGGTTTTCGTTGTTCAGCAGTTTGTAAACAAACAAAATGATCGTGTTTACTTGACAAAGAAGTCAACTGAAAGAGTGCACATTCGGTTGGCCACCAGAACTCAAGCGCCGGCCATGGTGATGGTGTGGGCCGCCATAACATCCGATGGTCGCTCTCCGTTCGTATTAATCGACCGTGGGATCAGAATAAATGCCGAATATTATCGCGAAAGTATTCTGGAGGGTGTATTAAAGCCTTGGGCACACGGACTCAGTACCATCGCACTCACAACGCTCCAACCAAGAATGGTTACAAAATGAGATTCCTCGCTTTATTTCCAGCGCACAATGGTCACCAAAATTTCCGGATACCAATCCGTTGGACTATTGTGTCTGGAGTATTTTAAAAAGCAAGGTTGGCACTGAAAAATACCAGAGTGTCGATCACCACAAGCAAGCGCATCGCCGGGAATGAGCCAAAATACCGCAGAGCAACATTCGGGCAGAGTGTGACGGTTTCATTGGCCGTTTGAAGGCCATAATTCGTGCCAAAGGCGACCAATTCGAACAAATGTAAACTTATTCTAAAATTTGATGCTATTTTTTGCATTTTATTTATTCAATGAAATATAAAAAAAGTAAAAATTATGGCGTTTGACTTTGTTGCAGTTTTTTATCTCACCCTGTATATAGAAATCGGTACAGATTGGGATATGATTTTATTGAGAAGCATCGACCCATAACCCCTTTGTAATGGTAATTGAGTATACGATTATTACGGGAAGTATGTTGCTACCTCGAATTTACTAATTTCAACAGAAATGTCAGTCAACTTCAAAAGACTGCAGTTTCCTGCACGCTTGGCATTTGCTATGAAAGTAATAAATCCAAAGGACAAAGCCTTCGTGTATACGGACTAAATTTGGCATTTTCCTGTCTTTCTATTTTTTTAAACCAAAAAATCTTTGTGTATTAAATTTGGAATGAATAAAAAATCAAGCGCACATGATTCAGCTAGTATAATATAAACAACACTGCCTTAAATTCTCGGCAAAAACAACATTAGAACAAATAAAATAGTTAATTTACATAATTAAGAACATATTTTTCACACTCCCACATTCACATTAAAATAACATAAAATGGGATATAAAGTTTGTTCTAAATAAGAAATATTGGTGCGCATTTTGTTTTCAACAACACCAAAACTAAATAATAAACCGGAAAACTTGAATCAACAAAATTTGTGACGGTCTATAATAAATTATCTTTTGGGCTGGATACTTCTTGTTGTTTTATATTTTAATCGTCCGGTATCTGCGCGTTTTAACCTGATTTAATTTTTTTTATAAAAATGCTTCGTGTTATACAAAGTAACGGAAATTAAAATTTAATTATGTGATACGGGATTCTTAGCCCAGTTAGATAATCGAGTGCCATTATCATATTTTAATTCCTCTTTCAATAACTGAAGACAAACAACCGTAAACAATTTTACTGGAATATGGTAATATATTTAGAAATTTATCCAATCAGTTTTATTTTCAAGTATTTGGCTAATATTCTTTCAAATATTATAATATTCAGGCATACAATGAGCAGCAAAACTCATGGCACCCCAATCAAAACGATGAATGAAATATTCATAAATATTTCAAAAATTATTCAAAATAAAATAAATGTTCAAAAATTATAAATTTACTAGCTGACCCGGAACGTGTTCCGCTGGCCCATAATTTTAGCGTTTTATGTTTATTTTAAAAGTTTTATTTTAAAAATATAATAATTTACAAATTATAGCAAATTATGTAGTTTACATCTTATAATATTTCTTGCAACTGTAGTCAATCTAATAAAATTTCCGGTTTTCATGCCTTAATATTATTAGCGCCTTCCATATCTTGTGGGTGACTGATCTTTGATTTCGAATTTAACGGTGGCATTTGTGTCTGAACCGATATTTATAAAAATTCTTACTATTTGAAAAGATATTTCGCATCTTATGCACAATAATGGTGAAATCAGATGAAGCTATATCCAAATCTACAACAATCTCTATAAAAGTTAGCAGAAGAATTTCTATGCTGTATCTGATAGCTGGTATCAAATATCGTTGTTGTGAAGAGGATTATATGGGTGTAATGGATTTAAGTGCAAAATCGGATACATCATATACAGTGTGAGATAAAGGCAGTAAAGAAAGTTTAAAGTCAGGCGTGGCCGACTATACGATACCATACACCACTTTGCTTATTTGGTAGAGCTCCACAGAACAATTACAAGTTTTTATGGGAGAATTCAATCATACACGCTATGATTATAATTTTAATTTAAAGTTCAAAGGACTAAATATGTCAAAGCATTTGTATCTTTTAAATTCGGACTTGTATTGGCCATTTGGTGTACAATCAATTTGAAATCGGATAAAGATATATATGGGAGCTATATCGAAAACTGAACCGATCTCTATAAAATTTGGCAAAGATATTTCTAAGCTGTATTTGAGATTTTTTTCCTGAATATCGATGTTACAGAGTGCATATTATGGCTGTGGGTAACATATATAACAAATCGGATGAAAAATATATATGGGAGCTATAGGAAGATATAAACCGATCTACACCAAATCTGACATACTAGCTTCTAGATTCAATTCGGTCATAAGTGCCAAATTCCACCTCATTTGGGCAAATATTAGACGTTTGGTGCACAATAAAAGGTAATTCGGACGAAGTTATATATGGGAGCTATATCCAAATCTGAACCGATCTCGATAAAATTTAGCAAAGGTATTTCTGAGCTGCATTTGATATATTTCCCCAAATATTATTGTCACAGAGTGCATATTACGGCTGCGGAGGGCGAAAATAACAAATCGGATGAACAATATATATGAGAGCTATAGCTATATCTGAACCCATTTCGATGAAATTTGGCATACTTTTCAGGCTTAATTTGGTTGTATGTGCAAAATTCCATACTATTAGGGCTCATATTACACATTTGGTGCACAATAAAAGGCAAATAGGACGAAGATATACATGGAGCTATATCTAAATTTTGACCGATTATTTCCAATTTCAATAGAGTTCGTCCTTGGGCCAAACAAATGATATGTGCAAAATTTCATCTGGATCGGGAAATAAATGCGAATTGTACTTTGCTTACAAAAATACATGGAAAGACCATTTTTGCGTGCCCATGGCTTTAATACACCCACCAGAATATTTTCACGATAATATTCGGAATTTATTTTGTTGGTTTAGCCTTGCAACGAATACTTTGGATGTCTGTAAAGATTCCGAACTGAGTCGTCACCACTAGCCATAGTATAGCATTGCATTTATCGGGTTGCTCCCATTATTCGATATAATGACGGCAGCCGGTTCTTTTTTTCACCAAATTCCTTTTCCGCCGTTTCGTCCCGTGTCTTTAAAAACTTGTGTTTTAAGCATAGTTTGTCTCTCTATTGTTATCATAGATCCACGCCTTCATATGTCCACAATATAATGGTTTCCATTTAAGCGGTATTTTTCGACAGAAAATTTCCAGTTCCTTCCAAATTCTGGAAGTTCAGCTGAGCCGATTAATTGCCGGTCTTAATTACTTGTTTTTTATTTTTTCTTTAATTCAATTGCAAGCATGGAGAATATGTGGTTTAAACACCTTATTTATGTCTTGTTTAGATGTAATGGGAAATTTTGCATATTTTTTGTTTTATATATAGTACAACCTGAACCTGGTGCACTTCGCTACAAATTTTGATTTTATATGCATTACAAATTTTATATACAAATATTTTGTGATTTCTAAATAAAAATTAAACATATTCAAGAATTTAAAAAACGTATTTATTGTAATGCTTTAGGATAAACAATTTTTTTCCTTCAGGAGCGTAAACAAACAAATCGATAGGTCTATCCCCACGTATGCTAAATTTAGTCCGCATACACCAAAATTTGTCGTTGGGATTTATTAATTGTCATAGCAAATGACAACCGTATAGGAAACAGCAATCTTATGCATATAAAATCAAAAATTTTTGGAGATACCTCCGATTCTGATGATATATCTTCAGTTTCAAGTGGAATTTCAAAAATGAATATAACCTATGTTATTTTCAGGCAATGTTTTGTTTTCAAAGAAACTACCTTCAGGTTTCTGGTCAGAGTTGTTTTGCACTCTAGGCAATACCGCACATGTTTATGAATGATTGGTTTATATGCTTTAATGATGTTTCTTCATCCCATAATTAATCAAATTGTGGAGAACAAACAAACAAAAAAGTGTTTTGCTTCAAACTTAATAAAAAAAGAGTATTCACATTAAATCCTCCCATTTGAAAAAGTCAAAAACCTGTTTTGTCACTTTTACTTTTTAACTAATTAATAAGAGCCAGTTAAAAACTTAATGAAACCTGATTACAGTACTTCTTCTTCTCCATACGAATTCATTATTAATTCTGTTGCTAAAGCCTCAAGTAACAACAATGTTATGCAATTTGCAATTTTGAAGATTTTAATACTTTTATTGGCATTCAATAAACCTAGTATGGACGAAGTAACAGAAATGCTGATTAACAATAAAATATAAGATTCGTTCCTTTAATAAAAAATTTAACTTGTATATATACATAGAAAGAAACAACCAAATTTGACCGAGTAAAAATATTAGCTTCCGATGGGCTGATATCAAGGTATATTAAATAGGAAAGTCGTCAGCAAATTTTAAATAAGGAAAAGTATTTTGAAAAAGAAACGTCGGAACTTTCCAATTTCCTTTATTCACTTTCCTAAAGTTTTGATTTTTCTTTATTTCTGGGTTTGAAAAAGCCGTTTTCATTATACCTTACACCACAAGGTGGTCAGGGTATTATGTCTTTGTGCATTTGTTTGTAACAGCAAAAGGAAACAAGATAGACTCATAGTTTCATTTGATGATCTGCATAGAATCACATTCTGAATCGATTTATGCATGTCCGTCCGTCTGTCCATGTATTTTTGTAAATAAAGTACAATTCACATTTATTTCCCGATCCAGATGAAATTTTGCAAAATCATTTGTTTGGCCCAAAGACGAACCCTATTTAAATTGGAGATAATCGGTCAAAATTTAGATATAACTCCCATATATATCTTCGTCCGATCTACCTTTGTAATATCAGCCCGAATAGTATGGAATTTTCCACATACAACCAAATTAGCCCTGAAAATCAGTATGCCAAATTTGATCGAAATCGGTTCAAATATAGCTATAGCTCCCATATATATGGTTCATCCGATTTGTTATTTTTGTCCTCCGCAGCCGTAATATGCACTCTGTAACAACAATATTTGAGGAAATATATCAAATGCAGCTCAGAAATACCTTTGCTAAATTTTATCGAGATCGGTTCAGATTTGGATATAGCTCCCATATATAACTTCGTCCGATTTACATTTTCTTGTGCACCAAACGTCTAATATTTGCCCAAACGGGACGAAATTTGGCACTTACGACCGAATTGAGTCGAGAAGCGAGTATGTCAAATTTGGTATATTTGGTATATATTGTTCATCCGATTTGTTACCCACAGCCGTAATATGCACTCCGTAACAACGATATTCAGGGAAATATCTCAAATAAAATTCAGAAATACTTTTGCCAAATTTTATCAAGATCGGTTCAGATTTGGATATAGCTCCCATATATATCAAACAGGAAATACAAGTCCGAATTTAAAAATATACAAATGCTTCGGCATATTTAGTTTTTGAACTTTAAATTATAATTATAATCATAGCGTGTATGATTGAATTCTCTCATAAAAACTTTTGATTGTTATGTGGAGCTCTACTAAATTAGCAAAGTGTTGTAGGGAATCATAAAGTCGGCCCCGCCAGACTTTAAGACTTTATTTACTGGTTTTGATATGCTTTTATTTAAAGATATAGCTTGACTAGGTGATGTGTTATATGTGATGATGTGAAATATTTATTTTATGAAGTAATTAAAAATAAGAAGGATGTAATCCACACAGGCTCAAATCAGCTGATTTAGATACAAACAATTACAGCTGTGTAGGGGGGAATACAAAATTGTAAAAGTTAAGCGATCCTGCCAAAAATGGAGAAGAACCTTTGTACAAAATACTTTGTACATACTTTTGAGTGCGGTTGAGGCACTGGGGAAAACTAGCAATAAACAATCAATATTCAAAAATTACATATTTCCCAGCCGCCATAAAATACCACATGTGAACGATTCGGTGATCTTGTGCGTTGACGCATACGATAATGTGTCAGATAATAAAGGATATAACCCACACGCACAGATGTCGATGCGCTCAGTAGATGCACAAGTCCACTAGAATGAAATGATAAGCAGCCCTGCAATGTTCTCGATTCAATATTAGAATAGATAAGAACAATTGTGTGACTGCGACTAAGTTAAGTTAGATTAGTTTCAGTAGTACGTAAGGTAAATATTTTTGAAATAAAACTAGAATTGAATCAACAGCTAAACCTTTCGGTTGGTTTTCTTTTCTAGCTCTTTTACATTAGTCAATCGAGCCTTCACTTCGGTTAAAGTGAAAAGAACTAGCGACCACAAAACGAAAATAGTAGGAGTTTTCCCGCACCAGTGGTAAGAGACTCGCTACAAGAAGAAGTAGCTGTTCTTCAAAAAGGAGGAGAACTGCTACCAAAAAGTCAGCCGAGACATTTTAAATGTAAGACCGTAGGGCATTTTAAGAGATAGTCGAAGGGACAAAATTTACTGAAAAAGCCATAGTGCAAAAATAAAAAAGCCATAGAGACAAAATAAAAAAAATACAAAAAAGACCCACGGGGCAAATTAAAAAAAAAACGACAAAAAGAGGACAACAACAGTCCCACATAAAAATATACAATTTTGGAAAAGAGGACATCAAAGTCCCAACTAAAAAAATCAAAAAATCGAAAAAAGCCAAGAAGGCAATATAAAAAAGTTTTGAAAAGAGGACAAATAGTCCCATCTAAAACATTTAAATTAAAAATGAATAAAGAAGTGGAAGAAGATATTACCACTTTGGTAGACTATTTCCAGTTATTAACTTCGACATCAGCCTTTGAAAAGGTGAAACACGTCGCGGCATGGAAGGTACTGGTAGAAAATACATATTACCAGTTACGACGGTACTTGAGGGTACACCACAAATATCTTCCAACCCATATGAAGACATTTCCCTGTGATGTGGATATGTGTATATTATCCGCAATGAAGCTTTTAGCAACCCGCAGTCGCAATTACACAGACTTGGACATCGATGAAGAAAACGAAGATTCGATGAAACCTCCACTACGATGGATACTCTCGCAGAAATGTGACTATTTAACTTGGGAAGAGCAAGTGGAAGAAAACAGACAACTTAGCTATGTCGAAACAAAGGAAGATTACGACAGAGAATTAGAAGATGGTTTGCACGAACAAATGCAAGCCTATGAACATAATTTACAATGGCTGCAGGGACAAGCAATCGAATTGCGTTCGCAACTAATAATCGAAGTGGAAAAAAGTGAAATGATATTGAGAAATGCAAAGCCCACAAAAATATCTGCTCGCCAAATCAGAAGAAAACCTGCGACATCTGAAAACGAAGTTAGAGAAAGTAAAGGAAAAATTGGCAAGCTCGGAAAGAACGCGGCAAGTCTTGGAAGCTGAGACAAATGACCTGTCAAAACAACTGGCAAATGTAAAAGAGGAAAATAATTCAGTGAAACTCAAACCCATTCGATGCTTGGATGAACATTTTGGGAAATGCAGATCCTCACATCAATTATTAAATAAATTCTCGCCGCTGAGGAACGGGAAGAAGAAGAACATTCTGGTGTCGTGTCAGCGCTGACATACAGAAAACCATTTCGGGAGGAACCTTTCAATTTATTTAAAAACAATCGATGCAATGGCAATGAGGACGACCGTTCTGTAAGAAAAGTAATAAATAGTCTTATTGCAGAAGAGGAAAAAGAAGAAAAGCCGCCACGCACAGAAGGTCCAAAAATTGTCGACGAATGTGGTAAATTAGCAGGAAAAGAATGCATCGATGAAGTAGAAAAAGCCAAAGAAATTTCTCTGGTTCTGGAAGTATATTACCAGAGAGAACTCAATTACAAACCAACATTAACCTTAAGAACGGAAGCAGAGCGTACCATGGAGCCAATGGTAATCCTTTCCGACGTGACTGATGGCGGTCTGCATCGATGGACTATGAATGCGGTATGGAGAATGAAGCCGGCAGATAAAGGTGGGGGCATTGGCAAGAAGGACTGGACCAAGAAATGGAGTCGTTTCCTGGAAGCAGTTACTTAATTGAATATTTATATCGTTTGAGCATATATAGTTAGTTTTCTTTTCATATTTTTATATTTAAATATTTTAGAGTATACATTTATTCAACTTTATAAAAATACAGTCCACTATTAACGTACATATTTAAGCCATTTAAGCCGGAGAATGTACAAAATACTTTGTACATACTTTTGAGTGCGGTTGAGGCGCTGGGGAAAACTAGCAATAATAATAATAATTGAATCAACAGCCAAACCATTTGGTTGGTTTTCTCTTCTCACTTAACCTTTCCCTCTTTAGAAGACTAGACTTGTGGCTCCTTTAAAGTAAGCAGCACGAAAGGAAAGTAGGATGAAGACAGATGTTGGAATGTTTTGCTGAAGTTATTAACCTGAAATACAGGAAACATGAAATGCAGAAAAACATTAAATACAAAAACTAATCCATGTTTTCGGAAAGATAAACTCAAATATAACTTTACACAAATGGAACTGATTTTAGGAACTGAAATATTTAAATTAAATTCTCATACTTTGAAGAAGTCTTCAAAAATTATGACTTAAGGGCTAAGTACATAAGAAGCTTGAAGTCATGGCACGGCCTATTTTGTGACATTTCACAAAGGAATTACAGAGCCGCACTAAAATCCTGCCGTCGTTTTTCATTATAATTTGGCATTAATATGCCTAGCCATGACTTCAAGCTTTTTATGTATTAGCAGCCTTAATTTGATGTAAACACATGATAAATTCCCACTCCACCTTTTGTATATATAAAGCATATATTCTGGATCAGCTTAAAATTCTAAGTCGATTTAGCGATGTCCGTCTGTCTATTGTAATCATGTTATCTTTCGAACGAATTGAGATAGAAGGCTACAATTTTGCACACATGTATATTTTGCCAGGTAAATGGACCATGTCGGCCCACGTTTTCGTGTAGCCCCCATATAACGTGTAGCTTCCAATATTTTATTGTTTAAAAATTCGTATTTAAAGATCTTAATATGTACTACAGCCTATGACAAAATATTACATATGCAGGCCGACGTATTCGCATTAGATCCAAATATAGAGGTACCTCCCGATATTCGGCATTTTGATGGTTTCATCGACATGTTTTACCGTAATTGTTTCAAATTTCATATTTGGAGTTCGGAATCGATACTACAGCCTAAGACATATGAGATATGCCATTATTTTTAGAAAATGTGTTGCGTGAGGTAACAGAAGTATTCTATTTGCATACATCATCTAATACAGATACAAATATTGTATGGGAAAAATTATAAAAAATCGAACATCTATGTACAATTTTAAGCGAAATCATAAATTCCTTCGAGAGTTATCGTGCGCACCAGCCAGACAGACAGACGGACGGACAACGCTAGATCGACTCCAAATATTCTAAAACGGATTTGGTCCAAAGAGACCTAGGGTCTAAAACAGTTATTTCGATGAGGCACTTTTTGGCCATATCAAATGATATATATAACCTCTCTAGCCATATGACTGAGGGTATGAGCATAATATTTTCCTGGTTTGAACAAAAATCCGAACGAACATCGCTAAGTATATACCAAATGTCCTGAAACTAATTTCATCCAAAGAGACATCTGTAGCCACAATTCTGCGAGAATGGATTCAAGAAACAAGTCTCTAAAATATATCGTGTCCAGAGCTTCCTAGATAATCCGGGTTGAACAAAAGCTATTCATTGTAAACAATTAACATATATTAACGACCTACCTATTGTAATTTTTTAACACTTTTATTTTTTTTTTCTACCGAAATATTATGAGAAAAAAAAATACTATTTCAAATCGTGTCGTGTTAATATATAAACAAATTTTTATTAAACACGTTAGAAAACTCGCTAGCCTTAAGTGTATTAATTATGGTTAAATGCTCAAAATTCTACTATCAGTGACATCTATTTTGATTAATGGTAAGCATTTACATAATCTACGCAACTATTATGTTACTGAAGTCAATATTGACGGTTGCTTTGATGCTTTCCTTTTGTTTTCAAACGCGTATTCTTTATTTGGTAAATTTGGTAACGGTGAGAACAATTAAGTTAAGCTCATTGTAGACCTGACTCTTGGTACGGTTTATGCCTTCAAAGCAAAGACGACCAGACTGAAGAAATTAGAATATATGAGTAATTTTGTTCATTATGTAAGAAGCTTGACCCCAAATATTTATTGCGATTGCACGTAAACGCACTACCCTACTACACTTGAAAACATTCCAAAATAATTTTCTTGCATTGAGGCGAAATATTTTGTTCGCAACGTAATGTATTACTTCCAATGACAATTGTGAAACGCAGGTAATGTTTTCAAACCTCTAACTAATAAAAATATATTTAATATGAAGATCAATATTAACTTAATCTGATTTGACAAAGATCTGAATTGCCAAATTCTTTAAGACGACACCTTAAACCAAAATCGAGCTAACCATCACTTTTGCCTTCTTTTGCGAACGTTTGTCAAATTAAGCGGTTTTAAATTAATTCACTGTCGACCAAAATGAAGATCAGCTTATAGCTACGTTTTATTTTTGGAAAACGAAATCCGTTTTGAATGCCAAAACATGACATCTTCGAAGAACCACAACACTGAAATGGGGAGGTACCATCCGTGAAAAAATGCTACTAAAAATGTACGTGTGTATAATTTGTTAGTATTAAGCATAATAGGTGTATTGACCTATTGAAATAATGACCCGTCGAAAGGGTGTAACCGAAAGGCATTACATATTTTTAATGATTTCATGTTATAGAAACAAAACCTTATAAAATGAGTATTGGCAAATATTTTGAAATATAATATGGAGTCAGATTTATGTTATTTATATGATTTGTTCGGTAGAACAATAAACGAGTTTGGTTTCGGTTGTTGCGATACTTGTCGCTAAAGGTCATGACTCATGCCTCTTATTGAATAAATATGCGAGAGGTATTCTTTTAAGTTCTTAGAAAAAAAACTTTCATTCCTCAGATATTTTCTGCTGAAATATTAATCATAAATTTTGTATAAGAAATCTTGGGGCATACTTCGAACAATTTATTTGGAATGTATTTTTTATTTATTTATTTATTATTATTTTTTTTAGGAATATTTTGAATTTTTGTTAGGAAGGTACCAGAAAATTTGTTGAGTTTTCTCCCACTTCCTACAATCACTCAACTCATAACAACGCTCACCTACATCCCTCTGTTACAAACAAAATTCACTATATCATGTTTAAATTATAACAGTATTATATATTATATTAACATTTGTTATTATCAAAAAATATTCCTATCACATACATATAACTTAACAGATATTTAAAACCTTGAAGCCAATAAAATCAAGCGACCGGACCTCCTAATTCTTTGAAAGCTAAAAAGCGTCTGTCTGTTAGCGCATCAAATTTGTTGTTGGTAAGCAAGTGAATAGTTCTGGTGGTGAGATTACCGATCGATGGTGAGTTTTATACACGAAACTATGGTTGTGTGCGAGGTGTGGTGAATTTTCCATCGGTGGTGTGTTGGCGAACGAAGGTTTACACTATACCCTAATAATACAGGGTGAGATAAAAAAACTGCAACAAAATCTAACGCCGTCATTTTTAATTTTTTTTTTTTAAATTTTATTGAATGAAAGCAAAAAAAATGTCCGAAATAGCATCAAATTTGAGAATAAGTTTAGATTTGTTCGAATTGGTCACCTTTGGCACGAATTATAGCCTTCAGACGGCTAGTGAAACCGTCACACGCTCCCCGAAAGTTGCTCTGGGGTATTTGAACCATTCCCGGCGAAGCGCTTGCTTGAGGGGATCGACACTTTGGTATTTTTAGTGCCAACCTTGCTATCCGAAATACTCCAGACACAGTAGTCAAACGAATTGGTATCCGAAGATTTTGGTGGCCATTATGCGCTGGAAATGAAGCGAGGAATCTCATTTTGTAACAATTCTTGGGTGGCGCGTGCTGAGTGCGATGGAGCTGAGTCATGTTGGAATTTCCAAAGTTTGCGGCCAAAATGTTTGCGTGCCCAAGTCTTTAATTATATTTTCTGATGCCACGGTCGATTAATACGAGCGGAGAGCGACCATCGGCTGTTATGGCGGCCCACACCATCACCATGGCCGGCGCTTGAGTTCTGATGGCCAACCGAAAGTGCACAGTTTCAGCTAATCTCTTTGGCAAGTAAACACGATCATTTTGTTTGTTTACAAACTGCTGAACAGCGAGTGTTTTCTCATCGGAGAAAACCAAATTCGGCAGTTCACCACTTTCGGCCAAGCGAAGCAACTCTTTCGCTCTTTTGAGTCTATTTTCTTTCCGTTGCGGTGTAAGTTCTTCCACTTTTTGAATTTCAATGGCTTTGCCCCGAGCTCATTTTTCAATAATTGTCGAATGGAATATTGCGATATGTTCAGCTCTCGAGCCATTTTTCGGCCACTGCGACGCGGGTTTCGATCATGTCGCTTCTTTACTTTTCGAACCATTTCAGCTGATGTTGCTGTTTTCTTCCGTCCACTTCCTTGACGTCGGGCTACGCTACCAGTATCACGGTAACGAGCGATGATACGAGACACAAAAGATTTATTCACATTTAAATGCTGGAGTGCTCTAACTATAGCCACTTGTCGTTTTCCAGCCAAATTTAAAGAAATCACGCTTGAATTCCATCACGAATAACTTATTTTTTGGAAAATTCTCACCAAAATGCATTTGTACGCTTTTAAACAATATAATGAGGTGTCACCGGAATAATTTTAATAACTGTTCGACGAGTGGCTTAGAAATGACTGCAGTCTGAAATTGAGAGCATTAACTCAATTCATGCACTTAATCCTCCTAAATTTACGATGATTTTATATACAAAATTAAATCAACATAAAACATGGATTTTTAATCCAATGTTAAATCAAAATATTTTTGAATACAACACTATTTGTTGCTCCTAAAAATGTAGTCTGTGCCAAAAGTGGCAAATGTGTTTGCGTAACATTTACAAACATTTTTAAGTAGCTGTAAACAGAAACACACAATTCCCAACGCAGCTTTTGGAAAAATGACAAAATATCGAAAAAAATAATTAATATGGGTTTCAGGGAGGAAAAAATTGTGCTTTTAATCTATATATATAAAATAATGTTGTGTTGATTACTACGCTTATAACTCAAGAACCGCTGATTTTTTGTCTCATGGCAGAAAAATGTGTAATATGAATTGATTTTGTTTTTAATTTTAAATATAACTCTGTTCCAGATCCTGCAAGAATCTACTATTTTTGTAATTTTTCTCGATACCATTATCGGAAAAAAGTGAAAATGTTTACATTCTTGCAGTTCTGGAACAGACCAATGATGTGCAATCTTTTTGAGTCAAAACTGTTATTTATAGATTTTATGTATTTATTGGGTAAGTGGAACCAGCGATGCCAACTTAGTGCTTTTTCTCGCTATTTATGGTGCTTTTTAGACCCCCCAAAACGCCAAAATAGTGGGCATAGCGCGAAACGAAAAAAAGCACTGTACGTACGCTTTTCATCTTTTTTTAGAATTTTAAAATGTGGCAATGTTTATACATTCGAATATTTTTATAGTATGGAATTGTCTAAAGTTCTACACAAGGCGTTCTTTGTGAGTACTTTACTTCCTGAAATAGAATTGTCTATATAGGTCCACAATATCGTATATCCCCCATGTAACGGTACCCCTCGATATTAGGTATTTTGATGATTTTTTTTTTCAATGGAATTGTCTGAAATTCTACACAAGGAGTATTTTACACCCTGAAATAGAATTGTCCATAGAGGTCCACAATATCGTATATCTTCCATATATCGGCATCTTCCGATATTGGGTATTTTTAAGATTTTAACAGAATTTTTAATGGATTTTTTTTTTGTAAATTTCCCAATTCGTTCCAAATGGTGGAGGGTATTCAAGGTTCGGAACGACCAAACTTACTGTTTTTTACTTGCTTATATGCATGAAAGGTTTATATAAGATACGATCTATATTGTTGAATAAAACAGTATTTAGTTTAAAAAAAAGTGTTTTATTGAAAATTGTGGCATTTTGGTTAAAAAAATACATAGCGCTTTTTACGCTTTTTGAGGACAGTTTTTACGCCATTTACGCTTTTCTGGTTTTTAATTACGCTTTTCTTTGGTTCCTCTTTTATCAAGCTTACGATCTTGTCACTTGTGTAAAAAAAGTTTTTTGTCATATGAGTTATTTTTGAAGTAACTCCTTGGGAGAACATCCCCGACAAAAAACAAGGAAACTGATGAGGATTGGTGGCTCTTTCCGAAACCTAGGTATTCCCCGCCTTAACCCCTGGTAAACATTAACATCGTTCTCCACTAATAAACAAACGTAAACATCTATTATAATTTTTGCCATGAAAAATTTATTCATATTTAGAAATTATTATGGAATCATTATGGATTTCAAGCGTGATAGTGTGATTTCTTCATATTTGGCTGGAAAACCACAAGTGGCTATCGTTAGAGCACTCCAGCATTTAAATGTGAATAAATCTTTTGTGTCTCGTACCATCGCTCGTTACCGTGATACTGGTAGCGTAGCCCGACGTCAAGGAAATGGACGGAAGAAAACAGCAACATCAGCAGAAATGTTTCGAAAAGTAAAGAAGCCACCTGATGGAAACCCGCGTCGCTGTGGCAGAAAAATGGCTCATTGAAATTCCATTCGGCAAATATTGAAAAATGAGCTGAGAAATTCCACAGCAACAACAAAAAGAAAATAGACTTAAAAGAGCTTAAGAGTTGCTTCTCTTGGCCGAAAGTGGTGAACTGCCGAATTTGGGTTTCTCCAAAGAGAAAACATCCGTTGGCCAGCAGCAAGAATGGTTACAAAATGAGTGTGACCACCCCGATCACATGGAGTTTAAATTGAATACGCAAAGGTATAGTGTACTTAAACTAATTACTATGCACAATTAATCTACTAATGTAACACTGTGGAGCAGAGCAACCCTCGGTCCTCATGCTACGGGCTTCTATCACATAAGAAATCTGGCTGATTTTGCAATTCCCTATATATCGGTAATAATTTTTTTTTGGAAATGTCGAACATTTTATCGATCTAGAGTGATTTGCACAAACGGACAGACCGACGGACATCGCTAAATCCACATAGAATTTTATGCTGATCAAGAATTTGTGGGGTCTAAAATGTATATTTCGAGGTGTTACAAACGGAATGACAAACTTAATATACCCTCCATACTATGGTGGAGGGTATAAACATTATTATTTAAACCAGAAATAAAAGCAACAACCAAATATTTGAAAAATGTCTTAAAGTCTTAAAAAAATAAATTATACTGTTAAATGAGAGGAGGACCAAAAACCTAGACCGATAGTCCATCTTAGAACCTCATCTGCCTGCAAAAAACCGATGCGTAAAAAATTCAGCACTCTATTTCATATCGTTCGAAAAGTAGAGCGCTCTTAAATGAAGGAAATAGGCAGATCAACTCAGAACTACAATCTGATCTAGAATAAGATGAACTAAAGAATAAATCTGAAGAATGATGAGCTATGTACAAACGAAAAACCAAAAAACGAACATAGCAAATAGCAGGTCTTTAATTAATAAGCCCGAAGAAGATTGTTGCGAAACAATTCCTACTACCATACATTGCAGTAATTAATTCGATAGTATTTTGTATTTTGCAAATAAAACACATTTAAAAATTAATCGCCAAATTGGCTATATCCTACTCTATAAATGATCTCATTAATAACACTAACAATAAAATCCATGTTAAATCTACTTCACAACTATTTCGTGGAACATAACCAGCATCGTATATCGAAAGCTAGTTTGTCAAATTAGCAAATTTTAAAAATGTTTTGAAAATGACGTCACGCTTTATATCGTCAAATGAATACATATATTCATGTATATTAAACATCATGAAATCCTTATCATGGGCGGTAATCATAAAAATGTTAATAACTCTTTTGTCGTCTTCAGACATTTTCACTTTGAAATGAACAGTACAAAGTTTGCGCCACAAAATAAAATTCCCATCACGCTAGAATCGTCATCGACAACGCCGCGGTCGTGATTAATGATTTTCGGAAAACACCGACAACCTTTATGACAACAAAGTATGATAAATGCAAGATTCCACATATTTATGTTATTAGTCTGCTTTAGGTGATTTCTGGGATTTTTAAATCCATTAGCTTTATTCGTTGGCGTATTGTTGCTGCTGCTTCTGTTGTTGTTGTTGTTCTTTGATATGAAAATTAACAAATTCTCATTCAGTCATGATGTCAAATATTCTATGTAGCTACCTGTCCATGCATGGTAGATATGGTCAAGTGTGAGTGTTGATATTCTTGGACGATTATTGGCCAATTTGTGTGCGTATAATTTGAATGCCATCGCTGCGGTGCCTCCTAAAACTATCCATGCTATCGCAGTTTTCAGAGACTTGGACCGGTTTTGGCCTTTCAACTAGTCTTTCTGTTTCTGTTTGTATCTTTTGCTTAGTTAATGTTATTAACCAACAGATTATAATAAACAATAATAATCAAGCAACAAAAACAACGAAACTTGTATTGGCCGCAAATCTTAAGAATCTTGCAAATTGACATCACGATTTCAGAAAAAACAAAGCTAGGTGGTGGCTTCGATATGGGTTGATCCAACAGTCTTAGTTGTGATCTATACCCTGAGAGACGTGTCTAAGTAAAAAAAAATACCATGGCATCTTCAAAATTGGTGAGTCGTGTTTGAAAAGAAAAAATGAAAAGAAGTGGCACCAACAGTTTTGGATTAAAACAATTAAGAGTTATTAAATTGATAAAGGAATGAAAAAAATAATTAAATTCGGAAAAGTGAATATTAATAACACGGATGATTTTTTAAAAATCAATATGTGATAATCTCAAGACATATTACTTTTTGGGCATTCCTGAATATGTCAGTGCTATTGGCATTGGGTTTAAAAAATAGATATCAGTTCTATGTTAATATCTACAAAATTTAAAATCCTATTCAAAATATCCGGTTTTTCTTTTGGATTTAAGCTTCTCAAGTTGATAAAAGATATTAAAAGTTATTGGAACATTCAAATTCCTGAAAGCAATGATAATAAAAGTGAAATGAATTATAATTTTCATATAAAATGTGGCATTAAGTTTGAAAACTCTAAAAATACACATCTAATATAGAGGTTTACCTCAAATCTCCACAGAATATATAGATGGGTCTTCAATCCTGCCATGACCTACGTTGTCGACCGGTTGTTTCGAGCAGTAACTCTTCAATTCATTTTCAAATTTTTAAATTGTAATACAATTAAATTAGTTGAACTAAAATTATTCACATTTTCTGGGCAGAAAATATTAAGCGGGAAACTCGGTTTTTTGATACAAATCGTTGTTATATTCCTATATAACTTAGATCCATTTTGGATATGGAATGCATCGGCCAACTTCTCATGGTTTCCCTTATCACACTATTTTAAGGATAATTTTCCACCACGATGACGTCCATTTGTTATTACCCTCACAAACCATCAAGATTTTGGGAAAGAGAGGGAGAGAAATAGAAAACATTATTTTTGTTAAACACCTTATACAGGGAGAGATTAAAAATCTGCAACAAAAACATACGCCATAATTTTTAATTTTTTTTTTTTAATTTTTATTGAATGAAAGCAAAAAATGTCGGAAATAGTATCAAATTTTAGATTAAGTTAAGATTTGTTTAAATTGGTCACCTTTGGTACAAATTGTGGCCTTCAAACGGCCAATGATACCGTCACACGCTGCCCGAATGTTGTTCTGCGGAATTTTGGCCCATTCCCGGCGAAGCACTTGCTTGAGGTGATTGACACTTTGGTATTTTTTAGTGCCAACCTTGTTTCCAAAATATACCACACACAATAGTCCAACGGATTGGTATCCGGAGATTTGGGTGGCCATTGTGCACTGGAAATGAAGCGAGGAACCTCATTTTGTAATCATTCTTGGATAGCGCGTGTTGAGTGCGATAATGCAGAGTTCTGTTGGAATGTCGAAGGTCTGCGTCAAAATGTTTGCGTGCCAAAGGCTTTAATACACCCACCAGAATATTTTTGCGATAATATTCGGCATTTATTCGGTCGATTAATACGAGCGGAGAGTGACCATAGGCTGTTATGGCGGCCCACACTCTCACGATTGCCGGCGCTTGAATTCTGGTGGCCAACAGAAGGTGCACATTTTCAGCTGACCTCCTTGGCAAGTAAACACGATCATTTTGTTTGTTTACAAACTGCTGGACAACGAATGTTTTCTCATCGGAGAAAACCTAATTCAATGGGTTTCGATCAAGTCGCTTCTTTACTTTTCGAACCATTTCTGCTGATGTTGCTGTTTTCTTCCGTCCACTTCCTTGACGTCGGGGTACGCTACCAGTATCACGGTAAAGAGCGATGGTACGAGACACAAACGATTTATACACATTTAAATGCTGGAGTGCTCTAACGATAGCCGTTTGTGGTTTTTCAGTCAAATATAAAGAAATCACACTATCGCGCTTGAATTCCATCACAAATAACTGTTTTTCTGGAAAATTCTCACCAAAATGCTTTTGTACGCTTGTAAACAATATAATGAGCTGTCATTGGAACAATTTTAAGAGCTGGAACAATTTTAAGAGCTGTCGGAGTGGCTTAGAAACGACAGCGGTCTGAAGTTGGTTGCAGTTTTTTCATCTCACCCTGTATTATATTTCCTTTCAGAAAACAAATTATTTGAGTCGCCTTAAAGTATGTTACAAAAATGCTTAGAAAAAGTAGCTGTGCATAAGATTCTAACATTAGGTGTAGACCAGCCTTTAGGCAACCTACGATCTCCGCCGAGGAAAGTTATCGGGGAAATGAACATGGTGTCAATCAGCATCCGTGATTGACTAGATTCGGGAAGTTGTGGTGGAACGTATCAAACTAAATCGGTTAAAAACTTCACTGAAATTATAATTATTTGTCCTGCGTTTAGATACAATTTATTATTATTTATTCTGGTTGAATATATATCCAGATTAGGCTAATAAATTCTGATAGTGAGAGTTTATCTGGATAATAATTATAATTCCAGTGTAGTTTTCAACCGATTTAGATTGATACGTTCCACCACAACTTCCCGAATTTAGTCAATCACGGATGCTGATTGGCACCCTGAACATTTCCCCGATAACTTCCCTAGGCGGAGATCGAAGATTGCCTAATCTGAATACATCACTGTGCACTCCAAAGTCGCATATGTTTCCACAAAAGCATTGTTCACATTCTGCATTTCTGCATGTGGTCAGCAATGATAATAACACATAAGGTGAGAGTACTTAAAACGCTTTTTTGGCTGGCTTAAGTCATCGGCTAGCTTCTGCAGAAAAGAACACAGAAGAGTAGGGCCAAAATCGAACTAAGTCAACCAAAACCTCTTTTGTTCCTCTAGAAGAAGCCAGCCAAATAAGCTTTTTATGTACTCTCACCTTCGTTTGTCCACCCTTCACCATAGTATGGATGGTATATTAAGTTTGTCATTCCGTTTGTAACACCTCAAAATATACATTTTAGACCCCACAAATTCTCGATCAGCATACAATTCTATGTCGATTTAGCGATGTCCGTCCGTCTTTTCGTCTGTGGAAATCACTCCAGATTCCGAACGAAATGAAGTAGGTCGATAAAATTTTACTCAAATGAATATTATGTCTGCAAGTCCACGTTTTGGTATAGCCCCCATATAATGGTACCTCCATATTTTCGATATTTTGGTGATTTAGCGACATTATTAACCAGAATTGTCAAATTTGGTATTTGAAGTTCGTAATGGATACTACAGCTTAAGGCAGAAAATTGTCTGTGCAGGTCTACGTCTTCGTATGCCCCCCATATAACGGCACCTCCCGATATTCGGTATTTTGATAATTTTTGGTTTTTTTTTTTTTTTGGTATTTGATGTTAGTAATGGATACTGCAGCCTAAGAAAGAAAATGGTCCGTGCAGGTCCTCATTTTGGTATTGCCCCATATAAAAGAACCTCCCGATATTGATGATTTTAGCTACATTATTCACCGATTTTTTTTTCAAATTTCGCATTTGAATATTGTAATGGCTTATGACAAAAGTTTAGACCCCTATATGACGGCAACATTTGGTATTTTTCAGATTTTAAAAGCACTTTTAACGAATTTTATTCTTTTGAAATTTTGCAAATTCGTTCCAAATGGTGGAGGGTATTCAAAGTTCGGCCCGGCCGAACTTACAGCTTTTTTACTTGTTACTGTAGAGTTATTCTTCAGTAACTTGAGGTGACGCGAGAGGAATGTGAGCTTTCGCTTTTAATTCTAGAAGGCAAGTGAACGCAGAGGTTCTATGGGATCGCCGGGAATCCCTTTTTTATTACAATTACTTCCATTATGGCTAGATTCCACATGGTGTTAGTGTCACATGTAAAGCGATTTTTGGACATTTTGTGAATAATAATTATGAAGCAGTGTTTTAAGCGCGCTCAACAACTTTTAAACTTAAACGAAACGCTATACTTTTTTGAAATAAATAGTGTACAATGCTATATAGTATACAACATATATTATATTTACATTGCACATATACTATTAATATATTAGTACTTACTGCACTATAAAGTGTTTCCTTACAGAAAACACATTATTTGAATCACCTCAAAGGATGTTATAAAAATGGTTAACCGAAATGTAAAATAGTAGCTTTACATAGGATCGTAAAATTATGTGTGTACCAGCCTTTAGGCAATCTACGATCTTCGCCGAAGTATTTCGAATCTAGTATTCAGCATCCGTGATTGACTAGATTCGGGAAGTTGTGGTGGAACGTATCAAACTAAATCGGTTGAAAACTACACTGAAATTATAATTATTTTCCTTAAGTAATAGTGCATTTAAATACAATTTATTATCCCGATAAACTATCACTATCAGGATTTTCTAGCCTAATCTGGATATAAATAAATATTTTTTCTAATGAGCGGATTTTTATTTTGAATCCGGTGCGGAATGTTCATACAAACGGAATACATCACTATGCACTCCAAAGCCTATGCACTCTTCTGCAAATGGTCAGCAATGACAATAAGCACTTAAGTCATCGGCAGGATTCTTCAAAGGAGGGTATATTAACTTTGTCATTCCGTTCGTAACATCCTGAATATTCATCGTAGACCCCATAAAGTAAATATATTCATAATAAGCGTAGAGTGTTAACATTTATCATAACAATTTGTATTGTGTCTAGGGTGGTTGGTATTGAAAATGAGATATATCGGTCCACGTTTTGGTTTTGGATATTCGGTATTTAGATGATTTTTGCCACATTTTTTCACGGATTTGTCTAAAAATTGGTATTTATGGGTTATAATGTATTCTAGATTCGGTGGCGAAACATTGTATATATAAGTCCACGTAATGCACAAAATATGCTCTTTTCATTACTTGTAATACCGGAAGTGATATTCCTGGATTAATGAAAAATTTTCGTAGCCCAATAATTGATATTTATTTTAAGGATAAAAAAAATAAAAAACACTATAATTTAGCATTATTTTTTCTCAATAATTTCAGTTGTTGGTATGTGCCATTTTGGCCATCTTCTCTGCCTCGGCTTCCGCTGGTCTCTTGGATGCCATTTTCCCCACCATAATGCAGGAGCACTATAGCTTTGCTCCCAGCAAGGAAGGCTATCGTTTCAAGTGAGTACGACTGTTGCGTGTTCCTTAAGTAGATTTTTAAAGTATGCTTTTATCTAACATCTTAGCTTGGAGGAACCCGATGGCAGCAAACGCGAAGAAGTCGGCATGATTATGAATCCCGGTACACCCGAAGAAGAATTGGTCGTTATGGGTACCTACTCTGTGTACGATGACAAGACTGATACTGAAACCATCACCATGTACACTGCTGACAAGGATGGTTACAAGGCCCGCTACATGTTGAAGAACCGTAAACTGAGCCCTGGTTCATTGAAATCCTTGTCTGGTTGATTCTCTCTCGAAGTCTTTTTTGTACAAATTATTAAGTCATTATTTTGTAGCTTTGCTTTGTTTTTTTTTTTTTTTACTTTTTTCTTTTCAATGCCTATGAGATTGTTTAATAAAAAAATTACAAATTAGTTAGTTGAAAATGTTTTCAATGATCTATGTGGCTTTATTAATTGGTTATATGGTTATAACTGGTTCCATGTGTTATTTTTTCACGAAGAATATGTTTTTTAATTAGCATAGAAATAGCAGATGTTGAGAGGCATCAAAACCAGATGTAAGTGGTTTTTTGTTGCTTGCTTCTGTCTCGTCTTCTACAGAGATTATTGTGATATTGTGATCTTCGACAAGGTCAATGTTAAATTATTTGCGTGTTTTGTTAAAGAAAAGAGTCGTATCTTCTATATTTATATTTCGGTTTCTTTTAAAATCAACATGACAGACATGCCATTTAAATATTATTTATGTAATTATGCAACCATATTCGCCATAAAAACAAAAAAAACAAGCTGTGTTACCATGTGACAGGTTTAAAGAGTCCGGCGGCGCTCAATTATCTAAATTAACTTAAGCCCCATTAGAAATTTAAGGCCATTCACGCCACACTCTGCAATTCTATGATTGGCAATATTGGCCGAACACATATTGACTTATAATCTCGAACTGAATGACATCATTGGTGTCAGTTATAATCGTTTATAAATTAGAATGGAAAAATATAAACATTACGCATGGGAAATGAGTATTATAAAAATAACAAATTGGGTGGAATTTCGAATTAAGAACTTATACTGTATCGGTACTGCACGATTAGAAACAATTTTTTATACGGATTAACTCACATTATGAGAATATAGTGTTTAAACCGGATCTATGCAGCCAGATTTAACGTACAAATATAGATGTGCTCACGCCCGATTTTTTTATATCCAGCACAGAACCTTTATACTAAAGGAATGCACCGATACGTGGCATACTGTACGTTTCATTAACATTGACATTAACCAAAAAACATAATTTTTTTTGCTCCAGATAAGACATTGGAAGATGTATTATTGTTCTTGCAGACTGCCGCAAATGTGACTTAACACCAAGTTTACAGCATTATTTGTCTCTTTATACTTTTCTACTACATAATGTATCGCTATTATACCCTCACCATAGTATGGAGGGTATATTAACTTTGTCATTCCGTTTGTAACACTTCGAAATATACATTTTAGACCCCACACAGTATATATATTCTTGATCAGCATAAATTTCTATGTCGATTTAGCGATGTCCGTCCGTCTGCGGAAATCCCCCTAGCTTCCCAACGAAATGAACTAGGTTGATAAAACTGTACCCAAATGTGAATTATGTATGCTGGACTTTTGGTATTGAAAATTGGTGATGTAAGTCCAGGTTTTGGTGTGGCCCCCATATAATGGTACCTCCCTATTTTCGGTATTTTGGTGATTTGTGCCGCTTAAACGGAAATGTTTCAAATTTGGTGTTTGAAGTTCGTAATAAATATTACAGCCTAAGACAGAAAATTGTCTGTGCAGGTCCACGTCTTCGTACATCCCCCATATAACGGTACCTCGATATATTCGGAATTTTAATGATTTTAGCTACATTATTCACCGAATTTTTTATTCAAGTTTTGCATTTGGATATTGTAATGGTTTATGCCTATGCAGGTCCACGCCGTCGTATAGACCCTATTATAACGGCTACATTCGGTATTTTTAAGATTTTAACAGAAGTTTTAACGAATTTTATTTTTTTGAAAACCGCCAAAATCGTTCCAAATGGTGGAGGCTATTAAAAGATCGATCCGGCCGAATTTACAGCTCTTTTACTTGCTTTCGTTTTTTATACCCTACAGCACTATGTGTTGGGGGTATTATTAGATTGATTGGGCCAAAAATTATGTAATATCTTGAAATAGTGTTTTCCCACATAGAAAAGTATATATGGACCTTCCTATCTCGCCAAACTGAGTTGATCTAGCTATGTATGTCGTCTGTCCATGTTAATTTGTGATCAGTCTACAGGTCGCAATTATGGCCCGATCTTCACGAAATTTAGAATGGAGGGCTAGGGCCAGAATAAAGCCCTATTGCTTTTGGAGGTGATCGCATAATATTTAAGGGTTGAAATGGACCAAAATCTGAAAAATGTCCTGGAAGTTAGCATGGGGTAATGGGCAATCGGGTAATATTTAGTTGATGATAACATTTGTGTTAAATAAAAATGAAATTTTCCATTAAACCGCGAATACTTCTAATCCCGGCAAAATAACAAATAGACGAAGGAGTCAATTCTGACTGTTACGTAGATGCCGATAGAATTAATATTGGATATATATAGTAGTATATAGGAAAATAAATTATTGTATGTGAGCTATTCTAATAGGATTTGTATGAGTGATATGAGGTATTTCAAAATGCTAGAATTCTTCCCTGTGCTTAACTCTCTTCTCATGCAAAATTCCGATTGGCGATTGGTTTTCAATTGTGTCCTGTAGAGCTACTACAAAATCAGGAAACTTTAATTATTTTTTGGTCCATTTGAACCCTTAAATTTACATCTCACATAACAATAGGCTTTAATTCTGACCCAAACCTATCCCCATGCAAAACTTCGTGAGGATCGCACGATAATACTTTCATCACATAGTGTTGGCGGTGTAGAAAAACTTTAGACAATGTACAATTCAAAATTGTAAGTCAAATTGAACAAATCGCATGCGATAAAAATATGACAAAATTGGAAAAAAATTAATTACTGACATATTTTTACGGAATTTTCTTAGATTTCATACTTTTTTGGCAAGAGACCCATCAGAATTGAAAATAATCGGGCGGTCCTTGACTCATAAGCGAGATAACTAACATCAATGTCTTCTACATATAGATTGTAACTATTTTACTTTATACCCGATATCTTGGCTATCAGCATCACTGTAATTGTCAGAAGTGACCCTTTAATGTATATGTGATTTGTTGGGATTAAAAATATTCGCGGTTTAGTAGAAATTTTCGCATTTACTTACATTAATGCTATGGTTTATTTTAACCGCTAAATAGTTTCCGATGACTAAACAAAATTTCAGACTTCTGGCCAACCTTAAACTCTAGCCACATGCTTAGTTCCGATTGTCGATTGGTCTATAATTGCGACCTATAGAGCAGCTGTAAAATCAGGATTTTTTTGTTTTCGGTCTATTTCAATCCCTATCTCCATCTCCAAAAACAATAGGCGACCTGTAACGTGATTACAACTTAACATGGACAGACGGACGGACAAAGCTAGATCGGCTCAGCTCGGTGGGATAGGAAGATCCATATATAGTTTTGTCGGGAACAAATATTTCGAGAAGTTACATAATTTTTGGTCCAGTCAAACTTATAATACCCCAAACATATAGTGTTGTAGGGTATAAAATCTAAAAATTTGTATAATTTTTCTTTCAAAAATTTAAGTTCCAAAATTGGATTGTCCCAGCAGCTGTGTATTCTTCTACCATGCTCTGTACCCTTTAAACATACATTAAATTGATTGTGATTGTAATAAATGTGGGTAAACCGCAAAAAGCTCTAATGTAAAATATACCATTATATTTTTGTCCATATAGCTCTTCTTCTCCATGATAGGATGCTATTATAATGACTTTTGCTATGATTTTCGACGTATATGCGTTGAAAATGTTTATATGAAACAAACGATGAAGAATCGACTACCAATTGCAACCAATCGAATATATTTATAAATGCGAAAGGTCAGGTTCATTTTGGTTTATTCAATATTGATTATCATTCTTAGAGGTTTTTCAACCAATTAACCACTAAATGTTGTAAATGTTGTAATATGTGCTGAAATGCAAATGTACAAGCCAACACACAAGTTTACGAATAACATTAACAACTTATCAAACAATTCAATACTCAAATGTTTGGATGAGAACGGAATGCCATACACTCGAAAAAATGTGATCACT
Organism: Musca domestica; assembly: GCF_030504385.1. Taxonomy (NCBI): domain Eukaryota; kingdom Metazoa; phylum Arthropoda; class Insecta; order Diptera; family Muscidae; genus Musca; species Musca domestica. The sequence goes on along the minus strand of NW_026712328.1, from coordinate 16,143,836 downwards.
CATTTACAAATGAGATAATATACATATATAGGGGAGCTAAAGCTGTATCTGAACCGATTTTCACCAAATTTTATGTACTTGCTTCTATACCGAATTCCGTCGGAAGTGTCAAAATTCGGGTCATTTTGACTGATATTGGCCATGTGGTGAACAATTAATCCGAAATCGGTTTAAAATATAGATGGGAGCTATATTCAAATCTACACCGATCTCAATATCTTGTACCAAATATCATTCTTGCAAAGTGCATATTGCGAATGTGAGGGACATAAAACCCCAAATCGGATGAAACATTTATATGGGAGCTATAGCTATATCTGAACCGATTTTCACAAATTTAATGTACTTGATTCTATACTGAATTTCGTGGGAATTGTCAAAATGCAGGTCATTTTGACTGATATTGGCCATTTGATGAACAATTAATCCGAAATCGGTTGAAGACATATATGGGAGCGATACCTAAATTTGAATCGATTCTCACCAATTTTAACAAATATTGCATATTGTTCACAAAAATACATAGACAGACGGACTGACACGCAAATATTTTAAAATTTGTGAACGCGGGAAAATGATTAAACTTCTTTAGAATAATTTGAATGTGTATTATTTTATTTATTTTTTATTTAATTATGTCATGATTTCGTTAACAAAATATAGGATCATGAAAAATGGGCAATAGGTTATGCAATCAAAAAAAATATTTTTACAATGAATGAGAATGAGCATATCACCATCTTTGTTTCTAGTCCTTTCAGGGGCATATGCTGGTTGATCCTTGTATTCATCATAAACATCCGCATTTTCATTGCTCATGGAGGAAGCATCCTTAGACCCAAATTCTTCGTCAATAGAACTGGGGTTCTTGTGTTCATCATCAACTTTAGGATTTTCATGTTTCTTGCCGTCGGAATCCGCTGAGCTAAACAAACGCAAACCATTACAAATGTCGATCTGTGATAAAAGTAACCATGGTAACTTACTGAGTAATATGTCCTTCTCCTCTGACGGTAAGACTTTAATGCCTGTGCAATGGAATGGGAATAATGGCATTTCTTGGACGACCAGAGGAAGAATTGCAGAAAAGGGCCAAGACAGCACATACCAAAAACTGAATAATAAACAATTGTATTAAAAGAAAATTGTTAATATTAGTTATTTTTATTCCCTCCATCATAGTATAGAGAGTATATTAAGTTTGTCATTCCATTTGTAACACCTCGAAATATAGATTTTAGACCCCACAAATTTTATATAAATTTCTATGTCGATTTAGCGATGTCCGTCCGTCGGTTGAAATCACTCTAGATTTAGAACGAAATGAAATAGGTTGATAAAATTTTACTCAAATGTATATTTTGTCTGCAGGGCTTTTGGTGTTCAAAATGCACCATGTAGATTCACGTTCTGGTATAGACCCCATATAATGGTACCTCCGGTATCCGGGATTTTGATGATTTTAGCGACATTATTCACCGGAATTGTTTCAAATTTAGTATTTGAAGTTCGTAATGGATACTACAGCCTATGACAGAGATTTGTCTGTGCAGGCCCACGTTTTGGTATAGCCCTCATATAATAGTACCTCCCGATATTCGGTATTTTAATGATTTTAGCTACATTATTCACCGAATTTTTTTCATGTTTCGCATTTGAATATTGTATTGGCTTATGACAAAAGTTGCCTATGCAAGTCCACTTCGTCGTATAGACCCTAATACAACGGCTACATTCGTCATTTTTAAGATTTTAACAGAATTTTAACGGATTTTAATACCCTCCACCATAGTATGGAGGGTATATTAAGTTTGTCATTCCGTTTGTAACACCTCGAAATATACATTTTAGGCCCCACAAATTATATATTCTTGATCAGCGTAAAATTCTATATCGATTGAGGTCCGTCCGTCTGTTAAAATCACTCTAGATTTAGAACGAAATGAAGCAGGTTGATAAAATTTTAATCAAATGTATATTATATTTGGTGTTGAAAATGCACCATGTAGGTTCACGTTTTAGTATAGCCCCCATATAATAGTACCTCCCTATTTTCGGTATTTTGGTGATTTAAGCAACATTATTCATCGGAATTGTTTCAAATCTGGTATTTGAAGTTAGTAATGCATACTACAGCCTTTGACAGAAAATTGTCTGTGCAGGTCCACGTTTTGGTGTAACCCCCATATAATGGGGGCCAACTTCGTTCCAAATTGTGGAGGGTATTCAAAGTTCGGCCCGGCCTAACTTACAGCTTTTTTACTTGTTTAAATATTATAACTTTTTTTATTACTTCTCATTAAAAAAATGTGTTCCAACACACATGCGTTGATGCGGCTACCTGTACTATTTTGCCATAATAATGGCAACACAAATTTTTTGACAAAATTGTCTTTATTAGCAAATATATTTCGTTTATTTTCAATTTCCTCAGCGCTTCTTTAAAATATAAATAAGTATAAATAAGTGTGTTCGACTAAGACAAGGTATGTAATGTAAACAAGCATCTTGTTTGTGATTGTTTCAAGCAAATTTGCTTCAAACTTTAGGCCTCAAAGCGAATCTTTGGACTTTACAAAAACTATGCACTAAACAAACGCAACACCTGCTCAGATAAGGTAAAGTTAATGTTCCTACTCCCACATTTGCCCACCCTTTTATGGTCATATTTTCTTTCACTCTAATTCAAATCACAACATTATTTACTAACAGACGTGACTTACGACTATAAACAGATAAATTTTGTTTTTTTTTTTTTTTTTTTTTTTAACGGACAATCTAACACCATATTACATAAAAAATTATTTAAAAATTGCAAACTTTCCTCGTGAGAACCCTAGAGAATTTTCTACGTCTGCACTTCTCAGAACTCAAATTCTAATCAAAATACTACCTAATGTAAATGACTTGATTGACTCTGATTGAAACAAAATAATCTAACCTCTAGTTTTCCCTGGAATTGCTTATATGGTATTTAAAGGGAACTGTCGTTAAACATCCTTACATTGAAGTATTAAGACAGGACATCACAACATATACTTATACTATTTAATTAAATTTAAAATATATCTTAATCCAAATCGTTATCCATTTAAAATTTTTATAATTCAACAAATAATTGAATTTTTTGATATATTTTCTTATTTTTCGATTGCAAATCCCTGGACTTCCTTCCGTGCTCCAAAACATAAATAAAGTAAAAGGGTGTCTATTACCTCGTCGGGGATGTCTTTACGTGCAAAGTGGCAAAATCTTAATCCTTATATCACAGGAGATAACAACTTGCGATCTGTAAATTTTCTTGTTGTGGGCATCCAATTCTGACCAAATTCCAAAATCTCGGCTACGGACACCAAACAGAATTAGGACACACACAGGACAACCTTTAAATTCAAAGGCCAATTTCAAACAAAAATGTTTGATTTCCCACTGTCACTATTACCATGTTCTCAGTTTTTATACATACGTTACACACATACAAATTCACTTTTTTTAGTGTTCAAAACTTCTTTTTTTCCGTCTTCCTCCTTAGGTCTTTTGCAACACTATGTTGCCAATTTTCGTATTTTCCCCATTTATACTCGCTTCATTTCACCACAATTTTTCCAATATTTCTCATGGACATTCTTGATGGCGATAGGGTAGCTACGAAATGGCTACTCAGACTTGGTTGTATAAAAACGTAGCCAGATATCGATTGAAAGATCCCTGATCCCTTTCTATTATGGCAACGCCATCCATTTCCTCCTTGTCATTTTCTTTTTCATTTCGCATGATGCGCAAAAGCGTCAGACTTTAAAATTTTTTCTTCGATTCGGGACTTTGAGCTATTTCTCTTTTCAAAGAAATAGCTTCTGGGTAAGTTATCAAACGCATTTAAAAAAATAAAAACAATTTTACATTGAATACAACAATAGCTTCGTAGAACTACAGAAATACAGCCTGAGGCTATACACACTCCCTGTCAGAATTATTCAAAATTATATGCTATAAGTTGTTCTCAATCTATATCTATAAAAGAAGAAAATGTTTGTATGTTTGTTTGTTTGTTTGTAATTTATGGACTCGAAAACCGCTGAACAGATTTCCTGAAAATTTGCATGTATACTGCAACATCAAATGAAAGTAACATAGGCTATATATATTTCTGAAATTCCACTTGAAAGTGGAGATATAGCATCAGAATAGGAGGTACCTTCCAAAAATTTAGATTTTGTATGCAGATATCTATTGATCGATTACAGATACAGTCTCCAAATTTGGAATGCGTAACGGAATTTGGAACAAAAAAAATTGCCAAATTATATTGAAATCGGTTCAGATTTGGATATAGCTTCCATATATATTTTCGACCGATTTCGTTCATTTGATGCCTCAAACACGAAAATAAATTTATAAAATTATATAGAAATCGGTTCAGATTTGGATATAGCTCCCATATATATTTTCGACCGATTTCATGTATTTGATGCACCAAACACGCTATGTATCTCTAATTTCAATGAAATTTGGAATGTGTAGCGGAAATTAAAACGAATATACATTTGTCAAATTATATTGAAATCGGTTCAGATTTGGATATAGCTCCCATATATATCTTCAACCGATTTCGTTTATTTGATGCACCAAACACGATATGTATGTTCGATTCCAATGAAATTGGGAATGTGTGACGGGATTTTGATTAGAAAATAAATTAGTCAAATTCTATTAAAATCGGTTCAGATTTCGATATAGCTCCCATATATATTCTCGGCCGATTTCACATATTTTATGCACCCAAAGCGAGAGAGACGAATTCTGGCACCAGAAAAAAATTGCCAAATTATATTGAAATCGGTTCAGATTTGGATATAGCTCCCATATATATCTTCAACCGATTTCATGTATTTGATGCACCAAACACGCTATGTATCTCTAATTTCAATGAAATTTTGAATGTGTAGCGGAAATTAAAACAAATATACATTTGTCAAATTATATTAAAATCGATTCTGATTTGGATATAGCTCTCATATATATTTTCGACCGATTTCATGTATTTTATGCACCATACACGATATGTATGTTCGATTCCAAAGAAATTTGGAATATGTAACGGGATTTTGATTAGAAAATAAATTAGTCAAATTATACTAAAATCGGTTCAGATTTGGATATAGCTCCCATATATATTTTCCGCCGATTTCACATATTTGATGCACAAAACACGATACGTATTTCCGATTCCAATGAAATTCGGCATGAGTGGCTAAATTTGGTACAAAAATAAATTTGACAAATTATATTCAAATACGCTCAGATGTGATTATAGCTCCCATATATATACTCAGCCGATTTCACATATTTGATGCACCCAAAGCGAGAGAGACAAAATCTGGCACCAGAAAAAACTGCCAAATTATATTGAAATCAGTTGAGATGTGGATATAGCTAACATATATATTTCGGCCGATTTCATAAATGTTATGCACCAAACATGATATATATGACCGATACCAATCAAATTCAGAATGTGTGGCGAAATTTGGTTACAATAATAAATGTGGCAAATTAATTGGAAATTAGTTAAGATTTGGATATAGCTCCCATAAATATATTATCGGCCGATTTCACATATTTGACGCACCAATTTCAATTTCAAAGTAATTTTTTTAAAATTATATTTAAATCGGATCAGATTGGGATATGATTTTAATAAGAACCATTGACCCACAACGCCTTAGGCTAACACTAAAAAACAACACAACAATTAATTTGAAATACGCTTATTACGGGGAAGTATGTTGCTACCTCGAATTCACTAATTGCAATAGAAATGCTACTCAACTTCAAAAAATTGCAGTTTCCTGCACGCTTGGTATTTGCTATGAAAAAAATAAATCCAAAGGACAAACCCTTCGTGTATGCATGTCATGTTACTGCTTTTCTAATGGTTTTGTTTATTAACGCATTAAAGTAGTGCAATATTTTTTTTTTTAATTTTTAAATTTGTTTTTTTATCCAACATATATTCGTAAATAAAATTTTGAATGCATATAAAATCAAAAGGGGTAGCGAAGCGCACCGGGTTCAGCTAGGTATTTTATATTTTTCCTCATTTTTTAAAATCAGTTAAATAGCGCGAAAGTTCAATGACATGGCAGGATTTCCTTTCAAAAATTTGATCCAAAATGTTCAATATTTCAATTCCATGGCAGAAACGTTTATTACCTTTAATTCGCGAACGGTTCATTCAATCATTAATTTTGAAAACAATTTGTTTTATTTTTTTTTTTTTTTTTTTTCAAAACAATAAATACATATACAAAATTGGCAGAAGATGGGCACACTTAGAGAAAAATTGTAATCAGCTCGTAGCTCTGCCTTTTTGTTGTGCCCTGTTCCAAAAACTTAACAATTTTATACCTACACTTCTGCACTCAAAATATGGGGACACAAAAGAATCATGTTAAGCGAAGTGGTATTATAAGACTTCCTCGCCGCGCTTACTTTGTTAATAAAGTCTTTGATCTTTAAGAGCACAATAAATAGAATAAATGTATGTAGGCAATAGAATATATATATATATTTATTGTTTTCATTTTCGATTTTCTATGGTTTCACTTTTTCTCAGCATTACTCACCAATTTTAAAGATGCCATGATATATTTTTAATAAACGTCGTTTAGCGTATAGATCGCAACAAAGACTGTTTGAACAAACCATAGAAAAAACACTATCAAGCTCACCATACTATGGGAACTTTATTATTTTTTTCATTCGATTTGCAACCTAATGTGTATATTTTCTACATCTAATAAAATAAAAGTATTTTATTTTATGTAAATTTAGAAAGAAACGCGTTGAGTTCGGCCGGGTCGAAATGTTGATTCCCTCCAACATGAAGTAAAGACACCTTCAAAAATTAAAGAATCCCACTTCCATTTTTGCCAGTGAAATCGGTTGGTAAAAAGTCTTAAAAATGCCGTATATTCGATAATAACAGTTTCCGCTACATCTATTGTTATATATCGGGAGTTTCGGCTATACGCTTTCATACAGCCCCCATATAACGGTACCTTCCAATATTCGGTATTTCAATGATTTTCGGCGCATTTTTTCACGGATTTGATTAAAAACTAGCATTTGTACGTCATAATGGGTTTTAACTTCGGTGGCGGGACATTGTAAATATAGGTCCACGCTTTCGTATAGCCCCACATAACGGTACCTCCGGATATTCGGTATTTTTATGTTTTTAGTCACAGTTTTTTACGGATTTGTCAAAAATGGTACTTGTTGCTCGTAATGAGTTCCAGCTCCGGTGGCGGAACATTGTAAATATAGATCCACGTTTTCGTGTAGCGGTCATATAACGGTAACCACCGATATTGATAATCCTTGTCGCATTTTCCCACGAAATTGTTTTAAATTTGGTATTTAAGAAGATTTGGTAGATAACAATCTTTGAAGTATAAAATTGTCTATATAGGTTCCCGTTTTAATGTGGCTCCCATATAACGGCATCACCCACTTTATGGTTTTTTGAAAAGTTTAACAGCATTATCCACACGGTCTTACTATTTGTAGTTAAAAGTGGAAAACGTTTGAAAATGTATAATAATTTGGCTCATATAATTTGGCTCATATGTTAGTTCCATATTTTTCTATTTAAATAGATTATAACCAGAATTAATAAACATGAGAATAAGAATAAGTTGAAAGACCAACCAGGCCCGTGTTAAAAACACGTTTTATTTTAAGAAAAGCATACTATTAGAATGATATAAAAAAACATATAAATTGGCCAAAATATGAAGATAAGAACTAATATGCTAAATCTGGATTAAGCTGAATTCTATTGCGCCTCGCATAAACTGGTTTATTCAAACATAGTGTTACCATTAATGAGATAAGCTCTTGTTAAAAAAACTTAAGTTTGCGGACCCTTTGTATTCAGTGCAAAAACCTCCCAAAAACACTTAAAAAGGCTTAACTGTAGTCAACAATAAATAAATACAACACCTACACGAAATCTTTCAATACATTACAGTTCCCTCTAGCGGTCAAAATTAAAATGCTTCCACGTTGTTTTTGTCTTCAATTACTTACTCTCTTTTGCAAACTAGTTCCGCGGCATAGACAAATGAAGATATAGACAACGAAAATTTAGTTTTGTCTTTTTATCCAGATGGCGCTCATATTTCTATTTGTCTATGGTCTATGTCCGCGGTCATTTAATGAATGCCTCCAGCTGATTATGTTTTCCTTATGTCTCATTCGTAAGCAACAGATGTACTCGGCGTTATGCATTGCACACATTCGTAAACAATAGAGGTACCATAGCATAGACAAATTAAGGTATAGACTAAAAAGTTGTCTCATCTGTTATCTTCGAAAAAAGTGCTTCAATAGATGTCGTTCATGCTGTAAGAGAGGTTCATTAGACTCACTCAATACTCTCAAAATACAAAATATTGAATATTTTTATGATTCATTATTATTTATCGATTAAAAACGAAATAGTGACTTTGTTTACTTTTACATTATCCAAATATGTCGTGAAATATAAAAATATATAACTTAAATAGCAGAAAAATGAATAAATTGTTTTCGAAGTCGAGTGACTTTACTAGCCCTGAGTGACTTGACTGGCCCAAGATCAACAATAGTGACATCTACCGGAAGGGGTAAATTTTAAAACTTTTTAGTCTATACCTTAATTTGTCTATGACCATAGACAAATGAAAATATATACAACGAAATGCTCTCACCGTTCATCTTCGAAAAAAATCGGGTCAGCAGATGTCGTATATGTCGTTTCAGGGGTTTGAGTGGGAATTTTGAAGTCACTCAATTGTAAAATGTTAAAAATAACAAAAACTGTAGGATATTTGTCAGTTGATAATTGTTTCATAATAAAAGAAATGTGAAAAGTACACGATGACATTGAAAAATATGGGAATATTCCAGTGAAATTCTTGAAAAACGATAAAATGTGTTTTCGAAGTCGAGTGGGTTGAACGCGTAAATAAGCATCAATCATAGTGACATCTGCCGGAAGGGGTAAATTTTAAAACTTTTTAGTCTATACCTTTATTTGTCTATGGTAATACCATAGACAAATTAAGGTATAGACTAAAAAGTTTTAAAATTTACCCCTTCCGGTAGATGTCACTATTGTTGATCTTGGGCCAGTCAAGTCACTCAGGGCTAGTAAAGTCACTCGACTTCGAAAACAATTTATTAATTTTTCTGCTATTTAAGTTATATATTTTTATATTTCACGACATATTTGGATAATGTAAAAGTAAACAAAGTCGATGTTTCGTTTTTAATTGATAAATAATAAAGAATCATAAAAATAATTAATATTTCGTATTTTGAGAGAATTGAGTGAGTCTACTTAACCTCTCTCACAGCATGAACGACATTTATCATAGACAAATGAAAATATAGACAACGAAATGCTCTCACCGTTCATCTTCGAAAAAAATCGGATCAGCAGATGTCGTCTATATCGTTTCAGGGGTTTGAGTGGGAATTTTGAAGTCACTCAATTCTAAAACGTTAAAAATAACAAAAACTGTAGGATATTTGTCAGTTGAAAATTGTTCCATAATAAAAGACAAGTGAAAACTATGTAGTGACAACGAAAAATATGAGAATATTCCAGTGAAATTCTTGAAAAACTATAAAATGTGTTTTCGAAGTCGAGTGACTTGAACGCGAAAATCAGCATGTTGACTATGCAAAACATGATGAGAGCCACCTGGATAAAAAGACAAAACTAACTTTTCGTTGTCTATATTTTCATTTGTCTATGCATTTATTGAAGCACTTTTTTCAGAGATAACAGATGAGACAACTTTTTAGTCTATACCTAATTTTTCTATGGTAATACGACTACTTCTTAAGAAGAAGTCATCAGTAACCAGTTATTTAACCAGCAGTGGTATATGATATGAGTACTCTGGGTAGGATAAGAAAGAAAACGGATAATGATCTCAGAGGCTTCAAATTGAAACATTAAAATAAATCTGGTAGTGAGAAGATATATTTTTGTGTGGTAAATCTGGTTGTATAAATCGGGATTAAGCAATAGAACCTTATAATGTTGGTTTATCCGGATAAAATGTTTTATTTTAACGCGCTATAAGGTAATTATATTTTGCAAACTCTCAGCCATGAAAATAAAATCTTGCATTAGGTGCATGGCAGAAGAATACAGGTAGATGCATCAACGCTTGGGAGCATTGATATGTCAAAAAAATATATTTTTTTAATATAAGTAGATTTTTATATGTTTTCTTATACTACGTCAGTCGGAGGCTATTATAATTCACGTTTTTCAATAATTTTTACAAATTTAAATAATTTTCCATTCAACATTTTCAATTCCAAAATTGGTTTGACAGTTCATTGTCCCAGCAGCTGTGTCGACGCGTCTACCTATATTCTTCTACTATGATTGGGTGCATCGGCTATTTACTGCATGCAATATCTGGTAGAATAATACAGGAAGATGCTTGTAAACATGGTACAATGATATCAAGGTAGGGCTATGATACCATATGATTTCAATTTTTTTATTTTCTTGGCTTAATATGTCATCTTTATTTGTTTATGTATGTGTTTTCTTTTCAATAACAAAAAAATTGTTCAGAAAACATTCAAATTCGGATGTTTTCAAAATGTTTATTTCATCGTATGCATCGACAAATCTAGAGTTTTTGTAGCGAAATAATCCTTTAGAGATATATAGAACCTGGTATTGAAAAGAAGTGTTGACTTTTCATTCAGTTTTCGCGGTTTTCAATTATTTATTCAAAGTAAATGCAACAAGTTGTTTGATTTTTTTATTGTTTTGATAGTAATTCTGACATTACAAGCCAAACAGGTAGACCTCTATACTTGCAATTTTTTCAAAGTTGACCCATAGACAAATGAAGATATAGACAACGAAAAGTTAGTTTTGTCTTTTTATCCAGGTGGCTCTCATCATGTTTTGCATAGTCAACATGCTGATTTACGCGTTCAAGTCACTCGACTTCGAAAACACATTTTATAGTTTTTCAAGAATTTCACTGGAATATTCTCATATTTTTCGATGTCACTACATAGTTTTCACTTGTCTTTTATTATGGAACAATTTTCAACTGACAAATATCCTACAGTTTTTGTTATTTTTAACGTTTTAGAATTGAGTGACTTCAAAATTCCCACTCAAACCCCTGAAACGATATAGACGACATCTGCTGATCCGATTTTTTCGAAGATGAACGGTGAGAGCATTTCGTTGTCTATATTTTCATTTGTCTATGGTTGACCTACCTTCTCTTCATTGTACCATGCTTGTAAATATTGAAAAATCAATAATTTTCATAAATATGAAATCCTTTTCATTCAAAATTTTGTAATTTAAAATTATGTTTTACGGCTACCAGCAATATTTTATCATGAGAGTATATACACATTTATATCTTCTGCAAGAAAAATGGTGCATCTTCCAATGTACTGTCATGAGCAAATACAATTATAAGTTGTTTTGTTACTGTTCGAATACGAAATGTAAATACCTTTGCAGAAACATTTCCCGGGCATGAAGTGAACCGCATACTAATACTGTACTAGTTGGTAATATATTTTTGCGTGATAAATTTTTGTGTGATTATATTTTTTGAATTGCAAAAGTAAAAGTTTTTACTACGATAACCCTTTATGATATCGAAGAAAATTGAGAAACTAGTAGATTCTTGCAGGTACTGGAACAGAGAAAGAAGTAGTTTTAAGCTAATCATTCACTGTACATATTTTGTTATCGAAATGAAATAGTATCAATAAATCGATTACTTACTTACTCACTTTTGCAAAGAATTTGTTTGTTTTTTTTTTTCTGTCAGTGCTAAACAAAACTGAAAAACCTAAAGATAAGAAGACATAGAATGATATCAGAAGCTTCAATTGAAAATAAAAAGATAAAATATTAGTGAATTCATTTCTCTTCGAGTAAGAATTGTGCCCTGTAGAAAAACACAATTCCACAGGCTCCATTTAGTTGTTAATTGTTGAAAAGGCAAGTTTTAAAAACGTTTAGGAACAATAGTGATGGACAGTCAGGTGAGTTTGGAGTAGTAGCGTTTGTTTTTACGTAGTTAGTGTTGGTAGACTTCCATAATTTGGCAATGGCAAAGTTAAGCTACTCGGATTCAAGGGCAAAAAAAAAAAAACAATGAGTAACAAAAAGTTTAGTATGTACTGTGTGAATGATAGCCTGACCGTACAAAATTCTAGTGGGTTGATACTAACAGGCAGAATGTTTGTCTGCTTTGTTTCTAAGCCTATACATTATGTCATGTTTTTTTTTTTTTAACGGATGTGAAAGGGGTTTATGTAGACATTAATTTGTTGGAAAATTCACTTAATAAGTGCTCCTTTTGTATGAAATTCAACTGAATATTTAAGAGGTTATAGCATTTTTGGTAAAACTGCCGGGAGCTTTTGACCATAAACATCGGTTTTATAAACAAAAAACTCTGTAGAACGGTACTTATTGTCAAATCGAAGCGATCAATTTTCAATGTGTCCGAGCGATTGTTTAAAATAAAGTTAAGTATGTAGATATAGAGCAACATACATACTTTTAGGATTTGGTTTAAAAAACGAGTTTTTGCTCTAGCTCGGGAACATACTATCAAAAAACAAATCTCTTTGAAAAATAAATATGTGTATGTATTTATACAAAACCCGCTAGTAATGACTTTTATCGAAAATATAAGATTTGATTTGTAAAAAATGTCTGATCGGTATATTACTATAACCACTTTCGGTCATCTTATGAGGTCATCTTTGTCACAAAATTAGGACACATAGCTACTCAGCAATCGTAAAAAATCTATATTCTATTTCACAAATTAAAAACAACCTATTAAATTCTTCCAATATTTTTTTAGGCTAAATTTCAAAACTTAATGCCAACGTTTAGCTTTCATAAAAGTAATTTTCCTTTGATAAAAAACAATAGCCTAATGAAAAATGAATGTAGGTAATACTCTAACTGAATGTGTGAAAATGATGTCAATTGTTTATAGAACAATTAAGGGTTATAAAAGAATTTGTTTACAGACTATAAATCAGTTACACTGACTCCTTTTTTTTGAAGCGAATAACGGGCACATCAATAAGTTAATCATTTTATTTTCATTTCTTAATATTCATATTGCAGCCACCAGCCGATGGACACTTATTAGACATTGTTGATAATAAGTGGCGCGAAGAAGAGCTACCATTTGATCAGATACTAGTACCGGCCGACAAATTACCCGATCCCGAAGCAGATGGTGGTGATTCACACTTAACTCTAAGTGAACAGGTAGTTCAAAGCAAATCTTGTTTAAAGATAAATGGTTAATAACTATCTCATTTATGTAATTAAGGAACAAAAATGGACTGATTTGGCTCTTGGTTCTCTTGCGCCCGAATCATCTCTAAACGATCAATTAAATTTAACCACGTTCTAAGAAGGCAATTCCCAACGCTTCTTAGTATTAATTGCAGCAATCTGTTTATTTCAACAAGTGCACATCAATAACAAACAACACTGACAATATGAGCCAAAATCAAAATTTACATTCAATGACAAAGCTAACCGAATTTGTACGGGACTTTGAAGAGGAACCCGATACATTGTTTGGACGATTTGTCAACAAAATACAAAATGCCTACAACCAAAGCTACAATACTGTCAATGATTTGTCCAGTGTTCCACAGCAGACATCTTCCACACCACAACATACGGTCAAAAAATCGGTGTTTTATGCCGACGTTAAATCAACGGACAACTCAGCTATCACACGTGACAGTTCGTCGTCCAGTGTCAATTCGACCACAATAACAAATGCATCTTCTGTAAATTCTAATAACACAAACAATGAAAGTTCCTCGGTGTCAACGGATGAAAATAACCCAACCGTCAAATCTGATGTGTTACCTGCAGATGCCAGTGAAGGCCGCTCAATGATAAATGTTCTTAAGCGAATACGTACCATGATGGCTTCGAAAAATAATGTTTGCTACTTAAAAAGAAGAATACGTAAAACAATTATTTAATAACTTTTTCCTCACAGGATTTACGAAACTATAAAGATACGGATCTACAGCGTTTCTGGATGCCCGATTCCAAGGCAAAGGAATGTTACGATTGTACACAAAAGTTCTCAACGTTTAGGCGAAAACATCACTGTCGCCTTTGCGGACAAATTTTCTGTTCAAAATGCTGCAATCAAGTCGTTCCGGGAAAAATAATTATGTGCTCAGGTAGGGTGTCCAAATAAACAAGCAATACACAATGTCGTAGTAAATGAAATTCATACCAACTACATTTACAGGGGACTTAAAAGTTTGCAATTATTGTTCCAAAATTGTTCTTAGCTACCTGCGTTCACCAAATATAACCAAAGACTTAAATTCGGACCTGCAGGCATTGCAACAGGATTTGAGCAGCAAATTAGAAACAAATAGTGACAATGAGCCAGCTAAACTTGCAGCCGAGCCCACCCGCTTGCAGTTACAAAGAAAAGTTTCAGTTGGCTATCAAGAAGAACGTTTCGCTGCCCACCAACCGCCCATCAGTTTGACTATGGACGATCGCAAACATATTTTGCAGCAATCGAATTCGTTAATAACACTGCACGAAGAAATGCGAAAGGTTTTGCCACCACAAAATTGTGGAACGGATCTGATCGATTTTCTCAACACCAATCATAAGTCTTCCAACAAAGTGCAGGCAATTGCTATACTAAATGCCATGTTAGATGCAGGATTTATACAGGCAATTGTACATGACTCTGAAGAAACTGAATTCGATGAAAATCTCCACTATCGTTTTGTAAATGATCTCCCTAGGTATGTCGGTTGTTAATAATAAAGTTTCTTTTGTGAGAAAATTTTTTTTTGCATATTACAGGCAAGTATTAGAGGGTTTTGTTGACATTAATCAACCCTTGGAAAGTGTACATCCTCAGTATGAACAATTCGGCATTGAGCCCCACCCACCAAAATCATTGGACGCTTCTTTTGGTGCAATCGCAGTACGTGATGCTGATTTGGATAATGCAATGCACACAACGGCTTCCAAACTACTAGAATCCTACTGTGAACACGAAGAACAGCTTTTAACACAAATGCTGCGCAGCTTCAATTTAGATTTGCAATGGGCAAATGTTCTTAACCCGCTTTGTTGCAGGGCTGCTAATCATTTTAAACCGGAATACTGTACCAACGACTTAATGGACATTCGAAATTATGTGAACTTTAAAAAGGTACCCGGTGGCAAACGTCTGGAGAGTACAATTGTAGGGGGTGTCGTCTTTTCCAAGAATGTGGCCCACAAGGATATGGCTACTCGTGTGGAATTACCGCAAATTCTGTTGCTGCAGTGCCCCATTGTGTATGAACGCATCGAGGGGAAGTTCGTTAGCATTTCAACAGTTCTTCTCCAGGAAAAAGAGTACCTGAGAAATGTTTGTGCGCGTATCATGAGTTTCAAGCCGAACGTCGTATTGGTCCATAAAAACGTGGCAGGTGTGGCACAAGATATTCTACGTTCAAACGGCATCACATTGGTTTTGGATGTCAAGTTGTCGGTAATGGAACGGTTAGCTCGCACTTTGCAATGTGATGTTCTCACCACAATCGAGGGCAATATCGAACGTCCCAAACTGGGAAAATGTGACGCATTCTATATACGAAATTACCACGATGACAATGGCGCCACAAAAACACTTATGTTTTTCGAAAAGTTACAAAGTCCCAGAGGTTACACATGTCTGCTGCGCGGAGGCAGTAATAAGGAATTGGCCAAGGTAAAAAAGATAGCCTCCTTTTTGGTTTATGCTCGTTATAATTGGCGTTTGGAAATGTCGTTTCTTTTGGACGAGTTTGCAGAAGCATTGGCACACAAGCCTCCAATATTTGATTCCAAAGAAACCAGTCCTGCTGACGAGAATGCAAACTTAACGCAAAAGAAAGTCAGTAGCATAGTGGAAGAACATCGCAATGATGTTGAATGCGAGGAAGAGGAAGAAGAAGAAATGCCTCAATTGCGATCAGCCATCCCAAAGCGACCAGTAATAGTGGAGCGTAAATCAGAGGAAAAAATCTTAACAACATCAACAGATGTTTCTGCAGATTTTAGCGATCCCTTAAGATCTACAGACAACAAGAACAACCTAGAAGTGTCTCAAAATTTACAATTAGCCGTTGAACATCGTTATGATAATCGTTTTCGCAGTGCCCTGAGTTCAACTATACTATCTGTTAGTCCATTTCTATCACATCCACTGCCGTATTTGGAAACGGAGCAGGGGCGCAAATGTTCTTTGCGTGCACTGTTTCCAGCTGAGTTGTATTATTCCAAATTATGGTCAGATCCAAGTACAGCTAATTCCAATTCTTTTAATATGGAACGTTTGGAGAGTACAGAGATAATACCCACTGACGAAGATCAGGTGGAATTAAATCCTCCCCATGAATTTCTCAAAATGAAAATCACCGCTCCTATCGACAATAAGGACATACAAACCCTGCTGGCAGAGTTTAGAGCGTATGGTGGAAGATATCCAAAACGATCAAAGAGTAAGTTTTCAATTACACAGAGAAGATTCACGAGGTTTAATGAATTTTCTTTTCAGTGTTCAAATTTTTAAAGCCTCACAAAGAGAAAAAGTCACAAAATAGTCAAAAATCTAACGATGGAAACATTTACAAAGATGCTCTGGACATTGAAAATCACCAAAGGTTGCCAGTATTATTCTGTAGTTTCATTTTCAATCCCAAAGGGGCTTCCTCTTTTTGCGCAACTCCAACTTTACTGGATATGAAATTCTATGGACAGCACGATATTATGTTGGGACAATTTTTGCAGCGCTACTGTTGTCGCCGTTCCTATATGTGCACACGCTGTAATTTGCCAATGCTAGGCCACACCAGACGTTATGTCCATTCAATGGGTTGCGTCAAAGTTTTCCTCAGTGAGGATAACACCAATTCAGATCCGAATAATATTTACTTTACGGCATGGTGTAATATATGTAATGCTGTTACTCCCAGTGTACCGCTGTCGGAGACTACTAAGTGTTTGTCTTTGGCCAAATATCTGGAATTGCGTTTTCATGGACATGCATATCGCAAAAGGTCTACGGGTGATGAAAATTTCAATGGTTCCTCAACCACCGCTTGTCAACATTCTCTGCACCGAGACTATATTCATCAGTTTACATATCGTGGAGTCGTTGCCAAATTTCAATACACTCCTATTGATACCTGGGAAATAGCTCTGCCATTTTTAACAATAGACCTTCATCCGCCAAAGAATTTTAATCGTTTTGAAGTGCTCGAGGATGTAAAAAATTTCTCCATGAAAGGTCACGATATTTATACAAGAATACACGAGCGTATAGCCGACTTAGCAACGGAAGACGAAAATTCGCCACTAGTTTCCAGTCTCAAGGCTATCCTGAGCAAGGACCAATTTCTATTTAAGCAAAAGGTAGAAATAGTACAAACATTGTTGACCGAAAATAAGGCAAGTCCTTATGATATTAACGACTCCCTGTTAATGGCAAAACGGGTTCTTGCCGAATGTATTGATCAATGGGGTCCAAGATTGCATGAAATGGTTGTAGCCCAGAAAATTGCATCGAAACAAGCACAAGAATCAGGCCATCATACAATCGATGCCGGTACCATTTGTACCGAAGATTTGCGTTCAGAACAGGCAGAGTCTTCTTCTACTCCTAAGTGTGTAGGTCAGCAACAAGTTTCGGACCCACCCCGATCGGCTGGATTACTTAGTGGTGATGAATATCAGGAAAGTATACAAAACAATGAGACACCAACAAGTGCTGATAAATCAGGCACAGATACATACTTCGTCATGCCTCCAGTGCCAACAACATCCAACTCAGGAAGCTCTGCGACGTCTGACAAGAAAACCATTAAAAAAATGTTAACGCAATTGCTGCCATCAACTGGCCCCGTAAACCTTTTGCAATCTCCGTTTAGTCCATTGGAACACTACACTTTACCCTTGGGTGCATTTCCAATGATTGTCCACGATCATGATTTCAGCTCGATCATAGCCTACTGTTTAACCTCGCTTGAATACAAAAGAGCATTGAGTGTACTTGCTACCCAACAGCATTTTACAGATACAACTTCTATATCCAGTAATTCGGGAATCAGTGCCAATCCCAGCCCTCATGTTAAACGAAAGTCTCAGGAAACGTAAGAAACCCTCACTTACTTTATTAAATGATTCTGGATTTATGTTGATTTTTTTCAGAAATCATGATATTGAGGATGTCTCAAAAGAAAACAATACACCTCCACCTAATGTTAACGCAGAGGAGGAAAGAGCAAAGTCAAAATCAAGCAATTCTCATGTCGAAATCACATTCCATGACAACCAGACTCAGTTCACGTGTAAAATCTATTTTGCCAATGAATTTGATCAGATGAGAGCTAAAACACTGAAATCTCCGAAACTTGATAAATCGGTTTACAAAGAAATTGAACGCATCAAAAATCGTGAAGAGTTGAAAGTCACACAAAGCAAAAATGGTCCAGAGATTGAATTGGTCCGAAAACCTAGTGATGTTGGTCAATCCCACAGCACAGTGCCCGAAATCAAATGGGAAAGTAACAAAGAGGACAGCTCGAACTCTCAAATGGATCCAACTGAAGAATGCCGTTGTTACTTTGCCCGGTCTTTGTGTGCCAGTGTCCAATGGGAAGCTAAAGGTGGAAAATCGGGTTCAAGATTTTGTAAAACTTCCGGTTAGTTTATTTAGACTTTTATATTATCTATTTTGGTCATCCGATTTTTTTTTTTTTAATTTCAGATGATCGGTTTGTGCTTAAGGAAATGAACAAAAGTGATATTAGCATGTTTGAAAATTTTGCTCCGAACTATTTCGATTATTTAAGCAAATGCCAGCAAAAGAATCAGCCCACACTCTTGGCAAAAATTTTTGGTGTATTTAAAGTGACCATTAAAAAGAAAGAGTAAGTTAAGCTGCACCATCATTTCATTTCTTATGTCGTTTACGTTATTATATTTTAACAGCTCTGTTGTCGAGAAGGCCTTGTTGGTTATGGAAAATCTCTTCTATGAATGTGATATTAAAAATAAATTTGACTTGAAGGGTTCTGAACGAAATCGTCTAGTAGATCCAAACAATCAGCAACAAGGCGATACTGTCCTCTTGGATGAGAATTTCGTTCAAAGTATGAATTTGAAAACATACCTACAGCAATTATTTAAATCTATGTTCTTACAATTGCAGTGTCCTGGCTCAAACCGTTGTACATTTTAACACACAGTAAAGTCGTTTTAAAGGACGCCATTCATCGCGATGCTAGCTTCTTGGAAAAGAATCAAGTAATGGATTATTCGCTACTTGTTGGTCTCGATGATAAGAATGGTGTCCTGGTATTGGGCATTATAGGTAATACTTATGAATGAACAGAAAATGTTTCTGTTTGTAATCACAATCTCTTTTGACAGATTACATACGGACTTTCACGTTTGACAAAAAGGTAGAATCCTTTGTCAAGCAGACCGGAATACTCGGTGGCATGGGAAAACTACCCACGATTATACCACCAGAACGTTACAGGATGCGGTTTGCTGATGCCATGGATCGGTACTTCTACACTGTTCCAGATCGCTGGGAGGGTCTTTCGAAAATTTGATATTTAAACGTTTACTAAATATTTCTTGGTCTAACTTACAACAGAGAATTGTACGTAACGCCACCCATGTAAAAGCATTGATTTGAATGTAAAATAGAGCGGTATTGTCAGTGTTAATAATATAAAAAAAATTCAAAATAATTAAACTAATTGCACTTTGTGAAGTTGTATTCGTATTTTTTATTTTAATGTAGATAATTAAGCATAGAGTAGGTTTGATTTTTATCTTGTCTACGCATTGACCAAAAAACAAGAACAGGACAGAAATGACAGCAACACTTGTCGTTGATGTGTGTTGTGTCACGGAGATAGAAATTTCGGGGTGAACGCTCAACTCTCTGGCATGTCACAAATTCCAATCGGAATGGTTTCAATTCCGTAATTTAAAATCGAACGTTTTTTAGCTTCTTTAAATTCCGATCGACTTGGTGAATTACGAAAATATTATTATTCGGTGTTAATATGGCAACATTAGAGTATCGTATGGAATCAAAACAAACCTAATGATTAGAAAACACTGTAGACGTAGAAATTGCGAAATAAATAAATTTTTACACCATGCCGAGAATTTCGATTTATTCCGTAATTGAGGCGAAAAGTAATTAACGCAATAATAAAAATTACGTCGGAGGAATTTAAGACATGTTTCGAATCCCTTGTCCTGCATCAGTGCAGTCTGAGCAGTTTAATAACAAGTTTAGTCAACTGAGAAAAAATTCAAATTTGCGAATTATTTTGAATAAAAAGACAAAGAAAATGTAAAATTAATTGTGTTTTTGTCATTAAAACATCAGTTTAATTACTTGAAAGTGTTTTAAAGTTACATGTTGTATGGATCGCTATGAATAGGTGTGTCTGGTTACTTTTCCTGCAGGAATTGTCCAGCAACATCTTTCTGAGAGAGTAAGGTAGTTTTATTCTCTTTTGCAGGTAAATGCGAAAAGTAAACAAACGGTATTCCTGCAGCAAGCTTGCAACTAATCAGCTGATTTGTCAAAACAAATCAATTTGTCCCTTATTAAAAGAATTAAAAGAAGGAAAGCACCACCAATTTTAGAAGTTTTATAAATAGAAAGGAAATTAGCAATATAATAAAAATATGAGCAATAAAAGAAAGATAGGTTTGATATGTCCCCCGGAATCCTTAAAAAGTGTTGTTAATGGCGTTTGTCTAAAAATATTGAAAATATTCTTTTATTTTCTAATTACATTATACATTACATTTTTCACATTTTGTAAAGTTGTCCTCCGAAAACAATTGGTCTTGCTAATTCCAAAAAAAATATTTTCAAATTGAAAGCACAACAATAAAGAAACAATAGAAAATATCTGGTTGAATGTCAATGAATAAGAAGAAGAGTTGCAAGTGATTGCAAGAAGAAATTTGTCCTGCAAGAATTTGCAAACTCTCACTGAAAGAACTGTCGAAATTTCTCTCTCCAACCGCTCTCTTTTGGAGAACTTTCGGGTTAACAGACGGCTTCCAGTAACAATTGTTACAAATTGTAAGGTAACCAGACACTCCTAATAATTAAAATGATTAAATCTGAACAAGTAAAAAACAGCTAGGTCGGGGTAAAGTATTCAGAAGGAACTGCTTGTGTGGATTTTCAGACAATTCCATTGAAAATGTAGCTAAAATCATCAGTATACCGAATATCGGGGGATACCGTTATATGTGGGCTATACGATATCGTTGACCTATACAGATAATTATCTTCCATGGGATAAAGTTCTCACAAGGAACTCCTTGTGTAGATTTTCAGACAATTCCATTGGAAAATATGGCTAAAATAATCAAAATACCGAATATCGGGGGTACCGTTATATTGGGGATATACGATATCGTGAACCTATATAGACAATTCTCTTTCAGGGGGTAAAGTGCTCACAATGAACTTCTTGTGTGGAATTTCAGACAATTCCGTTGAAAAATGTGGCTAAAATCATAAAAATACCGAATATCGGGGGGTACCGTTATATGAGGGCTATACGATATCGTGAACCTATATAGACAATTCTCTTTTAAGGGGTAAAGTGCTCACAAAGAACTCCTTGTGTAGAATTTCAAACAATTCCATTGAAAAACGTGGCTAAAATTATCAAAATACCGAATATTGGGGCGTACCGTTATATGGGGACTATCGTATAGTCCCCAATATAGCCATGGACCAATATAGCCTATCTTCGAACTTAATCTGCATGCAGAGAAAGACGGATCTGTACAAACGCATCCTATCCTAATTCGTTTTGTCTCTACAACAGTCGGACATGGCTAAATCGTCTTAAAATTTTACCCTGATCAGAAATATATATACTTTGTTAGGTTTAAACTTATTATTTCGATGAGTTACGAACGGAATGACACACACTTTTGAAGATAGAGTTTTGTAGCTTCGATTTTACCAATAACAAATTCAACATTTTTTTTTAATTTTACTCATTCTCCCATCATTTTTACAACATCAAAACACTGTTTTTTAATTATTAATGTTTACAATTAGGAGCAATACATACACATACAAAACTGTATGCATGTTTTGACATTACAATACTACCAAAAGTGAAACAGAATGAAATTATTACGAAGAAGTCAGCCTATGACTTCATCCATTAAAGAAACTCTTTTTGTACTTGCACCTTTACTCATTTACTCCTCTTTTATTGTGTCATGCTATAAACCTACCATGGAAGGAGAATACAGGTAGATGCATCAACGCTTGGAAGCATTGATATGTCAAAAATTTTAAAATGTTTTTCAAAACTAATATGTTTTCTTTTGAATAATTTTTCATCCAACATTTTCAATTTCAAAATTGGTTCAGCAGCTGTGTCGATGCGAGTACCATGAAACCATGGTACAATGAATTCAAAGTAGGGCAGAACCATGGTACAATGAAGATAAGGTAGGTCAACTTTGAAAAAATTGCAAGTATAGAGGTCTACCTGTTTGGCTTGTAATGTCAGAAATAGCATCAAAACTATAAAACTATGTACAATGATATCAAGTTAGGGCTATGATACCATATGATTTCAATTTTTTTATTTTCTTGGCTTAATGTGTCATCTTTATTTGTTTATGTATGTGTTTTCTTTTCAATAACAAAAAAATTGTTCAGAAAACATTCAAATTCGGATGTTTTCAAAATGTTTATTTCATCGTATGCATCGACAAAATCTAGAGTTTTTGTAGCGAAATAATCCTTTAGAGATATATAGAACCTGGTTTTGAAAAGAAGTGTTGACCTTTCATTCAGTTTTCGCGGTTTACAATTCTTTATTCAAAATAAATACAACAAGTTGTTTGATTTTTTTATTGTTTTGATACTAATTCTGACATTACAAGCCAAACAGGTAGACCTCTATACTTGCAATTTTTTTAAAGTTGCCCTACCTTCTCTTCATTGTACCATGGTAGAAGAATATAGGTAGACGCGTCGACACAGCTGCTGGGACAATGAACTGTCAAACCAATTTTGGAATTGAAAATGTTGAATGAAAAATTATAAAAATTTGCAAAAATTGTTGAAAAAACGGATTATAATAACCTCCAAATGATGTCGTATAATAAAACATATAAAAATCTACTTATATTTGAAAAAACATTTAAATTTTTTTGACATATAAATGCTCCTAAGCGTTTATGCATCTACCTGTATTCTTCTGCCATGCATGGTACCATGCATGAAACCTACTTTCAAATAGATTTAATTTATTAACGTAATATGTGACCCGTACACTTCACTTTTTCAGCTTTCTGACATCTGTCAGTGAACTTTACGATCTGGCATCATTGTAAATATGGCGTCGGAAGAAGTTGCAAGTGTTTTGTAGCTGCTGCATTTTTAATAAATTTTTGGTGAATAATGTACATTTAAGTGTAAATATTTTTAGAAAAGTGTTATTTCATATCCCTGCCATCGAATTGCAATTAATAGAATTTCTTCAACGGCCAGAAAAGTGGAAGAAAACGAATTAAAATTTTGCAAAAGTGCTGCTGCAGTGGCCAACGAATATATGAATCGAATCAAGGATTTAGTTGTCAAAACATTATAAGCAGCCACCGCGAAGAACAACAAAAACAATAACACAACGACGACGTCGTCAACAAGAAAGAAAAAAGAAGTCAAAAGAAAAGTAAAAAAAAACAATTGCCAATACGAACGAAATCAGCAAGCCAACGACTGTGTGGCAGCGAGTGGGCAGAATTCAAAGTGGTTCAAAGGCAGGTGTCTGATGGTTGACGTTGGTGTTTCGCTTAGACAGCTTAGACATAAACAAGAATAATTAAATAACCTCCATGGAGTAATTAACAAGAAAGCAAAAAACGAACGCCAACAAGAAAAAAAGTAGAAAAGTGAAGAAAGTAAAAGAAATTAGTAATTGATTGTATTTCACGACGTGGAATGTTCTGATAGCTCAAAACCGCAATGTTTTTGTTAACAAAATGAGTTCTTCTCTGGCAAGTTCAAACCAAACGGTTCCTGTTTCCACAATGGCTGGGTCCAATAGCGTATTGCCCAGTTTGATAGGCAGTCGTTCAATTCCACCTGCGGCAGCCGCCGTGTCCTTACATCCTCAAATGGCTGCTCAATTTCGGGAAATTCACAAAAACACTTGGCTAAAACGTTTGACAGCTGAAGGAAAGAAAATTTGTGTCGGTCCAAAAGTAAGTTCCTTTATTTCAACAATCCGCCAACCATGGGGATAGCGGTGTTAGTCAATGTTAATTATTATTCTTTTATTACAGAAATGCGAACGCAGCTGGGTTGTGTTCTGTGTACATGACGACACCGAGGCGTTGCTGGAGGGATATGCCGAACCCAGACAAGCGCCATCACACAATCCCGAATGGGTTGTATCACTGCAGGATACATTGCACATTTCACACGCACTAATTCCAAACTCACATGAATTCGAATTTGTTGTCACGCTTAGCAATGAAGTGTTGCGTTTTCATGCTATGTCATGGTATGTTGAAATATCCCCCAGTAACCTCAAAAGTATAGCTGTAGCTCTTTGCAAAGTGTAAACACATAAGCGATGACGAATGAAAATTGTTTTGTGCCGAAATGTAATTTGTCTTGAAATACTAAAAACTAGGCACCTACAATTTCATTGTTTGCAATTGCTATTACTCCACTAATAATCTAAGCGATTGTCTAATTGCTGCTTCTTTCATTCACCATTAACGTGCAGTACAATTATAGCATTCCGTACATAGCAAAATAATTTCATTCGCTGCATTTGTCGATTGTTATGAAGAGCTGAGCTAATAAGGTTTTGTTTTTGTTTGTTGTATTGTTATTTTTTTCATAATTTCAGGGATATTATGCAAGAATGGGTCGAAACATTGCGCTCAAAATTGAGGGAAATGAAAATACTTTCCCCACGGGAAAATCTCTATACAAAACTGCCTGAAGTTCGACTTCCTCTATTACCAACAAGGGATCCTACATCGCCATTGCCAGCACCACCGCCAGTTCCAGCTGCAATAGTGCCCGGTGTAGAAAGAATTATACCGCCTAGTCTCCAACAACAGCAGCAACATCAAAATACAGCCAGTGCAAACGACAATAATACTACTGACGAAGCTCAAAATGAAACCGATAATACAACAGCAGTGTCAACTTCCTCTAGTACTTCCACAAATGATAGATTAAGTATTAATTCAACTACAGTTAATAGTATACCGTCCACCACAAATACCATATCAACAACATCATCCAACTCTTCTTCATCGGTGAGCAGCACGAACGTCAAAAATATTGCAACGACATCCACTCCACTTCTAACATCTATGTCCAACACGTTAACCCAAAACTTATTGAATATGTTATCGGATCCAATAAGCGCTTACAGTGAACAAATCAATGACGCCAATTCATCATCTTCTTCCGTTGATTTGGACGAAATATCAAATGTAACAACAAAAGCATTAACTTTAAGTTTAGAAAGCGGAGACTTAGATTTTAGTGGTTCTCAGGCAGCTGACGAGGAATGTATAGGACCTTTGTTACGAAAACCCAATGTTAATCCTGGTGACTTCGCTAATTTTGCATGTGGCAGCTTCAATAATAACAGCGTTCGTTTGGATGTACTTTCAGCACATCGGGCTTCTGCTGGTAAACTATTTTTTTTTTTTTTTTCAAATTTAATTGAACATATTTTTGTAACCTGTATTTATGTATTTTAGATCATGTTCGCAATCTAGAAAATATATTACAATGTGAGCGACGTATTCCAAGGTAAGTAAGCAAATCCTTATTTGTGTCTTTAGAAATCTTCGCTTTTATGTTGCACCAGCTGTAGTGTAAATAGAATATTCAATATTTTTATAATTTCCATTCTTTGTTATTGGATGGGTTTTATCATATATTAAACATGAAAATGGCGAAATATACAAAAAAATTAACAAGAAACTTTTTCGTTTAATTCTTCGTTAAAGAATACGGTAAAACTATCCCGATGTGTCCAGAAGCCAGCATTTCTCGATCCCCTCTTTATGTCCGTGTAAATATCAATTTTTAGACAAAAATCATCAAAATACCGAATATCGGGAGGTACCATTATATAGGGACTATACCAAAGCGTGAACGCATACATACAATGTTTCGCCACATGAACTACTACCCATTATGACCTATAAATACCAATTTATATGGGGACTATACCAAAACGTGGACCGATATATCTCATCAATGCCAACCATCAAATACAATACAAATTGTTGTTCTGCTAAATTTTGACGCTCTACGTTAAATAATGTGTGCTGTATCGTGACTTCAACAGACAGACGGACATCGTTAAATCGACTTAGAATTTTATGCTGATTATGAATATATATACTTTATGGGATGTCTCTTGCTAAATTGGCACTAATATTTCAATTTCAGCAGGTCATTAAAAATTATTTTAACATACCTCATTTCAAAAATAGATTGGTCGTATCTGTTTTTTCAATTAAATGTCTACTATTCCAATGTAAATTATAAAAAAAATAATATTTTAAATTACAAACAATAGTAAATATAATAGTTTAATATGGTTCCAAAACAATTTTTAATCATTCAGTATTGCTTCGTATCTCCCTTCCAGTCTGTGTAAAATTTCCCACAATTCTATTTTACCAAAATGGGTCTGCGATTGTATAAATATTTGTCGCATTTCTGATATACATTTCAACCTGGCCAATTTTAATTGCAAACGCTGCGTAATGTTTTGGATTTTTAGACGTTTTTCGTACTTCCGACGTAGTTTTGTTTGTTTCTTCAAAATGTTTTGACAGAGTTGTTTTACTATTTTGCATTTGTAATTTTTTAGTTCGAACACGAAGTGATTGCGCAATATCTCCTCGAATTCCGAGTCGAGATCTTTGACAATCTGCATAAATTCTGGATCATTTGAAAACGTTTTGAAGATAAAAGGAAACAATTCCAAGTTCTTTGGCAAAGATGTACAGTGTCTTAAATTAAGGAGTTTTTTGCGGATACAATTTAAGATATTATTTTTGACATCACAAAATTGTGATTCGCTTTCTTGGCGATATTTTTCAGATAGTGCTCTGAGTTTTTGATTTTCGAAGTCTCTTTCACTCAATTGCAAACGTAAGTTATCCATTTGGTGTTTTAATTGAATCATTTCGGCATTTATTTGATCTAAGGAACTGTCCTGATTGATTTCCATTTCATGAGATTTGACAAAGCGCTCAATACATGATCCTCCATGTGATTTGTAGGTAACATTAAACTCGGTTTTGAAGCTCAGACTATCAATTTGTGTTTCGTTATCCAATTCATCCAATACGCTTTTCAAATTCCTTTTGCAGTTATTAAGGTTTATAAATGGTTCAGATAAGCATCCAGATTCTTGAAATTGTCTATGCATTAGAGTACATAAACAGTTGCGAGCAAATTGTTCTTCTTTAGTTGACTGATTAAACACTTTTATCCATTTGAGACATACATCAATATCGGAAGCCTGAGCATTCTTCAAGAGCATATTACGCAACTCAGCCACCTGGTCTCTATACAATCTGTCTAACGTTTCAGATTTCAGCACGAAATCGTTAGTTTCACTGCTGTTGAAGCTCTTTTCCATTTTAGAGCAATAAAGAAATATTGCAAATATATTTTTCAAAAAATATGTCAATGTTAAAATTTATTTCTTTGGTATTTGTGTTTCTTAGGTATGTACTTAAAAAACATTCGTATTTGCGTCCGTTTTTATACCCTATACCACAAGGTGGTCAGGGTATTATGTCATTGTGCATTTGTTTGTAACAGGCAAAGGAAACGAGATAGACCCATAGTTCCGCATATATATTGTTCATCCAATTTGTTATATTTATCCTCCGTAGCCGTAATATACACTATGTAACAACGATATTTGGGGAAATATATCAAATATAACTCAGAAATGTTTGCAGAAGAACAATATTGACCTAAAAGCCCACATCCCCATTTTTTTGTCTAAATGTCGGGTGTTTTTGTTTTATAAATTAGTAGATACTTCCCAGAATGTTGATGCACTCTGTATAAAATAAACAGCTAAATATATATTTTATTACTTAAAATTTAAATTATATAACTTAATATTTAAATTTAGGCCACAAACATCTCGATCCCTCTCAGTGGGAGCAGTCGATGTTTCTAGCAATCAATTGACGAAGCATTGTCATAAACCCGAAGTCACACCAACTAATGATACTCACCAACCATTGGTTGTGGCCAATTCGAGCTGCCGTGGCAATAATGTCACAGAACTAGAAGTCAATTCAGACTTTGAAACGCAGCTGGCGACCGCTTCATCGTCTTTAGCAGACTCAAAAACAAATATCACAATAATACAAGTCTCTACAAATATGATTAATGGTGATAAAACTTCCACTTGTGATAGCGATTACGAACCTCCTGAATTGCCGCAAAAGACATCAAACGCTGAGATATTCACATTCCCTGATACCCATATAGCGTTGGCAGCCACATCACTAAAACACGCCAAGCAATTTGAATACAAGAGTAATGTACAAATCATTCCGTCCAGTAGTACTAGCAATAGTAGTAATAGTAACATTAGTCAACAACACAATAGCAGCACAATTCAAGTAATAGGGGATGTAACAGCCGTGAAATCGTCTGTGGGTGGTAACCAGTATACAACACCAGCGAAGAAAACCACATTGGCTTCAGTAGTGCCAGCATCTTCAACAAACGCTGACCAATGTAAGATTACTACAGTCCATGTAGCTGGTACTGATAACGCATATGGCACTTGCTTCACACCTCCATCGAACATGTGCTCGACATCGGCACCTCAATCGTCGTCCACTCCCAAAATGCCCAAGAAAATTATTTTATCAGCAAATACATCTGGTGTCACAAATATAACTGTAAATAACTCAAATGAAGCCTCATCTGTGGCCATGCGAAGGAGTTCTGTGAAAGAAGAGGTCGAAAAGACAGCGAAACCAAACAATCGAAATAACTCAATGCATTATGAAAAAGTATTCCTATCATCAACGGCCAATGCGACTGTTGACATCGAATCACCAACATCGTCAACATCAAATGCCTGCCTTACTTCGGAAAACATTGGTGCTGCGTCATCTTCATCTTCGCAACAACAGTCACATGCATTGACACCGATGTCACCGAAATGGAACTCACCTCTCAGACACGCCATGCAAAACAAAACAAAGGTAGATTTAGGTCCATTGTCGCCTATCACAAAGTCTTCAGTCATCAATGGTGTCAGTGACAAGAAGCCAAAGGGACAAACAATAAAACCAAGCAGTCTTGAACAGCCAGAGAGTCGTGTGAAATCAGGAAGTCAAGTTCCATCTGATCAGCCGATTACTTCAAATAAAATGGCTAGTCCGGCACTTCAAAGAAGAAGAATTGTGTCTCCATCCAACGCTCCACCAGGGCAAATGCCCAGGCCCCCATTTCTCTTAAGAAGAGGTCTTACCGAGGCAGTGATAACCGCAAGACCTAGTCGTCGAGATTTCCATGTGCTTAATAAAATGTCATCATCCAAAACGAAAAACACTCCGCCTTCGACAAATGTCAGCAGCAAATCCATCATCTCGAATTCTAATAACAATGGTGATATTCCTGGTCCATCTGCAGTTACACAAACACCTACGCACGTGGCTATAAATCGAACTGCATCTGATGCGGTGGAACAACGCAGGCGTAGTTCCTCGACTTCTGATGCGCAAGGACAGCGTAACTCACGTGGAGCTAACAACAATGAATTCTCAAATCGATCTAATCCAGCGACGGGGGGAAACCCACCATTGCGACAACCACCGCAACCTTTTCGAATAAGCGATAACATTTTGGGTGGAAGTCCAGGCGGCCACCATAATAGCACGGCGTCCCCAACAAAAAGAATGACCTTACGCGAACAACAAGTAATGCAATTGCGTCGTGAAATAATGCATCCTGGAGGTGTGCGCTTACAGTTACGACGAAAAGACTGTGTTGGTTCAATAGCCTGGGTAGATGCATTCGGTGCTGTTTGGTGGGTATCAACAAAAAAAATGGAATTGAAATCATCAACAAATGTATTTTAATAATTGTTTTTATGTCATTAACAGGGTGGCTGGATGGAAGCAAAAGGAACACCCAGTGCTGTACAATGCCCTTCACATTGGTGATCAGTTACTATCCATAGCAGGTGTTACTATAACTTCAGCAGCCGAGGCTAATAAAATCATCAGGAATACAAATACGCTTTTTGTAAGTGAACTATCCGTTCTGCCAGCTTTATTACTTAACCCACTGTAACTATCTTTTAGGTGGAAGTTCTGGTTCGCCGCATTCCGTTTGGCAGGGGCTATGCCATACGCCGCGAAAGAGAGGGGCAATGCTTAGGATTAATACGCGATGGCAATACTGCTACCATTGTCGATGTTGTGCCAAATAGTTTAGCAGCAAGGCATGGCTTACCTCCAAAGGTATTATCTTTGTTACACAACGATTTTAGAAGATTGCTATTTCCTTCTTTTTCATACATGCAGGCTCAATCGTGCGATGGAACAACTTTAACCTTTTGGGTACTAACCGAAATAAATGGCCGCCCCCTGAACTTGTTCTTTAAGGATAATGAAATACGAGATCGTCTAAATTCGGTGGGTCGTGACATATCCATATTGGTGCAGCCGTCCGATTTAATAACAAAGCTTAAAAAACAATTAAAGTCATTGCGCGGCTATAAGGATTATTTGGTGCAATAACCCTAAATGAATTAAGCGGCAAACAGCTTAAAATAATACACACATTTAGCAGGTGGAAGACATTTCAAATCTCAAGTAATAACTTCTCTTCTGTATGCAAAGTGCCCACTATTCCTTTTTCTTCTTCTTCTTGTATCATTGCGATTTGTTGGTATTGATGTATCACAAATCTACATTAGGGATATAGCTTAAATTTTACCAGTATCGATGTTTAAATTTGCAGATATTTCTCTAGCTATTAATTTTTCCCAGTGGTCTAGTTCGAGAAAGGTGGAACTTTGCATACAAAATCATTTATTTTCGTTTACTCATTACTGTAACATATTCCTCGCTTTTGAATTCTTTAAGAATTAAAAGCGAATCATTTTGCTTTTAAAAAAGTGTAATTGTCTCAAGAAGTTTTTAGTAGAAAAATGTATTATGTAACTTATAGTCAGTATATAAATCAAAATAAGAAACGTTTAGGCATACATATTATACACATTTTAGAAGAAAACTTGTATTTATAACTTTGATTTTGTATTGCATATACATACATACATATATTACCTAGCGGAAACAAATCATTCATATAGGCATATATACAATCGTTCATACATATATCTTCATAAATATACATATATATTTTTGCAATCACATATATTTTATATATACAACTAATCGTAAGACTTTATATATATACATATGATACATACATATAAAAAATATAGTTAATTACTTTCTAATTCTATTTACCAAATAATACTCACAAATCAACACATTTGCTATGGGTTTTGGAAAAATCTATTTTACGAATGAAATGAAACAGAAATCAGCAGCAAAATTGTTATTTGGTAATTAAGTGCAACAAAACATGTAAATTTACGATTCATTCACTAATGACTAATTGGAAAATGTTGTTAAATGCCTCTATTGTCTTACTTAAACAAAAAAACAATTGATTACAAAAAACACTAAACTTTTAACTACGACACTTCTCAAACAATTATCATTCATCTTTGGTGAAAGAATGTGGCTAAAAATATTTATTAGTTCTTCGTTCGATTTGTCAAATCAGATGCAATATTATAGTGCCTAATTTTTGTTTAGTAATGAAATGACTCATCAGTTTTATGTTTGTCCCACTTTTTGTGATTGAATGAAAAATTGATTTTTGAACGTGATATACATTTTTATTTCCATTAGAACATAAGTAAACAAATTCCATACATTTGATCTTTTTCCTAATTATACAAGCAATAAAGTAACTAATTACCATGATTTTTAAACACATTTTATAATGGGAGTGATTTTTGCTAATGAACATGGTAAGTTTACATACAACACAGTTTCTGGTGAAATTATAAAGGATTCGATTGCAGAAATAGTGGTTTAAATTGTTATGCGGATTTTACATTTTATTATGGAAAATTAAATTTTATTATCTTTTTTCATGAACATTAGAGAATAACTCGACTTAAAATATCAATAAAAATGACTGACCAGAACTGCAAGAATGTAAAACATTTTACTACGATAACCATTTTTCCCTTTAATGATATGGAAAAAATTGCAAAAATGTCATTTTCTTGCATGTTCTGGAACAGGACAAATGTTGTTAACATCATTCTATGGAGGATGTATTAACTTTGTCATTCCTCCTCGAAGTATTCATAATAGACCCTACCAACTAAATATATATATGTATATTGAAAAATTGATTTTTGAACGTGATATACATTTTTATTTCCATTAGAACATAAGTAAACAAATTCCATACATTTGATCTTTTTCCTAATTATACGATAACCATTTTTCCCTTTAATGATATGGAAAAAATTGCAAAAATGTCATATTCTTGCATGTTCTGGAACAGGACAAATGTTGTTAACACCATTCTATGGAGGATGTATTAACTTTGTCATTCCTCCTCGAAGTATTCATAATAGGCCTACAAACTAAATATATATATTCATAATAGACCTACAAACTATATATATATATATATATATATATATATATATATATATATATATATATATATATATATATATTTTTTTTTTTTTTTTTTTTTTTTGTAGGTCTATTATGAATACTTCGAGGAGGAATGACAAATGATATCCTCCATAGAATGGTGTTAACAACATTTGTCCTGTTCCAGAACATGCAAGAATATGACAAATGTCTACTTGTCCTATTGCGTTTACTTCGCCTCTGTATTATTAATTTTACAAAAAAAAATTAACGCATTTTTAAATAAAAAAATGGATGGAATGGATTTTTAGTATATAATAACATATGTCAGAGGTAGTTAGGTGCGTTCTCGTTTGTCTGTGAGGTGAATTCCGCAGAACAGTTGGTGTATACATACATTCAAAAATGTTTTTTTTTTAATCAAAATTTGAGCGTCCTAATAAGGTTGTTAAAGTGTACTTGTTGAAAGGATTTGAGTTTTTTTTAATTCATTTGAAGAGATAGTACTACAGCAACTTTCTGCCCAAGGCCGAAAATAAGAACTCGTGAAAGAGTACTATGAGGCAATGCTCACCAGTGATTACGTCCTCACTGCGACCATTGCCCGTTTCCCCTCCATATACTACATCTTCTTCCTGAATTTTACTCCAAACATATATCGACTTACATTGTGGGTAGTACCATGGCAGTTTTAATCATATAACATGCTAATAAAAGCAAAGATCAGGACATGACAGGACATTTCATGTCCAATACTTTCATCGTTACCTTAAACGAACAAGATTATTGCAGCTGACCCTAGTAAATATGGAACGGAAATCCTAATTTTCTACAATTTGACCTAAATATTGAACATTTATCACTAGTTTTAAAATTTAAAACTGTGTTTGCAAATTTATGGGTTTTTGGATAGAAAATTCGACTACCGTTATTTGTCTATTGTAACCCTATTGTGCCTTGATGGTTATTGCACATATTATATATATTTCTTTTGGAAACATTTACATCTAAATTGTTACGTGCCACCTACTGTGTACCAGCAAGCACAGGAGTGCATTTTCCTTCAGGGCGAAATTTTCCAAAAGAAACGCAAACACCACATGTTTATGAATAATTTCATTGCACGGATTGGGGTTTAGTAAAGAAAGTACAAAAGATTTAAAAAACAAATAACAATAAACAAGTAAACAAGCTGTAAGTTCGGCCGGGTCGAACTTTGAATACCTTCCACCATTTTGGCAATTCTCAAAAACAATAAAATCCGTTAAAAATTCTGTTAGATTCTTAAAAATACCGAATGTAGCTATTATATTAGGGTGTTTATAAAACGTGGATCTGCATAGACAATTTTCTGTCATAGGCTGTAATATCCATTACGAACTTCAAATGCGAAATTTGAAACAACTCCGGTAAATAATGTCGCTAAAATCATCAGAATACCGAATATCGGGGGGTACCTTTACAGGGGGGCTATACGAAGACACGGACCTACATGGCCCATTTTCAATACCAAAAGTTCTGCAGACATAATACACATTTGCGTAAATTTTATCAACCTATTTCATTTCGTTCGGAAGCTAGAGTGATTTCCACAGACGGATAGCGTAAAATTCTAAGACGATTTAGCCATGTCCGTCTGTCTGTCTGTGTGTCTATCTGTCTGTCTGTCTGTCTGTCTGTCTGTGTGTCTGTCTGTCTGTCTGTCCGTCTGTCTGTCTGTTGTAATCACGCTATCTTTCGAACAAATTGAGATAGAAGGCTAAAATTTTGCACACATGTATATTTTGCCAGTAGGCAGGTTAAGTTCGTAAATGGGCCATGTAGGTCCAAGTTATCATATAGCCCCCATAAAACGGTACCTCCCGATATTCGGTATTTTGATGATTTTAGCGACATTATTTAGCGGAATTGTTTCAAATTTGGCATTTGAAGTTCTTAAGGGATACTACAGCGTAAGACAGAAAATTATCTGTGCAGGTCTACGTCTTCGTGTAGCCCCCATATAACGGTACCCCCCGATATTCGGTATTTTGATGATTTTAGCGACATTATTTAGCGGAATTGTTCCAAATTTGGTATTTGAAGTTCGTAATAGATACTGCAGCATAAAACAGAAAATGGGCCATGTAGGTCCACGTCTTCGTATAGCCCCCATATACCGTACCCCGCAATATTCGGCATTTTGATGATTTTAGCGACACTATCTACCGGGATTGTTTCAAATTTCGCATGTGAAGTTCGTAATGGACATTTCAGACCATTCTAGAAAATTGTCTGTGCAGGTCCACGTCTACGTATAGCCCCCATATAACGGTACCCCCCCATATTCGGAATTTTGATGATTTTAGCTACATTATAAACAGATTTTTCTTCAAGTTTCGCATGTAAATATTGTAATAAATTATGAAAAAAGTTGCCTATGCAGGTCCACGTGTCGTATAAGCATTCGGCATTTTTAAGGTTTTAACAGAATTCTTAACGGATTTTATTATTTTTTTTTTTTTGGAAATTGCCAAATTTGTACCAAATGGTGGAGGGTATTAAAAGTTCCCCGGCCGAACTTACAGCTTTTTTACTTGTTTTAACCTAATATTGCACTATGGCTTCCCTTGAAGTGTCTCGAGCTCATACATGTTATTGTCTATTGGTTTTACGATCCTACATTTGATGAATTTTTTAAAGAATTTTGCGTTGATGTTGTTTTTGAAATCGGACAGAGCATGGTTTCTTCTATATCCTGTCCTGGTCGAAATTTGACAACACGGGCCCTTTCATTATATCTTTTGGCACTCGTTTGATATGCTCGGTGCATATTTTCCTTCACTTTTTCCCTCATAATTTCGAGTTTATCCGATCTGTTTAGTGGATCGATTTGGTGATCGGTAAGGGATAACAATTTTTTTGAATGAATACTTCGAGGAGGAATGACAAATGATATCCTCCATAGAATGGTGTTAACAACATTTGTCCTGTTCCAGAACATGCAAGAATATGACAAATGTCTACTTGTCCTATTGCGTTTACTTCGCCTCTGTATTATTAATTTTACAAAAAAAAATTAACGCATTTTTAAATAAAAAAATGGATGGAATGGATTTTTAGTATATAATAACATATGTCAGAGGTAGTTAGGTGCGTTCTCGTTTGTCTGTGAGGTGAATTCCGCAGAACAGTTGGTGTATACATACATTCAAAAATGTTTTTTTTTTAATCAAAATTTGAGCGTCCTAATAAGGTTGTTAAAGTGTACTTGTTGAAAGGATTTGAGTTTTTTTTAATTCATTTGAAGAGATAGTACTACAGCAACTTTCTGCCCAAGGCCGAAAATAAGAACTCGTGAAAGAGTACTATGAGGCAATGCTCACCAGTGATTACGTCCTCACTGCGACCATTGCCCGTTTCCCCTCCATATACTACATCTTCTTCCTGAATTTTACTCCAAGCATATATCGACTTACATTGTGGGTAGTACCATGGCAGTTTTAATCATATAACATGCTAATAAAAGCAAAGATCAGGACATGACAGGACATTTCATGTCCAATACTTTCATCGTTACCTTAAACGAACAAGATTATTGCAGCTGACCCTAGTAAATATGGAACGGAAATCCTAATTTTCTACAATTTGACCTAAATATTGAACATTTATCACTAGTTTTAAAATTTAAAACTGTGTTTGCAAATTTATGGGTTTTTGGATAGAAAATTCGACTACCGTTATTTGTCTATTGTAACCCTATTGTGCCTTGATGGTTATTGCACATATTATATATATTTCTTTTGGAAACATTTACATCTAAATTGTTACGTGCCACCTACTGTGTACCAGCAAGCACAGGAGTGCATTTTCCTTCAGGGCGAAATTTTCCAAAAGAAACGCAAACACCACATGTTTATGAATAATTTCATTGCACGGATTGGGGTTTAGTAAAGAAAGTACAAAAGATTTAAAAAACAAATAACAATAAACAAGTAAACAAGCTGTAAGTTCGGCCGGGTTGAACTTTGAATACCTTCCACCATTTTGGCAATTCTCAAAAACAATAAAATCCGTTAAAAATTCTGTTAGATTCTTAAAAATACCGAATGTAGCTATTATATTAGGGTGTTTATAAAACGTGGATCTGCATAGACAATTTTCTGTCATAGGCTGTAATATCCATTACGAACTTCAAATGCGAAATTTGAAACAACTCCGGTAAATAATGTCGCTAAAATCATCAGAATACCGAATATCGGGGGGTACCTTTATAGGGGGGCTATACGAAGACACGGACCTACATGGCCCATTTTCAATACCAAAAGTTCTGCAGACATAATACACATTTGCGTAAATTTTATCAACCTATTTCATTTCGTTCGGAAGCTAGAGTGATTTCCACAGACGGATAGCGTAAAATTCTAAGACGATTTAGCCATGTCCGTCTGTCTGTCTGTGTGTCTATCTGTCTGTCTGTCTGTCTGTCTGTCTGTGTGTCTGTCTGTCTGTCTGTCCGTCTGTCTGTCTGTTGTAATCATGCTATCTTTCGAACAAATTGAGATAGAAGGCTAAAATTTTGCACACATGTATATTTTGCCAGTAGGCAGGTTAAGTTCGTAAATGGGCCATGTAGGTCCAAGTTATCATATAGCCCCCATAAAACGGTACCTCCCGATATTCGGTATTTTGATGATTTTAGCGACATTATTTAGCGGAATTGTTTCAAATTTGGCATTTGAAGTTCTTAAGGGATACTACAGCGTAAGACAGAAAATTATCTGTGCAGGTCTACGTCTTCGTGTAGCCCCCATATAACGGTACCCCCCGATATTCGGTATTTTGATGATTTTAGCGACATTATTTAGCGGAATTGTTCCAAATTTGGTATTTGAAGTTCGTAATAGATACTGCAGCATAAAACAGAAAATGGGCCATGTAGGTCCACGTCTTCGTATAGCCCCCATATACCGTACCCCGCAATATTCGGCATTTTGATGATTTTAGCGACACTATCTACCGGGATTGTTTCAAATTTCGCATGTGAAGTTCGTAATGGACATTTCAGACCATTCTAGAAAATTGTCTGTGCAGGTCCACGTCTACGTATAGCCCCCATATAACGGTACCCCCCCATATTCGGAATTTTGATGATTTTAGCTACATTATAAACAGATTTTTCTTCAAGTTTCGCATGTAAATATTGTAATAAATTATGAAAAAAGTTGCCTATGCAGGTCCACGTGTCGTATAAGCATTCGGCATTTTTAAGGTTTTAACAGAATTCTTAACGGATTTTATTATTTTTTTTTTTTTTTGGAAATTGCCAAATTTGTACCAAATGGTGGAGGGTATTAAAAGTTCCCCGGCCGAACTTACAGCTTTTTTACTTGTTTTAACCTAATATTGCACTATGGCTTCCCTTGAAGTGTCTCGAGCTCATACATGTTATTGTCTATTGGTTTTACGATCCTACATTTGATGAATTTTTTAAAGAATTTTGCGTTGATGTTGTTTTTGAAATCGGACAGAGCATGGTTTCTTCTATATCCTGTCCTGGTCGAAATTTGACAACACGGGCCCTTTCATTATATCTTTTGGCACTCGTTTGATATGCTCGGTGCATATTTTCCTTCACTTTTTCCCTCATAATTTCGAGTTTATCCGATCTGTTTAGTGGATCGATTTGGTGATCGGTAAGGGATAACAATTTTTTTGCCAGTTGGTAGTCAGATCCACTGGTGAACATATTAAAGCCAAATAACGCGAAAAATGGGTTGACCCCTGTTGCTGAGTGTACTGAAGTTCTAAGGGATTGTTCTATCTCTGCCAAATATAGATCCCAATCGCGATCATATTTTTCTACATATACCGTATGAAAGGGTTTAATTTTATAGTTTTTTTTTACCATTTCTTCGAAGCTTTTCGAAACAAATTGTTTACTATTGTCGCTGTGCGCGATCTCCGGCACACCAAACGTGTGGAATACTTCATTTTCCAGAAAATTTGCAACGCTCTGTGCTGTAGCATCTTTCATAGCATGCCAGAATGTAAATTTCGAGTAATGATCGACCACTATAAAAATGTAGGCTTTTTCTTTTTTGGACCTAGGATACTTTCCTAGGAGATCTATATAAAATTTTTGGAACGGTCTTTGTGTTATTTACTCATTTCCAATAGTGGGGCTCATCCATTGATTTGCTGGTTTTATTTCTTTACACACTTGACAATTCTGGATGTATTGTTTCACCTGTGAAACCATCTTGGGCCAATAAAAGTAAGTCTTCAACCGGTTTAAAGTTTTTGTTATATCATCGTGTACGGAGTTTCCGTAACGGTGTGCCTTCTCGTATAATACACATGTTATATCCTGGGGAATCCAGAGTTTCCACTCAAATTCCATAATTTCTTGTTCAAAGGTTCTAGTCCGGGTATATATTTTATCGTTTTCGACTTTAATGTATGGTTATGGTTATCGAAATCGTTTGGTTTTATCAAGAGGTCGTCCAAATATGACCTTATCTATTACTCTTCACAGCCCTTGCGCAGCGTTGCAAAGGCCAAACGGATACAGAATTGATACAGAGATCGACCTGATACCTCTAGCTCAATTTGCCAGAAGGCGTACTTCAGGTCGACACTGCTGATGAAGTGGGTCTGGTCAATTCGGCTCAGTATCCCGTCAATATTTAGCAAGGGATATGCATCCTTGATAGTTAGGGCATTTCATTTTATCGCATCTAGACAAAATCGGATTTTATTTGGTTTTCTGGGTCCTTATAATATTGTTTACCACTAGGATTTAAGCAAAACCAAACTCCCTTATTCTTGGTGTACTGAGTATTAGTGATCGTTTTTTTTTTTTTTTTTTGTAGTAATTATTAGTATTAATTGTTCGTCCCCTAGGGCTACGTGTGTAAGGGTTGGAACCGCACTGGAGGAAAATGCACCCCTGAGCTTGCTGGTACAACACACTAGGTGGCACGTAACAATGATTTTAGCGATATTATTTACCGGAATTATTTCGAATTTCATATTTGAAATTCGTAGTGGGTCCTACAGCATTTGACAACAATTTTTATATGCATTTGACAACAATATATATGTCTTTGTATAGCCCCCATATGGCGGTACCTCCCGACTCCGTATTTTCATGATTCTTGCGACATTATTCACCGTAATTCTAACAAATTTCGTATTTGATGTTCGTAATGGGCACTACAGCCTATGACAAAAAAAAATTTCGTATGCAGGTCCACGTCTTCGTATAGTCCCCTATAACGGCTTTCTTTCAAGTGGTAGTTTTCGAATTTTTTTAAAATTTTCAAGTTTCTTCGAAATGGTGGAGGGTATAAAAAGTTCGGCCCGGCCTAACTTACCTGCTGTTTTACTTGTTTACATTCGCGATCGAAAGCACCTGATTTTTGTTGGTAAGTGCAAGTAATAGCGAATACTTCCAAGAATTCCACCCATGTGAATGAAGACCCCTCATACTGTCCATTTTTTTCATTCGTTTAATGCACAATGGATTTTATTTTTTAAATTCGATTGATATCAGTACGTTTATCGGATGACCCATGGTAGAAAAATACACGTAATAGCAAGTGTTGTTGTACAACAATCGGAACAACAACCACATACAAATTTGTTTTTGTAAGTAATTCTGTTGGTCCTAATCTCTCAACACTTCAAGCAATCGCATAGGGGTAAGGGTATTATGTCTTTGTGCATTTGTTTGTAACATGGAGAAGGAAGCGAGATAGACCCATAGTTACTTTTGAGGATCTCCATAGAATCACTTTCTGAGTTGATTTATGCATGTCAGTCCGTCTGTCCATCTATTCTTGTGAACAAAATGCAGGTCGCATTTATTATCCGATTGAGATGACATTTTCCAAACAACATTTGTTGGGCCAAGGACGAACCCTATTTAAATTGGAGATTATCGGTAAAAAATTAGATATAGATATTAGAATTAGATATATCTTCGATCGATTTGCCTTTTATTGTGCACCAAACGTGTAATATCAGCCCGAATAGTATGGAATTTTGCACATACAACCAAATTAGGCCTGAAAATAAGTATGCCTAATTTGATCGAAATCGGTTCAGATATAGCTATAGCTCCAATATATATTTGTTATTTTTGTCCGCCGCAGCCGTAATATGCACTCTGTAACAACAATATTTGGGAAAATGTATCAAATGCAGCTCAAAAATACCTTTGCTAAATTTTATCGAGATCGGTTCAGATTTGAATATAGCTGCCACATATAACTTCGTACGATTTACCTTTTATTGTACACCAAACGTCTAATATTTGCCCAAATGGGATGGAATTTGACCGAATTGAGTCTAGAAGCTAGTATGACAAATGTATGTCCCATATATATATTGTTCATCCGATTTGTTGTATTTGTTACCCACAGCCGTAATATGCACATAATATCGAGATTGCCAAATTTTATCGAGATCGGTTCAGATTTGGATATAGCTTCCATATATATCTTTATCTGATTTCAAATTAATTTTACACCAAATGGGCAATACAAGTCCGAATTTAAAAAATACAAATACTTCGGCATATTTATTCCTTTGTACTTTAAATTACAATTATAATCATAGCGTGTATGATTAAATTCTCCCATCAAATCTTTTAATTGTTATGTGGCAATACAAGTCCGAATTTAAAAAATACAAATACTTCGGCATATTTATTCCTTTGTACTTTAACAATTATAATTACAATTATAATCATAGCGTGTATGATTAAATTCTCCCATCAAATCTTTTAATTGTTATGTGGAGCTCTACTAAATTAGCAAAGTGGTGTAGGGTATCATAAAGTCAGCCCCGCCCGACTTTAGGACTTTCTTTACAGTTTTTTCTTTTGGTAGTCTTGTAACGTCATAACATGTGTACAGTTTTGGATGTGTACATATTGCTTTGAATAATAAACAAAATAATTAAGAAAAAATTTCAAATTCTATTGAAATTTAAATTAATATTTACAGCTTTGGGGAGACTCCAAAATTTAAATATTATGAGACGAGTGTCAAATAAAAAAAAACTTGTTGTATTTGTTATTGGTAAATTTGAAGTTACAAGACTCTGAATTCAGGGTTGTGTTTTTCAAATTTAATCATCCTGCCCTACCTTGCAATTAATGTAGCATGGTACTTGTACAGTACACACGACCTATATTCTTTACTCTTCAAAGTCAAACAAAATAAAAAATTACTTAAAAGAATAATTTTTAAAATTAATAAGAGTTGTATATTTATCAATATGTGCTTTTTACTCTTTCTAGAATGGCTGAAAGCCCTGCACTTATTCCTTAAAAAATCTAGAAAGCCCTAGGCACAGACAGTATTACGAATTGCAACCTCGGTACTTTGCTTCCAAACTCGGAAATTGTAAACGTTTGGATCCAATGTAGAATAAATAAAAATTGGCATTGAATTGGTCATGACCCACATTGTTCCATCCTCGTCAATCTGAAATAATTTAACATTTTTAATAATTTAGTTCCATGTTATTTGGAATAACAACTACAAACCGTCAAATCGCTAGGATAAATCATGCGCTGTTCATCTTGAGCCACTGTTCCATGGTTTGAAGGATTAAAAGGCTTTTGAGTATTCCAACAACCAACTCCATTGCGTTGAATTTCAGCATAAAATACAACTCCGGTTCGTGGATCATATTCATGCATGGTTGATTGTCGCCCAGCACCTCTGCTGCCTAATAGACGAAATTCTCTATTACTCTCCGGGCGGGGAGAATTCTGTAAAACTTCATTGGAAACGACGAATTCATTGTAACTGGCCATTGCATGGAATAACACATTGCGAGAACCATCATCATTTTTAGGTGCCAGAGCAACGGAAAATATACCATCATCCCAACTGAAAACTTGACCACCGATGTTTAAGTCGCCAGCTATCGGGTCGAAGTTGAAATAGTTGTGTTGGAAACTCCACATTTCATTTTTCTCGTAACTGAAAAAATACAAAAAAACATTGAATTAGAAACAATGTATTTACGCGTCTAAAATTGCTTTAAAAATATTTTATAAGATTGCTATCGTGGTATAATGAGTACCCTACAACAAATCGATTTTAATTTTGCCTGGCTGTATGTAAAAATATTTTGTGCAAGTGTGTGTTCTATTATATAAAAATTTATTAGAAAAGTTCTCAATTTTTGTAGTGAAATAAATCTTTAGATAAAAAAGATCATGATTTTGAAAATAAATTTCAAACCATCACTCAATTTTCGTGTTTGTTTGCTAAAAATCAATGAAACAAGTTGTTTTGTTTATGTGATAATAAACAGCTTGTTGCATTTGTTTTGATAATTATTCTGACTTTCCAATCCATACAGGTAGGCCACTTTACATGCAAATTTTCCAACTTAGCCTTCTTTGTCTTCAATGTACCATGATTGCTATGCAAATAATTACAAATAACACATATTATAAAGCATTTACTTATAAATCTTTGTATGGGTTAACCTTAACAGTACAGGGTGAGGTAAAAAACTGCAACAAAGTCAAACGTCATAATTTTTACCTTTTTTTTAATTTTATTGAATAAAATTTTAGAATAAGTTTAGATTTGTTCGTACTTGTCACCTTTGACACGAATTATTGCCTTCAAACGACCAATGAAACCGTCACACGTTGTCCGAATATTTTGGCCCATTAACGGCGAAAACCTTGCTTGAGGTGATCGACACTTTGGTATTTTTTGGTGACAAATTTGCCTTCTAAAATACTCCAGACACAATAGTCCAACGGATTGGTATCCGGAGATTTTGATGGCCATTGTGCGCTGGAAATGAAGCGAGAAACTTGTAACTATTCTTGGGTGGCGCGTGCTGAGTGCGATGGTGCCGAGTCCTGTTGGAGTGTCCAAGGTCTGCGG
The DNA here is from genome assembly GCF_030504385.1 of Musca domestica. Lineage (NCBI taxonomy): Eukaryota > Metazoa > Arthropoda > Insecta > Diptera > Muscidae > Musca > Musca domestica. Next base: position 16,099,997 of record NW_026712328.1, on the reverse strand, counting down.
CCAAAAGTTTTACGTGCCCAAGGCTTTAATACTACCTCCAAAATATTTTCGCAATGATATTCGGCATTTATTCTGATGCCACGGCATTTATTCTGATGCCACACCATCATCATGGCCGGCGCTTGAGTTCTGGTGGCCCACCGAAGGTGCACATTTTCAGCTGACCTCTTTGGCAAGTAAACACGATTATTTTGTTTGTTTACAAACTGCTGGACAACGAATGTTTTCTCATCGGAGAAACCCAAATTCGGCAGTTCACCACTTTTGGCCAAGCGAAACAACTCTTTAGATCTTTTGAGTCCATTTTCTTTCTGTTGCGGTGTAAGTTCTTGCACTTTTTGGAATTTCAATGGCTTTACCCCTAGCTCATTTTTCAATATTTGCCGAATGGAATATTGCAATATGTTCAGATCACTTTTCGGCCACTGCGACTCGAATTTCGATCAAGTCGCTTCTTCACTTTCTGCTGATGTTACGCTACCAGCTGTCGGACGAGTGGCTTAGAAATGACAGCAGTCTGAAGTTGGTTGCAGTTTTTTATCTCACCCTGTATATAATTGTGTAAAAAACACAAACATGTGTTAGTATGATGTTACCGTTTAAATCTTACCTGCCATAAAGCTGCAGATGTAAAAAACAATGTAACTAAAATCCTTACCTATAGACATATAGCTGACTGTTTACCAAATCTGGTACATAGGCAAAGGTCTTATCGCAACCTTTGTCAGTATCAACGGTTATACTGGCAAGACCACGACCTTCTGTTACTATAGATTCTGGAATTTCGAATCGACGAATAACACGATCAGTCTTCAAGTCCATTATCCAAATCGATGGTTTCTGTATTTGCATGCGATTATCTGAAAAGTGAACCCATTAGGATTACTTAGGAAAAAATTGTTCTCTAATTCACTCACTTGGGTATTCCAACATGCCAGTGTCAATGAACCAAAAACGGCCACAGGAATCAACTGTGGTACGATACACCGAAACTAAATTACCAGAATTACCCTGCCAAAAAAAAAAAAACATAATATGTGTTAGAGCAAAGAATTAAAATATTTTTAACAACGAAATCATACCACAAATTGATTTGTTTCAAAATCTGGATATGCCTTTAATTTTGGACTTTTCATGCTTTCATCTGCATTCATGTCAATGTAATTTAAAGTAGAAGGTATTCCCACTCTTCTACGTGGCATTGTGACAAAAAGACGCCCTTTGTAGTGTGTCACGCCCATGGGAACATTATTATAGGGTATGTATGAATGTTCCTCCCTTTCGGTACCAGATTGACGGCGGCTTCTGACACCGTGATATTGACCGGGAAAGTAAATTATACCTAAAAAAAAATAATGGGAAATTGCTTGTATTTTATTTTTGAAGGCATTCCTTGGATGTAACTTTTTACCTTCTGAAATAATATTGAAAAATTGAAGAGTTATCAAGAATGGTTTTGGTTAAAATCTTATAAAAAGTATATATTCCTCTTGTGTGAATTCCTTTATTCATATTTCGAGATACCGACAAATGTCGGTAAAATAAACAAGTAAAAAAACGGCCGGGCCGAACTTTTAGTACCCTCCACCTTAGGGTATTGAAAACATTAGAACCAATTATGATCCACAAATACAATTTTTTACCGCTATATAGGGATATACAAAAACGTGGACCTAAAAATGTTTCTTCAACGGAGCTAGAACATATAATGACCAAAAAAATGTGACTAAAACCATCAAAATACCGAATATCGGGAGATACCGTTATATGGGGCTATACTAAAGCGTGGACCTATACATAAAATGTTTCGCCACACGAACTAGGACCCATTATGACTTACAAATAACAATTCTTAGACAAATCCGTGAAAAAAATATGGTAAAAATCATCAAAATACCGAATATCGGGAGGTACCGTTATACGGGGGCAATACCAAAACGTGAACCTAAACATGCAATGTTTCGCCCCCGGAGATGGAACCTATTATGACCAACAAATACAAAATTTTAGACAAATCCATGAAATATGGGGCAAAAATCATCAAAATGCCGATTATCGGTAGATACCGTTATGTGGGGGCTATACCAAAACATCGGCCTATACATACAATGTTTCTCCACACGAACAAGGACCCATTATGACCTAGAAATACCAATTTTCAGACAAATCCGTGAAAAAGTGTAGCAAAAATCGTCAAAATACCGAATATCGGGAGGTACCGTTATATGGGGACTATACCAAAACCGATATATCTCATTTTCAATACCAACCATCCTAGATACAATACAAATTATTCTGCTAAATTTTGACACTCTAAGTCAAATAATGTGGACTGTATCGTGATTTCAACAGACAGGCGGACATCGTTAAATCGACTTAGAATTTTATGCTGATTATGAATATATATACATTATGGGGTCTACGACGAATATTTGGGATGTTACAAACGGAATGACAAAGTGAATATACCATCCATACTATGGTTACCAAAGTTGTAAGCATTTATTTTATTTGAACGATTCTTGTCGGTTATACACAAAAAACACATTCCATGATAGAATTAAGAAGGTAAAGTCATCCCACTTTCAAAAAAAAAAAAAAAAAAAAAAATATATATATATATATATATATATATATATATATATATATATATATATATATATATATATATATATATATATATATATATATATATATATATATATATTTATATTTATATATATAATGTAAAACAAACGTAACAACAACCATATTCAATTTAAGAATAACAGAAGAATGGTTCTTAAAATATTTAATGTTAATGCTTTCACATCATTCCCCAGAATGTATAGTTCTTAGCTGTAGGTCCAAATCTCTCATCGCTTCAAGCAATCGCTAGGGGATCGTGGGAAAATTAGTTTTATTGTCCTGCAGTAAAATATCATATCAAACCCATTTAAAGGCAGTAAGTTCGGCCGGGACGAACTTTGAATGCCATCCACTTGAACCATTTGGAAGAAATTTAGAAATTTTCCAAAAATAAAATCCGTTAAACATTTTGTTAAAATCATAAATACATATTGTGGTCTATTCTACGTGAGCCTACATTGGCATTGTTTGTCATAAGCCATTACCATATTTAAATTCGAAACTTAAAATAAACGGTGAATAATGTAGATAAAATCATCAACGGAGGTACCGTTATATCGGAGCTATACGAAGACCTAGACCTGCATAGCAAATGTTCTGTTACAGGCTGTAGCATCCATTACGAACTTCAAATACGTCATCTCAAACCAGTTCGGTGAGCATTGTACCTAAAATCATCAAAATACCGAATATAGGGAGGTACTAATATATGGGGCCTATACGAAGACCCGGACCTGCATAGACAATTTTCTGTCACAGACTGTAGTTCCCATTACGAACTCTAAATACCGATATTGAAACAATTCCAGTGAATAATGTCGCTAAAATCATCAAAGTACCGAATATCGGGGGTACCGTTATATGAGGGCTATACGAAGACGTGGACCTGGACAGAAAATTTTCTATCTTAGGCGGTAGTATCCATTTCGAACTTCAATTTTATCAACCTACTTCATTTCGTTCGGAAGCTAGAGTGATTTCGACCGACGAACAGACGGACGGAGGTTTTCGAGGTGTTGCAAACGGAATGACTTAATAAACTTAATATACCCTCCATACTATGGTGGAGGGTATACAAAAGGCATACCTATTGTATATCAAGAAATGGAATTAAATCACAAATCAGCTGGGGTTTCCTGATACCTGTAATAATTATATTGCCTTTCAATAATCGCATACGGCTATAATCTAAATGGCTATAATCTAATATTAAATTACATGGATTACGAAGATATACAATTTATTTGAGGTATAATCAATGGGATTATCAAATTAAACAATGCGTTTTATTAAAACATGTTCATTAGAATGACCTTACAGTATTGAAGGTTATCTCTCTAGGTTTAATAGATGCAGTGAATTACATGCACACGGCATGTTTAACAAAGTAACCCTATCCCCAAATCGGTAATGGCAACTCTTCACATTGGAAGTAATCTATCATTTTCAAATAATTTTAAAATGTAAATAATTACGCCAGACAAGTGACATATCGCTTTGTAAAATTAATTAAATGGAACAATTATTATATTATTTACACACGCATGTGTATACTGACATTTGTACACAATTAGGTTACTATATCGGTAAAGGTACAATTTTAATTTGTGCTATTTTACTAAAAATCGATAGTAGATGGTAGAATCCATGGTACAATGAAGAGAAGGTAGACCAACTTTGAAAAAATTGCAAGCATAGAGGTCTACCTGTTTGGCTTGTAATGCCAGAATTAGTATCAAAATAATAAAAAAATCAAACAACTTGTTGCATTTATTTCAAATAAATAATTGGAAACCGCGATAACTGAATGAAAGGTCAACACTTCTTTTCAAAATCGTGTACTATATATCTCTAAAGGATTATTTCGCTACAAAAACTCTAGATTTTGTCGATGAATACGTTGAAATAAACATTTTGAAAACACCCGAATTTGAATATTTTCTAAACAATTTTTTTTGTTATTGAAAAGAAAACACATACATAAACAAATAAAAATGACATATTAAGCCAAGAAAATAAAAAAAAATTTAAATCATATGTTATCATAGCCCTACCTTGATATCATTGTACCGTGGTAGAATCCATGCCGCAATTAGAGAAGGCAGATCAAAGCTACCCCATAAATATTTTTTTTCTTTTGGTGCACCTATTCTGTCAAAACATATACAAGGTTCGTATATGTGTGTAAATGGTTTTGAATAACAAAGGAAATAATTTGAAATGATTTCAAATTTTGAGACAAGAGAAATGGCTATTTCCCACGTTAAGGGACAACAAAATGTATAATTTTGGGATAAAGCAATCTTGCCCTTCTATCTTGGACTCAACTTTGTTGAGAAACCAAATATTCCATTCAAGATTTGTGAATTCTCCGCAATATAATATTTTTGTGAAAAATGTTAATAAACAAAACCAATTAAAAAGTCTATTTGACATAATTAGACTCCAGTACAGAGTTTAATTTTCCTAGTTTCCTTGAAGTTGAGTCTTTCTGAGCCATGGTAATATCCATGGTACAATAAAGCCAAGGTAAAATAAGTTGAATAATTTGCAAGAAAAGAGGCCTGTGTGTATGTATTATAAGACAGAATTACTATCAAAACTAATTCAAGAAGTTTTTTATTACCAAATAAACAAGGACTATTGTTGTATTGATTTTGAATAAATAAACAAAAAAAAAAGTGCAGAAAATAAATGAAAGGATAACATTTGTTCTATATTTCTCTAAAGATTTATTTCACTACAAAAAGTGTAAACTTTGTCCATACCATGGCTCAATAAGAAAGGTTTTTCAACTTCAATGAAACTAGAAAAATGCAACTCTGTGCTGGAGTCTTATGGTGTCATATAGACTTTTAAATATGCAGCAGTTGGTTTTGTTTATTTTTAATTTTTTTAATTCTTATATTGGGAAAAACTCGCGAAACAAGAATGGAATTACGGGGTTGCTACACAAGATGGAATCTGAAATTGTAGGACAATACAGTTTTATCACAAAAATTGTACAATTTGTCACCAATTTACGCCGAAACTTTTGAAACCAAATTTGAAATAATTTGTATTTTTTATTCAAAACAATACACGCACATACACAAAATGTGTATATGATTTGATAGAATAAGGGCAACAAAAGAAAAAAAAATGTATTTGGGGATAGCTTTGTTGTACCTTCTGTTATTGTGCCATGATTACCACTGAATTTTAATAATTTCTTGTTCCAGAACCTACAAGAACAAACTAGTTATTCAAAATTTTCCATATTATAGAAGGAAAATCGGTTATCGTAGTAAAAACTTTTACATTCTTGCAGTTCTCATGGTAAAAGAATATAGGTAGACGCATCGACACAACTGCTGGGACAATGAACTGTTGGAATTGAAAATTTTAGATGAAAAATTATTTAATTTTGTAAAAAAATTTGAAAAACGAGATCTATAATAACTTCCGAATGACGTCGTATAAGAAAAGATATTAAAATCTATTTATATTTAAAAAAAAAACTCATTTTATATCTTTCAACATATCAATGTTCCCAAATGTTGATGCATCTGCATGTATTCTTCTACCATAGCAGTTCTGGAACAGACCAATACATGCACATATTAATTCGACATGTTAAACCAGGCAAATGAAAAAATTTAAATCGATTGGTAGCAGTGACCTATCTTGATTTCATTGTACCACGGTAGAATCTATTTCTAAGCCACTCGTCCGACAGCTGTTAAAAATATTTAAGTGACAAGCGTACGAAAGAACTTTGGTGAGAATTTCCCAGAAAGAAAGTTATTCGTGATGGAATTCAGGCGTGATTTCTTAATATTTGGCTGGAAAACCACAAGTGGTTTAAAAGTTCCTACTTCAGCATTTAAATGTGAATAAATCTTTTGTATCTCGTACCATTTCTCGTTACCGTGATACTGGTAGCGTAGCCCGACGTCAAGGAAGTGGACGGAAGGAAACAGCAACATCAGCAGAAATGAAATAGCGGAATATTGCGGTATGTTCAGCAAATATTGAAAAATGAGCTCGGGTTTCAACAGGACTCAGCACCATCACACTCAGCACGCGCCACCCAAGAATGGTTACAAAATGAGGTTCCTCGCTTCATTTACCGCGCACATTGACCACCAAAATCTACGGATACCAATCCGTTGGTCTATTGTGTCTGGAGTATTTTGGAAAGCAAGGTTGACACTAACAAATACCAAACTGTCGATCACCTCAAGCAAGCGCCTCGTCGGGAATGAGCCAAAATACCGCAGAGCAACATTCGGGCAGTGTGTGACGGTTTCATTGGCCGATTGAAGGCCATAATTCGTGCCAAAGATGACCAATTCGAACAAATCTGAACTTATTCTAAAATTTGATACTATTTCCGACATTTTTTGCTTTCATTCAATAAAATTTAAAAAAAAGTGTACAAATTATGGCGTTTGACTTTGTTGCAGTTTTTATACCCTCCACCATACATAGTATGGAGGGTATATTAAGTTCGTCATTCCGTTTGTAACTCTTCGAAATAATCATTTTAGACCCAACAAAGTATATATATTCTTGATCAGCGTAAAATTCTAAGACGATTTAGTCCGTCCGTCTGTACGTCTGTTGTAATCACGCTACAGTCTAAACAAATTAAGATAGGAAGCTAAAATTTTGCACAGATCTCTCTTTTGTCTGCAGGCAGGTCAAGTTCGTAGATGGGCTATATCGGTCCACTATATCGTATAGCCCCCATATAACGGTAACCTCCTCCTCAATGGAATTGTCTGAAAATTCCCACAAGTAGTTCCTTGTGAATACTTTATCCCCTGAGAGAGAATTGTCTATATAGGTCCACGATATCGTATATCCCCCATATAACGGTACCCCCGATATTCGGTATTTTGATAACTTTACCCACATTTTTCAACGGAATTGTCTGAAAATTCACACAAGGAGTTCCTTGTGGGTACTTTATACCTCGGCAGAGAATTATCTATATAGGTCCACGATATCGTATATCCCCCATATAACGGTACACCCGATATTCGGTATTTTGATAACTTTACCCACATTTTTCAACACAAGGAATTCCAAGTGGGTACTTTATACCTCAGTACAGAATTATCTATCTAGGTCCACGATATCGTATATCCCCCATATAACTGTACCCCCCTATATTCGGTATTTTGATAACTTTACCCATATTTTTCAACGGAATTGTCTGAAAATCCACACAAGGAATTCCAAGTGGGTACTTTATACCTCAGCACAGAATTATCTATAAAGGTCCACGATATCGTATAGCCCCCATACTTTTTTACTTGTTTATATCTCACCCTGAGATGCAACTAGATTTACCATACAAAAATCAACTAGATTTACCATACAAAAATGGATATTCTCACGACCGGATTTATTTTAAAGTCGAAAATGTTTCCTCAACAATACCAATACCGAAGGTCACCACTGTGAATAAACAATTATTTTTCAACGTCAATTGTGTCAATATTACCTTAATTATTGACAATAATATTCAAAATTAATTTCGAAAAATTTCCAATTCTGTCGAAATTAAAACTTACAGCCTTTGGGAAAAATAAATTATTGCGTTTTGGAATAAAAACTCAGCCGTACTTTGTTGTTGCATTTGTTATTAGAAGTTACAAGACTCAAACTTCAGAGCTGCTTTTTCCGCATTTGATAAATATAACCTACTTAGTAATTATTGTATCATACTATGCCTGAGACAAATAGTTTGAAAAGGGACATTTTCTAAGTGTACGCATTTTAAATTTGTCGCCCAAGTTAGAATTCTCTGTAAATTAGTAAAACAATAACATAACTCAAATAACTTAAATAAAACTGCTTAAAATATTATAATATATATTAGAGAAAAACAACAATGACTGCAATAATTATGGCATAAGAGACATCTAACTCCAATATTGAAAATTAATCACAAATCAATTTTTAACCAAATCTATTTGCATTAAAGCTAGTTACCTGGATTTCGGTAATTTGATGGCGGTTTCGTTGTTGCAGACAATAGCTGAGGATTACTTCCCCGATTGTAAAAGTCAATTTGCTTCCACTTGAACACCTCCATTAACCCATCAGCCTTAACGTGTGACCACAAACAATAGATAATTACAAACCACAGTACCACCGAATAGCACTTCATATTGAAAATGAAATTGAGATCGTTGGCCGACCGTCAGATTTTGTTATTAAAAACGACAACAAATTCTCAGTATTGTCTGGGCAAGCGATGAATATTAACTAAATATTCAAAACAAAATCTATATTCAGTGATGGGAATCAAATTGACAAGTGAGATGAGCATTATTGAAAAGATACACATGGATTAATAAATAATCGAACACAAACACACACACACACTCCATAACGACAAACACACATATATATGTATGTGGCTACCTTTTTAAATAGAGCTGTCGATTTCGATGTTTACAAAACTAGATTTGTAGTCGAGTGAAAAATGTCTGGAATTTCAAAAATTTTAAAATAATATAAATAAAAATGTTACAGCGCGTTTAAATACAATATTAATACAACGCTTTAAACAATGTTTACATATAAAATCTCTACCCGGGTTAAACCTGATAATCAATCATAAATAATTGTTGAATACATAAAACATGATATGTCAAATATTATAATATTTTTTTTTTTAATCGATTTTTATAAGTTTTCTTATACGACACTAATCGAAGGTTGTTATGGTATGCTTTTTTTAAAAATTTTTAACAAATGTCAATAATTTTCCATTTAAAATTTTCAATTCCAAAATTGATATGACAGTTCATTGACATTCTCATAACATAAAATATACATAAAATTTTTTTGATTGGTCAATTATCTGTGTTTATCAGGTTAGAGATCTCGTATGTTAACATGTAGTAGACCCCATAAAGTATATATATTCATGATCAAAATAAAATGCCATGTCGATGGCTAACAATTGGTATTACGGTAACCAACGATATTGTGTATTTTGACAATCCTACTCGAAAACTTTACCGCATTCGCCAACCGATCTTACTGGTATTTGTAGTTTAAAGTGGAATATGTTTTGAATCCACATACTTTTATATTAAAAACAAGTAAAAAAGATGTAAAAGTAAAGTTGAATACCCTCCACCATTTGGTACAAATTTGTCAATTTTCAAAAAATAAAATGCATTTAAAATTCTGTTAAAATCTTAAAAATACGGATTGTAGCCGTATATTAGGGTCTATACGACGACGTGGACCTGCATAGGCAATTTTTGTCATAAGCTATTATAATATTCAAATGCTAAACTTGAAAAAAATCTGTTTATAATGTAGCTAAAATAAATAAAATACCGAATATAGGGAGGTACCATACGTGGACCCATGGTACAATGAAGAGAAGGTAGGCCAACTTTGAAAAAATTGCAAGTATAGAGGTCTACCTGTTTGGCTTGTAATGTCAGAATTAGTATCAAAACAATAAAAAATCAAACAACTTGTTGCATTTATTTTGAATAAATAATTGAAAACCGCGATAACTGAATGAAAGGTCAACACTTCTTTTCAAAATCATGTACTATATATCTCTAAAGGATTATTTCGCTACAAAAACTCTAGATTTTGTCGATGTATACGATGAAATAAACATTTTGAAAACACCCGATTTTGAATGTTTTCTGAACATTTTTTTGTTATTGAAAAGAAAACACATACATAAACAAATAAAAATGACATATTAAGCCAAGAAAATAAAAAAATTTAAATCATATGGTATCATAGCCCTACCTTGATATCATTGTACCGTGCGTGGACATGCGCAGACAATCTCCTGTCATATGCTGTAGTATCCATTTTGAACTTCAAATACAAAATTTGAAACAATTTCGGTAAATAATGTCGCTAAAATCATCAAAATACCGAATATCGGAAGGTACCGTTATGTGGGTGCTATACGAAGACGTGGACCTACATGGCTAATTTTCTGTCTTAGGCTGTAGTATCCATTACGAACTTCAAATACCTAATTTGAAACAATTTCGGTAAATAGTGTCGCTAAAATCATCAAAATACCGAATATCGGAAGATACAGTTATATGGGGGCTATACGAAGACGTGGACCTACATAGCTCATTTTCAATACCAAAAGTCCTGCAGACATAATACACATTTGAGTAAGTTTTTATCAACTTACTTCATTTCGTTCGGAAGATAGAGTGATTTCCACAGACGGATAGACGGACGGACATTGAAGAATCGACATAGAATATTATGCTGATCAAGAATATATATACTTTGTGGGGTCTAAAATGTATATTTCGAGGTGTTGCAAACGGAATGACAAACTTAATGTACCCTCCATACTATGGTGGAGGGTATAAAAATGTTCTTGTCGCAAAGTAATTATGTTTAATACCATCATTGTCGTTTTTGGATAAACAAACGTTGTTCAAAGTAATAATTTTAATTTAATAATTTTAATTATTATTTGGAAAAAAGATGCAAGAATAATTATTATTTTGAACAAGGTTCAAGGTTATTTTGAACAAGGTTCAAGAATAATAATTAAAATGAAATAAATTATCTTTTTAAATTATATATGTTAGTTCAAACAATCAAAGCAATTCCTTATAACTATGATAGAAATAAGAAGGTATCGTCGTAAAATGATATGTTTGCATTTTTCTTTTTTTTTTTTCAAAATTATACAAGTGACAACATCTCATTGTCAAAAGGGTTATTTAAAATTCCATTGCATGTTCCCAATTCAAAGATACAACGTGTTTTCTATTTAGTTGAATACACAAATCAGAGATGGGAGCTATGCAGTAAAATTTGACAAAATAAATTACAGAAAATTTATAGATGGGAATGCTTATTTGAAATGAATTTACCTTCTTAATCTTTCCTGAAATAGGCCTGGGATGTGCCCTATCTTGTTTTCAATGGTACAATGGTTTATCCGTTATCAAGTACTTTTATAAAAGCTCTAATATAATGAAGAACATGTTTAAAACATACCATATTTATATCATAAAACATTTTATTAAATGTTTAACTCATATGCATATGGAGGGCTAGACAGCATTATACATAGGTACCCACTATTATATTTCAAGTTATAAGTTATATTATTTCAAGTACAAAATTTCTTCTAGGTTATTGTTGAATCAAAACGAGATTTTTAAATACGTGAGATCTTGATATTCTTCTCAATCGACATCTCTAGATGGCACACACATACTTTATTCTATTTGTACCCCTAAATGAACTTTACGATTAGATGAACAAATACTGAGGCTGATTGTTGATAAGCGTGTTCTAACATCTTTAAAAGAAACAAATAAAACTAAATCTCAAAATCAATATTGACTTATAATTATTTCCAAGCTGTGAGAAAATATGAATTTATTTAAAATCTACGTATATGTTTGCAACATTTTCCCCATCGTAGGGGTTTTTTGCATTTCCTATATTTATGGACTCAAGTGCATGTTTTCCAAAAAAAAAAAACTCGTATGCATGAACAATTATTTACAAGCTGTGAGAAAATATAAATTTATTTAAAATCTACGTATATGTTTGCAACATTTTCCCCATCGTTGGGGATTTTTTGCCTTTCCTATATTTATGGACTCAAGTGCATGTTTTCCAAAAAAAAACTCGTATGCATGAACAAAAGCGATTAGGCACACCCTGACCTACGTCAGAAAATTATGCAGCCACCATGGTACAATAATTTATCAGCGGTTCGATTCTTAAATGAAATAGGTAACGACAGAAATAATAATAAATATCACTAATAGTATTTTTTTTTTTTAATATTTTAATATTTTTTTAATATTTAAAAAAAGAAGACACGTTAATCGGCGTTTTCAAAGTTTGCATCGAAAAGTCACTTAATTAGAGGGCTAAGTTTCCTCCTCGTCGTCAGATAAAAATAGAGGAATATTTTGGTCGAAAATTGTATCCCTCAAGCGAGTCAACAACGGGGTTTGTTGGTCCTTTTTTTAATTATTCCTTTAAAATGGATCTTATCAAGTCAAAATATTCCACAAAATTATTAGCCAAGAAAACATTTGTAGAATAAGAAACACATTTTAGGGTTAAAACCGCACTTTGCGTGAATTTGTGCAATCATTTAAGCCATAGCGTCATTTTAAAAATATGAGTGCAAAAGCACAATATTTTTCATCAAATTTTATTATAAGTCACCAAAAAAATCTGTAATATAGTCGTATTTTTAAGGAGGTAAAGCAGTTTCCATGGCCAAATTACAAAGGTAATTTCGTGCAATCATACTATTTTATACCCTCCACAATACATGGTATGGAGGGTATATTAAGTTCGTCATTCCGTTTGTAACTCATCGAAATAATAATTTTAGACCCAACAATGTGTAATATTCTTGATCAGCGTAAAATTCTGATTCCAAAGCATTCGATAAAGTTAATCATAAATTATTACGATTAAAACTTAAAAATATTGGATTTACAAACAGAAGTTCCAACTGGCTTTTCTCATACCTACGAAATAGAACAGAAAAAGTATGTTTTAAAAATGCCATTTCGAAGAGTATGGTTTCTTCTGGAGTCTCACAAGGAAGTCATCTAGGACCACTCCTATTTTCTTTATTTATAAATGATCTACCTTCATCTATAAAATTTTCAAATATTTTAATGTATGCCGACGATGTGAAAATATTTCTTAGCATTTCGGAGACATGTAGGAACCATTTGCTTCAAAATGATTTGAATTCGTTTGTTAAGTGGTGCAGTATTAATTATGGACATTAATTATTCAAAATGCAAACTTATGAGATTCATAAGAAAAAAATTATTGGATACTTGTTACACACTCGGTGACTATTCTCTGGAAAAAGTTGATACATTCTTTGATCTTGGAGTCGTATTGGAATGTAAACCTAACTTTAATTCTCATATTTCTGTTTCTTTAAACAAAGCAAAATCAGTTCTCGGCTTCGTGAAACGTTGGAGTAAGGAGTTTAAGTTACAAAAAATTTATACATGTCAATTGTTCGGCCAATTTTGGAATACTCTTCGGTCATATGGGATCCTATTTATAAAACACACAGCGACCGAATCGAATCTGTTCAAAAACAATTTCTACTTTTCTGTCTACAAAGTTTGAACTATTCATATGATAATCTTCCACCATACAGTGATAGACTCTCACTGATCAAGCTGCCAACTCTGGAAAGCCGTAGAGGAATGCTAAATGTCTCATCTTTTATAACGTGGTTATGGGTGATATTTCTGCTGGTTTTCTTGTTAACAACATTAATTTTAATGTTCCTCAACGTACTACCCGCCACTCCACTAGCAATTCAATTATCCAGAATGAGCTTTGCAAATGCTGATCCTTTTACAAGAATGTCAAAAGATTTAAAATGCGTTAAACTTTTATTGATTTTACAATGGGTCTTAATACTATAAAAAGAAAAATAATAATGTTTTTAAATTTTTAATTTTAATTATACAATTATTATTTATGTACATATATAGTCTGTAAGGAATTATTCATAGACTAATAGATTAAATAAATATATCCAAATAAATATAATTTTAGCCCTGTCCGTCCACACAAGGAGTTCTTTGTGAGTACTTTATCCCCTGGAAGAGTAATATATATATAGGCCCACGATATCGTATAGCCCCCACATAACGGTACCCCTCCCCCCGATATTCGATATTTTTAAGATTTTAACAACATTTTTAATAGATTTTATTTTATTTATTATTTTTTTTTTTTTGAAAATTTCCTAATTCTTCCCAAATGGTGGAGGGCATTCAAAGTTCGGTCCGGCCGAACTTACTGCTTTTTTACTTGTTTCATTTGATATACCTTCATTGTCAAATTTATATTATATATCACAATAAATGTGAAATTGTGTGAAGATATATATGGGAGCTATATCCAAATCTATAGTGTATACCAAATGTCGTTGTTGTGGAGAGTGTTTTACAGGTGTGGGGGTCTAAAATACAAAATCGGATGGAACATATATATGGGACCTATAGCTGTATCTTAACCGACGTTCACCAAATTTCATACACTTTCTTACAGGCTAAATTCGGTATTATGTGCCAAAATTCATTCAATTCGGGTTCATAATAATCATTTGGTGCGCTATAAACTTTAAATCGAGTAAAGATATATATGGGAGCTATATCCAAATCTGAACTGATCTCGATAAAATTTGGCAAACATATTTCTGAGAAATTTAAAAACCCGGATGAAGAATATATATGGAACCTATAACTAGATCTGAACCGATTTCCACCAAATTAGACACATTTATTTCTATGCTCAATTTGGTAATATGCAACAAATTCCATCCAACTTGGCCTAATATTACACGAAGATATATATTGGATTGGGGTTCGTTCTTGGGCCAAACAAAATATTTGTGCGATCGGGTATATGTAGAACTGGCACATATCGTGTGACACATGGACGATATTTAAGTTGTGAAATACATCAGTTAATTACACACCATGATAGAAGAATACAGGTAGATGCATCAACACTCGCAAATATTGATATGCCAAAAATTTTTTAAAACTATAGGTACTAAATCGATTTAAAAATATTTTCTTATACTCAAATAACACATATACAAACTGTGTAAATGTTTTGACAGATCAGAGGCACCAAAAATGCATATTGTTGTTGCAAAATAGTCAGGCTTTAGAAAATTTTCAAAAAGAATTTTAGTTATATTTAATTCATAGGTTCCTCTTCCATTGAGCTTGCGATCTCGTCACTTAGGTAAAAAAAGTTTTTCGTTATAGGAGTTTTTTTAATAACTCCTGGGGAGAATATCACAGACAAAAAACATGGGAACTGGTGAGGATTGGTGACATATTTGGAAACCTAGCTATAGTAAACATATGATTGCATAACTTTACCTTCTTAGTTCTACCATAAGTCCAAGATGGAAGGACAATATTGTCTATCCCAAAATTGTACAGTTTGCTGCCCATTCACATCGAAAGTAAGAATGTATGTTGCAGTTGAATTTGAAATAGTTCCAAATTATTTTCTTTGCTATTTAAAATATAACACACATAACCAAACTGTGTATGTATGTTGACAGAATAGAGACTCCAAAAAAAGAAGATTTAGTAGGCAGATCTATTCTACATTCTATTATTGTTCCATGAGTGCAATCACAATTACTCTGTTCCCTGTTGTATATCAAGAAATGGTATTAAATCGCAAAATGTCATATCGAATTTGACACTCAGAAATGGTTCAAAATGTAAAGAAGCTACTTGATCGAAACCCGCGTCGTAGTGGCCGAAAAATGGCTCGTGAGCTGAACATACAGTGGTGGCCATATCATATGCAACTGAAATCTAACCTTTACCAAAAACCGTGAAAAATTTTTCTGAAAACAAAATTATGCAATTATTTTTTTAAATATTATTTTTTATTGCTTGTAGTTTAAGAAAAAAACATATACTCCATAGATATTCAATTCATTTATAAAAAAAAATTAGAAAAAGATATTCAGTCTTATTATGAAGTGGCCAAAACATATGCAACTAATTAAATCGAGCTCAGTAAAGTGCAAATAAAGTTAATATTTTGTTGCAAATCCGTTGTTGTCGATTACAGCCTGACATCTTCGAGGCATTGACGCTATAAGATTGTCAATGACGCTTTTTGGGATTGATTTCCAGGCATCTTCCAGCCGGCAAAATAAAACATCTAAACTTGTACAATTTTCTCGATCAATTTTTTTGTTTACGATTTCCCACAGGTTCTCTATTGGGTTTAAATCTTGGGATTGGGGTGGCCATTCCATTACCGTAACTCTATTATCGGCAAACCACGATTTGACCACCTTCGAAGCGTGTTTGGGGTCGTTGTCCTGTTGAAAGACCCACCGCAATGGCATATTATATTCTGCGAATGGGAGCATTACCCTTTGCAATATGTCTTTATACATAAATCTATCCATAATACCAACAATTCTATGTAGGGGGCCAACTCCAGCACCAGAAAAACAACCCCACACCATTATATTGCCCCCTCCATGCTTGACCGTTTTTTTACAGTAACGTGCTTCGAGTCGTTTTCCTTCTGGTCGCCTTACATAGCACATGCCATCGCTACCAATGATGTTAAATTTGGACTCATCACTAAATAATATAGTTCTCCATTTACTCTCTGTCCAATTTATATGAGCTTTAGCAAATTCCAAACGCTTTTTCTGGTTTCGCTTCGATATCAGTGGTTTTTTTGCAGGACGTCTTGCGCAGAGGGAGGCTTGTAAAAGTCTTCTACGGATGGTGCGAGCAGAAACTGGCAACTGAAATCTTTCCACTATCTTAGAGGAAGATATAAATGGGTCTTTTTTCACGTGTCTGATTATTAATTTGTCCGTCCGATCGCTTGTTTTTCGACTTCGACCACCACGGTGTATAACAGAGACTTGTGAATTTTTTTTGTAATTATTAATGATGCGCGATATGGAGCTTTTATGAACGGTATATTTCTCGGCAATACATTTCTGTGATAATCCAGAAGAATACGCAGTCACAATTCGTTGTCTGAGCTCAAATCCAAATTTATCGCGTGCCATTTTTGACCAAACTCTATTGTAGCCTTGTGAAAAAACAACGCAATAAAAATGTGAAGGTAGCTTTAAATCTCTTTACGCAGTGTCTCTAGCTAATAATAAGAAGAACAATAGAACAAAGGAAATTGTAAAAATGCCGTTATTTAAACCAAATATATAAAGTTGCATATGTTTTGACCACACCAAATTTCATATTTGTCAACAAAACACCTGTGAACATAGAGATATAAACAAAAGCTGCACATTTTGATAATAATTTGAAATCGTAAGAACGTATTGACTATAATTAACCCATCTTTATATACTTCGTTGTGAAATTTACAAATTTATATAGCCTTTTAACGTAGATGAATCTTAGTTGCATATGATATGGCCACCACTGTATCTCAATATTCCATTCGGCAAATATTGAAAAATGAAATTCCAAAAAACTGTAAGAACTTCCACTATAACAGTAAGAAACAAGTAAAAAAGCTGTAAGGTCGGCCGGGCTTTTAATACCCTCCACCATTTGGTACAAATTTGGCAATTTCCAAAAAATAAAATCCGTTAAAAATTCTGTTAATATCTTAAGAATGCCGAATGCTTATACGACGACGTGGGCCTACATAGGCAACTTTTGTCATAAGTTATTACAATATTTAAATGCGAAACTTGAAGAAAAATCAGTTTATAATGTAGCTAAAATCATTAAAATACCGTATATGGGGGGTACCGTTATATGGGGGCTATACGAAGACGTGGACCTGCACAGACAATTTTCTGGCATGGGTTGAAGCATCCATTACGAACTTCACATGCCGTATTTGAAACAATCCCGGTAAACAATATCGCTAAAATCATCAACATACCGAATATCGGGGGGTACGGTATATGGGGGCTATATGAAGACTTGAACCTGCACAGATAATTTTCTGTCTTGGGCTGTAGTATTCATTACGAACTTCAAATGCCAAATTTGAAACAATTCCGGCGAATAATGTCGCTAAAATCATCAAAATACTGAATATCGGGAGGTACGGTTATACGGGGGCTATATGATAACTTGGACCTACATGGCCCATTTACGATAGCGTGATTACAACTGACAGACAGACAGACATGACTAAATCGTCTTAGAATTTTACGCTGATCAAGAATATATATACTTTGTTGGGTCTGACATGAGTATTTCGAGGAGTTACAAACGGAATGACAAAATTAATATACCCTCCATAGTATGGTGGAGGGTATAAAAATAGACTCAAAAGTGCTAAAGAGTTGCTTCGCTTGGCCGAAAGGAGAAAACATTCGTTGTCCAGCAGTTTATAAACAAACAAAATGATCGTGTTTACTTGCCAAAGAGGTTAGCTGAAAATGTGCACCTTCGGTTGGTCACCAGAACTCAAGCGCCGGCCATGGTGATGGTGTGGGCCGATAGTCGCTCTCCGCTCGTATTAACCGGCCGTGGTATCAGAATAAATGCCGAATATTATCGCGAATATATTCTCGAGGGTGTTTTAAAGCCTTGGGCACGCAAACATTTTGGCCGCAGACCTTGGACATTCCAACAGGACTCAGCACCATCGCACTCATCACGCGCCCCCCAAGAATGGTTACAAAATGAGGTCCCTCGCTTCATTTCCAACGCACAATGGCCACCAAAATCTCCGGACACCAATCCGTTGGTCTATTGTGTCTGGAGTATTTTGGAAAGCAAGGTTGGTACTAAAGGGCTGCAAATGTGACAATTTTCTCTATTTATGTCATGGAGAGAAAACGCTCGTCATGTTGTGCCCTGTTTGATCAAACGCATAACAGTACGTGACATCCAACCAAATGCTCGATGTTTCGTCATGTCGGTCACACTCAAACCCAGCGTCATAACATGTAATGACCAATAAAAGGGAATGTTGAATAGTGTGTCATACAAAAATGTTCTATCAAAAAAACAACAACAATTATGAAACAACTGCCAACGAAAAAGACACACGCGTGATGAAGGCAAAGCGCAATCGCTACCTGCTTTTCCGATATGTGAAAGAATATTTTTTTTGTAATAATTTCTTGGCGAATACTAAAATATTAAAGGCACTTCTAATTGGTCCACACAAAATTTTCACATTTCGTGGTTATTGACGAAACAATCTAAAATGTTAATCCTTATAAAAAACAATAATCTCCTGAAAAAATTTCTTATTTTGATTATAATTTCGTAAATGTTTGCCTCTGGTAGTGATGTGTAAATGAGAATGAGTGCTACTGTAATTCACGTAACAACACTATATACCTCCATTGTTCAATTCTGTGCATATTCTGTTATTGAATGATAGTCAAATCTCTGCCCACAAACTTTAATTTTAAAAGAACACTTTATGTAGATAGAAAATAGGCAAACAATATTTACCTCTTTTTTATGACCAACATTTTATGATAATCAACAATAAATTGGGATTGTTCAGTAAATATTTCATTTTTTCTATTCATTTGTTGATGTCTATGCACATTTTGTTATTGAACTCAATTTTATATTTACGCGGTGTTTGTTACTTCAAAATTACAGCGCACACAAAAACACATCCTCACCGTCGAAAGTAACACACACACTCTCTCAATGACGATGACACGGTTCGATGTCATCGTTGACACCCTGCATTTATGGAGAACACCATGCAAATATTCGAGTCAGCCATGCCACGATCGAACCTTAGACAATGGCACACATGAATCAAAATTGGGGATGTTGTTGGTTGTCATTGCCTATCAAATACATAGCGCATGATTGAGTAGACAAAGTCAGTGTGTCGAAAAAAGCATAATTCATACAATTCGTCTTGTGCAGGCCTTTAGTTGGTACTAAAAAATACCACGATTGCCTCAAGCAAGTGCTTCGACGGGCATGGGCCAAAATACCGCAGAGCAACATTCGGGCAGCGTGTGACGGTTTCATTGGCCGTTTGAAGGCCACAATTCGATTATTCCAAACTTATTCTAAAATGTGATGCTATTTCCAACATTTTTTACTTTCATTCAATAAAATTAAAAAAAGGAAAATTATGGCGTTTGACATTAGGTGTGTCTGGTTACTTTTCCTGCAGGAATTGTCCAGTAACTTCTTTCTGAGAGGAAAATGCAAGGAAAATGCGAAAAGTAAACAGACGGTATTCCTGCAGAAGCTTGCAACTAATCAGCTGATCAAATCAAAACAAATCAATTTGTCCCCCATAAGGAGAATTAAAACAAAGGAAGCAATACTAATTTTACAAGTTTTTGAATAAAAATGTTGGAAATAGTCTTTTATTTTCTTATTACATATTAACATTTACGTTTTTCACATTTTGTAAAGTTTTTCTCCAAAAACTATTAGTCTTGCTAATTCCAAAAAAAAATTTTCAAATTGAAAGCACAAAAATAAATAAACAAACAATAGAAAACATCTGATTGAATGTCGATGAATGAGAAGAAGAAGAGTTGCAAGTGATTGCAAGAAGAAATTTTTCCAGCAAGAATTTGCAAATTCTCACTGAAAGAACTGTCAAAATTTCTCTCTCCAACTGCTCTCTTTTGCAGAACTTTTGGGTTAACAGACGACTTCCAGTAACAATTTGTAACAATTGTTACAAATTTTAGGGTAACCAGACACACCTATTATTGCAGTTTTTTCCCATCATGTAAAGTGGAACGCGTTTGAATTCAACGTCTCCATTGTACAATGCATGCATTCAAGTGTTTCATATCAACAATTTTGAGTCATATGTAAATGGTAATTTTGATACACACACAGAAATACACATAATAATAATAGTGACAGCACATATGTAAAATCCATTCCGTCTGATAATTACTTTAGGTGATACAGTATGATAATCTATTCTCGTCAAAACTCAGCTTTTTAATTCAAAATATACAAAAAAATATTTATATTTTGACAAAATATAACATCAAAATGTAACATTTCTGAAATATAATTCAGCATTCTCTTCTTTTTTCATGGAATCCTTGTGGAAAACCTTTGACAGCAAGAGAATATTAAAGGTGAGAATACATAAAACGCTTTTTTTGCTGGCTTAAGTCATCGGCTGGCTTCTTTAGAAAATAACAAAGGAGTCTAGGTCCGAAATCTAACTAAGTTAACCAAAAATTTTTTGTTCCTCTTCAAAGAAGCTAGTCGTTGACTCAATCCATTGGAAAAAGCAATTTATGTATTTTCACCTTAACACTTCTATCCTTGTCATTCTAAGGTTGTCATTCCGTTTGAAACACCTCGAAACCACAAAGTACATATATTTTTGATCAGCATACAATTCTATGTCGATTTAGCAATGTCCGATAGTCTTTCCGTCTATACCTCTGTCCATCTGTGGAAACCACTCTAGCTTCCGAACGAAGTTCGAAATGGATACTACAGCCTATGACAGAAAATTGTCTGTGCAGGTCCACGTCTTCGTATAGTCCCTATATTCGGTATTTTTAAGATTTGAACAGAATTTTTAACGGGTTTTATTTTTTCTGAGAATTGCCAAATTCGATCCAAATGGTGGAGAGTATTTAAAGTTCCCCGGCCCGGCCGAACTTACAGCTTTTTTTCTTGTTTTTTATTAAATTAATTTATCCTTAGATAATATTAAACATGGATATTTACCCCGGTTGGTAAAGTTCTCTTGTTGCTGAATTTGGGTGGAAATCGCCGGATTAGTTCCACGATTATAATAGTCTATTTGTTTCCATTGAAACATTTCAGTTAATCCATCGGTATATGCTTGACCCAGCAAACACGAGACACACATCCAATACCACAAAGCTATTTGCATTTTGATACTGCAATTTTTGTCTTTACACGCACTTTGCTACCAACAAACAATCCGAAGTTCTCTACCCGAAGTATTATCAACAACTAAAACTATTATGCAGGCTAAAACAGCGGACAAGATATAAAGTTGTCCAGTAAAGTTTTCTTGTAGTTTTTTTTTTGTTTTTGTTGTATGAGGAGATACATGCATGCATTTGAATGCATACGTATTCAGAAGTTGTTCCTAAATGATGGGAGAACACAGTGTTGGTATAGAGAAACAGCAACAGGGACCAGTCCTTAATCTATGGTATTTGCCTGTGGATCTTAATTGTAACATTGTGGTTATGGATGGTCATTTGCAAGTTTTATGCCTACAAATGCATGTATGTATGTTGTAACGATGAGAACAAGTAATTTAAAGCCGCAACAATTTATTCACTCTCGTTTTAGAATTTCACTTTGAATTTATTCCACCTCGAGTTTCTTGAAACGTACGAACTTGTATTCTTTAAGTCAAAATGTAGCCAAGGGCGAGTGTACGTGAAATGATCGTAGTTGGGTCGATTAGGCTAGGCAAGCAGAATTAGGATGGCATTATTACAAATCATAAGCCACTTCTAAACCTTTTCCCGTGTTATTTGAATTGGGCTTTTTATACCCTGCACCATAGTATGGAGGGTTTGTCATTCCGTTTGTAACACCTCGAAATATACATTTTAGACCCCACAAAGTATATATATTCTTAATCAGCATAAAATTCTATGTCTATGACTGCAGGACTTTTGGTATAGAAAATGGGCCATGTAGGTCCATGTTTTGGTATAGCCCTCGTATAACGGTACCTTCCGATATTCGATACTTTGATGATTTTAGCGGCATTTCACTGGAATTTTTTCAAATTTGGTATTTGATGTTCGTAATAGATACCACAGCCTATGACAGAAGATTGTCTGTGTAGGTCCACCTCCTTGCATAGCCCCCATATAGCGGTACCTCCCGATATTCGGTATTTTGATGATGCAGATTTAAGTCATCGTATAGACCTAATATAACGGCTATATTCGGTATTTTTTAATATTTTAACAAAATTTTTAACGGATTTAATTTTTTTTTTTTTTAATTTGCCAAACTCGTTCCAAATGGGGTAGGATATTCAAAGTTCGACTCCGCCGCCGCCTGTTTACTTGTTTGAAAATACTCAAAATGCGGCAAATTCCCGAACACCGGGAAGTACCGTTATCTGTGGGCCGAAAAAAGTGGTGACTATTAAGAAATCAAAATGAGAAATTAAAAAAATCAAAATATAGAGGTCCATATGGCGTGGGCCAAAAAAGGTGGTACCTATTGTGCACTTCAAATACATACTTTAAAACAATTCCGTACAAAATATGGCAAAAATCATATATAATGATGGAAACGTGATTATTCTCAGATTTAAAGGTGCAAATCTTAAAAATCTTTGTACATTATATTTTAATTTTTTATACATTATATTTAATGAATTTGAAAACTAAATATAAATAACGGAAAAATATGCTTACCTCGAGAATGACATAATTTCTGGAGCATTAACTAAACATTTCAACACTTCTCAAACAACTGGCTACATAATTCACTTCTGCCAATTTTGTTTAAAATGAACGGCAATTGTCATTTCACTGACAGTTTGCACCAAAAGCATTGTTAAATTTAAATCATTTCTTCTTAATAAACAAATTGACCCATAGAAAATGGCTAAAAAAAATGGAGCGCGGACTAAAATGTCTCAAAATCATAAAGTTTAAAATAAAATATATTTATGAAATTAAAATTAACTTTATCCACAATTCCTGAATAACTTGACGCACTCAATTTATAATATACAGGGTGAGATAAAAAAACTGCAACAAAGTCAAACGCCATAATTTAAATTTTTTTTTAATTTTATTGAATGAAAGCACAACATGTCGGAAATAGCATCAAATTTAAAATAAGTTTAGATTTTTTCGAAATGGCACGAATTATGGCCTTCAAATGGTCAATGAAACCGTCCTACGCTGCCCGAATGTTGCTTTGCGTATTTTGACACATTCCCGGCGAAGAGGTTGCTTGAGGTGATCGACACTTTGGCATTTTTTAGTGCCAACCTTGCTGTCCAAAATACTCCAGACACAATAGTCCAACGGATTGGTATCCGGAGGTTTTGGTGGCCATTGTGCGCTGGAAATGAAGCGAGGAACCTCATTTTGTAATCATTCTAGGGTAACGCGTGCTGAGTCCTGTTGGAATGTTCAAGGTCTGAGGCCAAAATGTTTGCGTGCCCAAGGCACCCTCCAGAATATTTTCGCGATAAAATTCGGCATTTATTCTGATGTCACGGTCGATCAATACGAGCGGAGACCGACCATCGGCTGTTATGGCGGTCCACACCATCACCGTGCCAACACCAGGTGCACATTTTCAGCTGACCTCTTTGGCAAGTAAACACGATCATTTTGTTTGTTTACAAACTGCTGGACAACGAATGTTTTCTCATCGGAGAAAACCAAATTCGGCAGTTCACCACTTTCGGCCAAGCGAAGCAACTATTTAGCTCTTTTGAGTCCATTTTGTTTGCGGTGTAAGTTCTGCACTTTTTGGAATTTCAGTGGCTTTAGCCCTAGCTCATTTTAAAATATTTGCGAATTGAAATATTGCGTGTTGTTCAGCTCACGAGCCATTTTTCGGCCACTGCGACGCGTGTTTCGATCAAGTCGCTTCTTTACTTTCAGAACCATTTCTGCTGATGTTGCTGTTTTTTGCGTCCAATTCTTTAAGGTCGGGCTACGCTACCAGTATCACGGTAACGAGCGATGGTACGAGACACAAAAGATTTATTCAGATTTTAATGCTTGAGTGCTCTAACGATAGCCACTTGTGGTTTTCCAGCCAAATATAAAGAAATCACGCTAGAATTCCATCACGAATAACTTTTTTTCTAGAAAATTCTCACCAAAATGCTTTTGTACGCTTGTAAACAATATAATGAGCTGTCACTGGAATAATTTTAACAACTATCGGGCAAGTGGCTAAGAAATGACAGCAGTCTGAAGTTGGTTGCAGTTTTTTCATCTCTCCCTGCATATTATCAAATTATAACTTAAATCCCTTTTGAACATAAAATTGTCGGACCACGCCATTGTAATGACGATTTGGTGCAGATCAACCAAATGGTACGACCAAAATTTTCAATAAAAATATGTAAAAAATTTATTTTGATTATCGAGCCTCGTTAGAGAAAGTGCTGTTTTATTTATTCTGTTTCTCAGAATTTACATTTTTCAAACTAAATACGTCGGGCCACAGAAACAAGTCATTTTACAAAATTGACCCGTATTTCACATTGCAAGGCCGTTTTACTACCATAAAAAAAGACATTTACGTTCATATTTACAGCTTTTGCCGATGAAACTTTGAAATTACAAAACTAGGTTTTGGGTTGTGTTTTTCAAATTTATTGATTCTTCCCTACCTTTGAAATTAATGTACCAGTTAACCTACTATATCTATAAAGCCCAATACGTAAATCTTGAATAGTTCAACCGCGTAACTTTTAACATTTTCTAACATTGGAAGCAGATACCCATGGTACCATGGTACAATGAAATCGAGGTAGGGCACAGAAACCAATCGATTTTAACTTTCTTATTTTCCTGACGTAACATGCTAAACTAATGTGTGCATGTGTGAGTTATTACATTTATTTTCAAATTTATGTTCTACATTTCTCTAAAGATTTATTTCGCTACAAAAAAATGTTGTCCATACATATGTTATAATACGCATTTTGATAACAACTGAATTTGAATATTTTTCAACAATTTTCATATTATTTGCTCTGTTCTAGAAACCGCAAAATCGGTTATCGCAGTGAAAACTTTTACATTCTTGCAGTTCTGGAACAGTCCAATTGAAACAAATTAATTTGTCATATAACGCCAAGGAAGTAAAACAAATTAAAATCGATTTGTCTCAGTGTCCAATCTTGATTTCATTGTACCATCAATCAATATATCCGTGGTAAATCTAAGAAGGTAAAGTCATTTCAAATAAGCTTATCCATCTCTGCATTTTCTGTAATATTCCTTGTCAAATTTCCCTGAATAAAAACTGGTTCCCATCTCTGATGTCTGTGTATACAATAGATTTATCATGGTACAATGAAAAGGTAAGGTAGAGCTCCCAGCTGATTACAATATTTTCTAAGTGTGTCGGGTACTGTCAATTTTGTGTATGTATTTGTTGTTTTGAAAAATAAAAACAAAATATTTTCAAAGTCAATGATTGGAAGAAACTTATACTGCAGAGGCGCGCATTCATAATATTAACAAGATTTGCCATGGATCTGAAATATTGCAAACTAGGATCATATTTATAAGAGAACATTCAGGCATTTCGTTCATCTTTCGCGTTATTTGACTCATTTTGAAAATTAAAAACTAATATCAAATAAATGAAAACAACGTGTTGCCTAAAATCTTCAATAATTCTGACAGGAAGCGGGCATAGCCTCAGGGCTGTATTTCTGTAGTTTTACGAAGCTGTTCTACCTCCTTATTGTACCATGAGATTTATAAATATAAATTTTGACAATTAGATGTTCTCAAATGAATAATTTTGAAAAAAATTGTGAACATATGATTGCACTACTTTACCTTCTGAGTTCTACCATGAATATACCTTTAATATTGGAAAATTTTAATTCTTGTAAAATAATCCATTGCGGCGATACAAATAACATATCCTCGTATCTAGGTATTTGGAAAGTTTGGGAGACTGCCTTTGGTCATTTTGTGGTTGTGTTGTGTGAAAATTTGTCGCTATTCTTATTGTCCACCCTATTTCTCACTTTCTTGTAATTTTAATAAGCTCCAGAACTGCAAAAATGTAAATGATTATATTACGATAACCGATTTCCCCTTTATGATATAGAAAAAAAATTGCAAAACTAGTATTCAAATCGGCTATTAAAGTGCATAACTGATGTTTTACTAACGTTGAAGCGAAGGTAAATTTCATTACAGCGAGATGAGAACTCCGAAAACTTGGCATTAGAAAAGTACTGGCGGCCTCAAACTCTCGATGAAATACAAGCAAAAAGAAATCATCCGCGTATTGAAATAAATAGAGTTCTCCGACTGAATATTATGTAACGGGATTGTGTATGCATTGAAAAGGAGTGGGCTCAAGGCGTTTCCTTGAGCCAGGATACCATTGACGGTTACGACGCGAGTACCCAGGACGAAGTTCCCCCTGTGGAGGAAGTCTGCGATCCATGAGATAATCCCGTCGTTCACTCCCAAGTTTTCTAATTGAGATCTCAAAATGTCGACACAAACGACACCTACACAGAATCCTAGTACGTTATATCCTTTTGATTTCAGGGCACACATGTTAATTAAGTCATTATACACATGGACGTCGAATGGCCCGGTCTGAATGCATAGGAACGTGTTGGGAACAAATAATTAGATTCTATAAAATTTTGTAACAAATCTTTAATCATTGATTCTAGGCATATCGGCCTATAGTTTTCTTTTTAGCGCGGTCCTTTCCTTGTTTTGGAATTGGTGAAATTTTAATATTCCTCTATTCATATGGAATTTTACCGTTTTTCCAAATGTCACATAAAGTATTAATGAAGGCTAGGAGAAGATAAGTTTTTCAGTTAATCATATAACATCAGGTTTTGCCCTGGAGCCGAAGCATGACTTCTTGATGGAATAAAATTTTGGAATGTCTCAAAAGATATTTTTGGTATATCAGTATTTAAGGGACCTTCTTCAAATCCAGCAGTCAACTCTTCGGAAATGTCTAACACGGAGTTGTCGGCAGATCCTTCCACAGTATCTGACCCCATCAATGAGTCCTCTCTTAAGATATCGATATATTCCTCTGACAAATCCTCTCCATAGTCGTCAGTAGATATTGAACTCGGGTTGCCCCTAACAGGACTTTGTTGATGGATGATGTTTCTTCTGGAAGCAGTAGCTAATAAGTCGAAATATTTCCCCTTTTGATCTTCGTCCCAAGAGTGGTTAATACTTTTGGGTTGCTTACATTTTTTTTTATATTTCTTATGATTCTCCAGAAATGTCTGGATGAGGTGCTCTAAAAGATCTCATGGGCTATATGGTCAAAGTTTTGGATCTTACATTGTTGTACCTTTAGTCTGAGCGCATCTTCAGCCTCCGTGTAGGCCCTAAGGTCTTGAAGGGTTCTGCTCTTAAAATATTTCGCTCCAGTCGCCTGCCTTATTGTAAACAATTTCTGCACCTCATCATTCCACCACATTTTCGGAACATTTATTCCTGGGGTCCAGTGTTTCTATTGATGAATTCCTAAAAGGAGGTACCTACGTCCACATTAGCCATCTCTTCCAAGACTTCTTTTCTATTAATTCTTTTCGTTGCCGTAGGTGGATTTGGACTTGCACCGAAATCCAAAATAATGGACAGATGCAACAAATGTTGTTGTACAACAAACTTAACAACAACCACACGCATTTATGTTTTTGGAAATTTTATGAAAAATGAAATATACCACTAAAAAAGTTTTCGCACCATCACCATTGGCGTTTTGTTAAGTATAACAGCGAATTTGTCTACTATTAGGCAAAAAATATATTCACATGGTGCAATTTTGAAATTTTATATCAAAAATGTGTATACCTATTTTATATCAAGAAATGGAATTAAATTACAAAATGTCACTGCACTTTATTCAAAAATTTTGTTTGTTGAATTTTTATACGAAAATACATGAAATTCTCACTAATATAAGTAGAAGAAATTATGTTTTTCTCCCAAAGATTTGTTATGTCATTCATTTTACAATTTTCATTCATGTTTTCAACTTTTTGTGTAAATGTTGGCACTTTGAAAATATTTTTGTATTTTTAAATTCTGCTGGAGAGATACTTGTCAAACATATTTTCTGCCGATACAAACATTTTGAAAATATTGCCTCTTTTGAGTCTTCCCAATTTTTTTTTAAATTTCATTAAATTTTTCTTTTCTGGAATTTTTAAATTTTATAATTTACTTTTTTGTATAAATGCTCTCATTTGTTAGGGATGGCACACATTTTAGTTCTGAGAGTGATTTAAAAAGAACAAAGAACAAAAATCTTTTTTCGCTCAAGAAGATATTTCATAATTAATGGTCAAACAAAACATATAGAGCGAATCACGTGCCATGTGAACTAAGCATTAGCAGATGTTGTTGTAGCATTACCAAATATTGTTGTACAACAAACGTAACAACAACCACATGCACTTATGTTTTTGGAAATTTTAGGAAAAATTAAATATACCACTCTATTACCAAATGTGGCGTCGTTGTTAACCGTCTTAACCGCGAAAAAAGTTTTCGCTCCATCGCCTTTGGCGTTTTGTTAAGTATAACAGCGAATTTGTCTACTATTAGGCAAAAAATATGTTCACATTGCTCTGCAGTGAAATTTTATATTAAAAAAGTGTATACCTATTGAATATCAAGAAATGGCATTGAATCATAAAATGTCACTGCACTTAATTCTCTCTGTATTCGTTGTGTGACTATGGAAAACCAATTAATTCTGAATTGTTCATTTTCAATTCAAATCACTCCCAGAACAACGATTAAATATGCCCCATCAGAACAACGATTAAACATGTCCGATCAGAGCAACGAATAAATCTTTTCCATCCCTAACAGATTAGAGCATTTATCGAAAAAATTAGTTATTACATTTGAAAATGCAAAAAAAAAAAATTAATAGGATTTGAAAGTGCAAAATAAAAATATTAATAGGATTTGAAAAATTTTAGAAAAAAATGAAATATGAATGAAACTTATAATGTTTAACGGCATATATACATCCCACCGGAAGAAAATTCTGGTCTCAATCTAATCCAAAGTATGAATCATGTCTATTTTGTCGAATCAGCGTACAATACAATAAAAACAATAAATGCATAAAATTCGAAAATGTCTTCATCAATACAATTATTATGCAATTGAAAAACCCTCCACCACTTTGAAGGAACTTGAAAATTTCCAAAAAAAAAATCCATAGAAAAATACTTCTCAAATAGAAACCCTTATATGGGTGCTATATGAAGACGTGTTCTTTCATAAGTTTTTTTTTTTTGTCATTTTTGGGAGGTACCGAATATATGAAAACGTGGGCCGACATTGCCCATTTACAAACTTAACCAACCAAATTCACATGTGTGCAAAATTTTAGCCCTTTGACAGGCGGACATCGCTAAGCCGACTTATAGTACGTTTATATATATGAGGGTTAACCCACTGGATTTGGATTTAAATTGTCATACCCATTACTTTTACTTCAAATAAATCCTCTCAAAGTAGGTTAACCCTACAAAAAGTTCTAACGTAAACATGGCATTAGAATTTTATGCTGATCAAGAATATATATACATTGTTAGGTCTGACATGAGTATCTCGAGGAGTTACAAAGGGAATGACAAAGTTGAAGAATGGTAGAGGGTATAACAATATTAAAATATATTAAAAATGTCACTATTTTCTGAAAGAGTTGGAATCATAAATAAGAGTTATATAATTTTTAAAGATATATACATTTGGAAGAAAACAAACAAATATAAAACATATCTTAAATTAATTGTGATCGGTAACTTATCACCCGGATTAACCCAGACAATTGACAACTCACAGTAAATATAAGGTATATCTTATACAGTCTCGTGCAGAAATTTTTTATGTAAACATACACTAAGTCGAATTAATTAATTAAGCCATTTCGAATTTCTCGATTATCTACAAACTTTATGTATCGAAATCGATTTTTTTTTGCAAATGTTAAGCGGTAAGTTTTTGCCAGTTAGGTTTCTATAGATCAAAAACGGATTTGGAATGAAAGAGATGTATTATATTTCCTTCTTCTTTCCACTCGAAAATTTAGGTTTCTGGAGATCAAAAAAGACACCAGCTGTTTTTCTGCTTTTAGGAAATTTTTTGTGAGACAAATACGAAAAAAAATAAATTTTAAGTGTTATTTTAATGCAAAATAAGCAAAAAGTGAGT
Organism: Musca domestica; assembly: GCF_030504385.1. Lineage (NCBI taxonomy): Eukaryota > Metazoa > Arthropoda > Insecta > Diptera > Muscidae > Musca > Musca domestica. Next base: position 16,068,922 of record NW_026712328.1, on the reverse strand, counting down.
GAAAAGTGGCTAATAAAGTAAATCAGAATGATAAATTGCTGCAGAAAATTGAAAACTGCACCGCGCAAGTTAAAAACAAAATAATTTGCAGCGAATTTGGAAGTCAAAGCTAATACGTGAAAATGCGAATGTAGATACGAAAAAAGGGGCAAACGCGAAGAAAAAATAAAAATTGCAAGCCCACCAAACAATCAAGGGGGCGCAAACAGCAAAATTATTTTCTTTGAAAAAAAAAATGAACGAAGATTAACAAACATTCTGTCTGTTTTTCAATGAATTCCAGATAAAGTTTTCAGTAAGAAAAGAAGTGACTATTTTTTAAGAATTCAAAGAGTGGTACATACCACCAATTGGTCGTGGTCGTCGTAATACGTAGTTACAATGGAAAAGAAAAATAAAATGTGCAAAGTGAGGCTGAGACGCCTTCGGCCGGAATTAATGGATAAATTGAAGACAAAGCGCTTGTTGGCCAGAACAGACGTTCACTTTAGTTCCTCATCATCTGAATCGGACGAAGATGACAACGCCGTCGTGGAAAAAATAAGTGTTCAATTGAAGAGTCCTCTTGCATTGAGCAACAACAAAGACTTCGATCCATTTGCATTATTAACCGAAGCACAGCAGGCTTTAATTATGAGGAATGCAAGGGAGGCTTGTGAAAAAGGGGAAGAAGGAGATACAAAGGAAATTGGAGATGTAACAAGCAAAGCTCCATCTACTAAGCCAGAAGCAACAACAAAGAAAACAAAACACCGTAAACCACGGTCGCACTATTACCAGGTTATTCCGGATGGTCAGAGTAGTAGCAAACCACCACTGCCCATACATGAATCTGAATCTATATATTACCATAGTGATGGCGAAGGTCCTTGTGGTTACAATTGTAATCATATGCGAACGGCTGATGGTGATGATGGTGCTAAAGCTCTCTCGCCAGCAGCAAGACGCCGTAGTAGTACCGGAAGCAGTTCATCTTTACTATCAGATAAGTGTTCGATGCGCTTTTCCAAACTATTTGGTAGCAATTGCATATCAGTTATGGATGATGAAAATCCTCCTACAGCATTGTCCAAGATTTTATCTATCAAAGAGTTTGATCCCTTGGCTCCGCAGCAGCTGGTAGCATTAGTGATCAAATCCATAGTTTCGCTATCCGAACTAAGCCAACGAGAAGATAACATAATAAATGTGGACATAGACAAACGAAAAATCCTCGAGTTTTCGTCGATGAGCCAGGAAGGCAAGATGTATAGTCGATTAAATCCCTTTATGGTAAGTTAAAAAAGTTGTAACATTACAAACCGACATGATACCGGCATAATTAATTTCAACAATTTCAACGAAATCAACTATATATATGTTTGCAATACATTTTTTAATTGCCAAAAATTTAAGTAAATGTGTTTAATGTTTGTAAAGGTGCAATAATCAAGAATTACTAAGGTACCCATCAATTTGTTATTTTATGCATTTAGTTAAAATATTTCGGCATAGTGCAAAAATCTGTCATTCCTATTTATTAACTGAAAGTAATTCAATGTTTTCTATTGGTCTCGATTAGAACGTTGTGTGCAATAATTGGAACGACTGAAGGCAACATTGGATCCTCAACCGATACTGCAACAGTAGGGTTCTATTGTAGTCCAGTTTAAGCTTTCAATGGTTTGAAAAACATAATAATATTAGGGTTGAGCTTGAATTTTTCTATCTAAATTAATTTAATATATTTTTTCAGAGTAAGGCAATATCACTAAAATGTATAAACACAAAAACTAAAAAAAGGTTCTTAAAAAGTTCAGCAGAAACTGTAGTTTGCCTGGTGGTGCATAAAAGATTGGTTGAAAATATATCCAGCAGAAAGTTGAACCTATCAATTTAAATAAAAAAATTGAGAATGCTGGCCCACTTATTGAGTTTGGCCAAATTATATTTACAACCATCATTAATTCAGCTGATACAGTGCATTCTCTCTTAGCTAAGACAGGTCATTAATATAGCGAGGCAACTACAACTTTTCTGTAACAATCTCGTATTCTCAAATTTCAAAAGTTATATTGACTGGAGTGTGCACTAAAATTGGTACAAGGTAACACAGCTTCTCTTGCTGTCAAAAACCATTGTCTTCAATCAAGGCAAGAAAAGAAGACTAATGTCTGATTTTTTTAATTTTTTCTTTTGGTCGAAATAATGTAGCATTAATCCTTATATAATAACTAAACATAGTGTGTATGAACAATTTGTGGAATGAGAAATAAGCTCTGGAATTAATTGTTGTCTTGTGGAAACGTTGGCCAACGAAAGGTTCGAGACGCACCATTGGTAAAATTGGGTCAATGGATGAAAGAAAATCTGTGCTTATTAACAAAAATCAATAAAGAATAAATTTATCTTTAGAATACATCAATTACGATCCATGCTTTTAAACACGTATTCCGATAAGTATTACAATAGATGACCTTTTAACATAAATTGTTATAATATGAACATTAAAACCAAGGCATGGCAAGATTAGGAGTAAAAATAAAAGTTAATTATTATTTCCAAAAATTTATGGGAAAAATAAAATTAGGCGTCAATACGTCTAATATATATCGATTGCGGAGTCAACCACACTCGTAAGAATCATTTTAAGAAATTAATTTTAAACACCAATTGTACGTTTTTGCAGTTATTTTTATGAGAACATTGCTGATAAATTATAACAAAAATGACTGTAAAACACCTAGACACTAATGATGTTCTGATTATCTATACTATTTTAGGATGTTTCCAATATTATCGTTACCCATCCGGATGATGAATTCTTTACATTCTGTTTATGCAAGAATTGTGAGGAATATCGTGAACTTGTTATACATATAATGGTGGAACAATTCAAAGCTGCTCATATGGTGGTAATGTTGCTAGACGTCCTTATTAAAGCCTATGGGCCAATGCTAAAGTAATTCAGACACATAATAAAGCTGGAATAATTATCTAAATACAACTACTTTTACATTTCAGAAACATCACAGCATACAATAAATTTGAAAAACTGCTCGATAGCAATAAAGAAATCTATTGGATTACTTGTGGAGTGATCTATCATAAAAAGGGCGAACATTTAGATTTCATCTACGATGAGTATTTATCGGACAATATGATTTTCGTTTTGTTTAGCTCAATGTAAGTGCTTATAGAAATTTTCAAATATTTTTTTGTACATTAACCATTCATATGTATTGTTTTTGTAGTTTGATGCTGAATAACCCATTGCTTCTATTACAAATATTGGCTTTCCATATCGAATGTATTGTAAAAGCATATGCTGAAGGGTTTTTGGAAATCGTTGAACCAGACCAAAATAAAATACCGGCTGAGGAAATGATTAACTGTAAGTAAATGCAAAACCTTACCAAAATTGCCACTGGTTATCTAAAAGATTGATTGAAGGTCCCTCTAATTGGTAAATACTTAACTGTGTTATTTTTTCCCTCTAGATATTGTAAATGGATACGATGATTTAATACGCATTTCAGAACAGGTTGCATCATATTTGTTTGCCTTTGAAAATGATTTTCTGCGAAAGTTTTCATTGACATGGAAACTTTTATGCCAACGTTTGTATCAAAAGCACGTTCATGCCCATTTAGCCGATACAATGTTAGCATGTATTATAACGGTATGAAATATTGAAAGAATTTGCAAAATGTCTTGCACAAACCTAATATATTTTCGTACCTTTTTTATGTCCACAGTTAAAAGAGGAAGAATTGACATCGCACCATACGGATCTTATCAAACGATATATACAATTCGAAAATATTATGAATCGCGTTGATATTTGGTGGACGGATGTTTGGGTAAAATTAAACGAATTTAATCTATCAGAAGTGGAACGCAAACGACGTAAATCATTGTTGGATGTGTACCGCATTTTCGATACGGTGGTGCAGGATGCCATTGCATTTTCGCTGCAGGACAGCGTTGACGATAATGATTTTTATGATTTTCGGTCACTGAAAAATCGGCGTTTAGCCTGGAGGAATATCATGTCCTATACCAAAATGAAATGGCCAGATGGGTTCTACCAACCACCCAATACATTAGTCGTAGATGATAAATGTAAAAAATGTAATGTTTCACTAGAATATCATGCAGAGTAGGTTCATTATATTGCTTTAATATACAAGCCATCTTAATTTATAAGAGTATTTTTTGTTCGCTACAGACTTTGCAAGTGTATAACGTGTTCCATTGCTGGTGGACCACTACCACCCACACGAAATGCAGACAAATGTTCCAAATGTCTTGCCCAGGACATAGTCGTAAAGGATGAGAATTTCTATGACTCGAAAATTGTAAATGTTTGCGCAAATGATGATTTTCAGAATCCATCTAAAAATAGTACTGCAGCCATAAAACCTAAGAATATTGCTCTTCAGGATGCCGATGAAGAGTTCTATGTAGGCCTGGAAGATATGCTAGATGAAAATGGTGTGCCAGCAAGTCAGCAAATGTCCGAAATAATAGCAAATGGTTATCACATTGCATGGGCTGTTTTTACCCATCTTAACAGTAAGTATTTGTGTGGAGTTCTTAAAATCAATTTGCCTATTGAACACTGATTGAACACATTAAACACACGAAACCAGGTTTATATACTTTCTATGTTGTTACTAAAACGTACAAATTTTCTTTTGCAGATCGCAAACGCTTTCCGTTCACTACCATTGAGAGACAACATTTCTGTCAGAATTGTAAACTGGCATCCTGTCAATTGGCACGTAAAATCTTAAACAACGAAATATCTCCATCACTATCACAGGATCTGATACATTACTACCAGCCAATGTCAATGACACGTGAAGAGCTACGCTCAATTCTGCCGAACATTATGTTGTATAACCGCAAACTGGTGGCTTCGAACAATGGCCTCGATCTAATAGATGTGCACGATCTTGTAGTGAAAATTTATTGGATATTTATTATATCAGTATATGCTATTTATTTTATTGACTTTGATGAAAATAATGGCGATCAAGACGCCAACTTGAATCTGGACTCGCTTGAATTAAAAAACAGCGATATAAATATAAATGTGGACAAAATCGTTGGCAACAAGGATGATACTAAGTTTTTAGAGTTTCTCGATAAAATTAAGAGGTATGCAACAAAATAGAATCAAACAAGTATTGTAAGTAAAAAAAACTGCACGTATTTTTTCTATTTTTAGTTTATCACCGTACAATAACGATGTAGAATCCAAGTAGGTATCAATCCACCTATAAACATTAACTTAAATAATTTAATTTCTATCTGTTTTTTTATAGCTTTGATGCTGTCGTCAACATTGATAGCGTGGAAATACAAAAGAAATTGAATGATATTCTAAAAATTACGGATAACCCGGAGTAAGTACAACATTTATATCCAATGAATTAAAAGCGTGTAATTCAAACCTAACCAACAGTACATTCGTTGATTTTAGATCTTCTTTACAATGCGAAAATATGCCAACACATTTAAGTGAGCCCGCAGATGAAGAACAACAAGTATCTGCAGAATTAAATACTCCATCGACAGTTGAATCTCAGCCGAAAAAGACATGTAAGGAAAAACCCAGAAAATGTAAGACTTGCAGCAGCAACATTTCTTACTAAAAATTAAAATAAAAACTTTTCTATAAATTATATTTCACAGGTGATCATTCCGAAATTGGTAGCGATAATTGCAAAGAAAACCATTCAAATAAAAAAAGATTAAAAAAGGTATGCCAAAATTACATTTCAATCTATTCCAAAAATTAAAATAATTGTCTCCAATATGCTATAGGACTGCAATCACGCCAGAATGAATGAGACTAGAGAACGACTTCGTAAAAAATTATCCCAAATTGTTAATGCACGAAAAACTTCTGTGTCCTCACAGCCAGTGGCTGCACCAACTACTGCAACTAACATTGCAGAAACACCTAACCAAGTGGACAATGTTCTAAACGCAGAGGAATTAAAACTTTTCCAGCAGTTTCAGCAACAAATGCCACATTCTGCATCATGGGATGAACCGCATTATATTGCAGCAACATTTGAGCAACTTCATCAAGCCAAGTTACATGATTTATGTGAATGTTTGCAACATTTGCAAACCAATCAGAAGAGTGATTCCAATGGCAAAACATTGCCGAAGAAGTCTCAGCACAAGCAAAACCAGCCGAAAACTTCCCCACAACAACCACATCAGCTAACGTCCTTGGAGCCACCCAGCAAAAAATCAAATCTTAGCAACAATTCAACACGAGACGCGTCAACATCTAGCCAAAGTACAAAGAGTAAGGACAGTAATAAAGAACCAATACCCAAATCATCAGGTCAATCCGATAAATCGTCAGCATCACCACAGTTCCCACCAACACCATCGATAGCAGCAGTTGCGGCAACAACATCGGCAACTTCGGTGACATCAAAATCGTCGAGCAATCTCGATTTTGTTAGCGAAATATGTGAAATAATTGACAACTATTCCAAAGAGCAAGCCAAGAAGAAATGGATAAAAGAGACATTGAGTTTTATTGAGGGTCCGACAGCTGCTGGGAAAAAGAAATCACAGCCTCAGACTTCAAATCCCAAGAAAGCGGCCAAAAAAGCTAAACAAAAACAGAGAAAGGACGAAGAAAAGCGTATAGCAGAATTGCAGGATCTAAGAAGTCAATTCCACAATATTTACTTTAAAGAGTTTACCGATAAGCTCAATTTAAAATCTCTAAAGGCAAATAAGAAGAGAGACAAAAAGAAAATTGGTGAATTGGAAAGCAATATTAAGAATTTGCAAAGGGCTAAGGCCAAAGTTGAAACTGCCATTTTGGAACTAATTGCAACGGTCAAACAAACAAACGCCGAGTTCAAATTTTCCTACCTTCCTACGAAAGAACAACAAATGGAAAAGGTTAAGGAACTCGAAGCACAGAATTCGGATGGTAATGAAAAAAATGATCTGATAGCGGGCACAGCAGAAAAGGCCGGACGAGCGACAGATTTACAACAAATAAATAATGAAATGATTGTGCCTTCGCCGTCGACTCAGTTTAACATGGCTTCAACAAATAATCTGAGTATGGTACCCGAGGCCTACAGTATGCCTTATGCTCATGCCAACCATTTTCCTTATAATTTGGGCTTTCCACCCACTGCTGCCGCCGCAGCTCCATTTGGTTTGATGCGAGCTTCCCCCATGTGTTATGCCCCACCATCTTCCGGACCTGGCACCCAACAACAGCAACAGCTTGGACCAGATGTTGTCGCCTCTATGTCTGCCAATAGTTCTGGATCCAGTGATCCCTCCAAACGAATTGTAACCATTCGCAGGGTCAATTTGCCAAATGTACCAGAGCCCCAGGTAACAGTTACTGCCAAGGGCAGCAGTCCAGACAAGGATAAGCTGCTCTATACCTTTATCAATGGGCAACTTGTACAAACATCGGGTGCAGCCCCTCCTATTGCCATACCCCAAATGTCAGTAATTAATCCTATGCAACCTCCATCGGCACCACCTCCGGTATCTGGGCATTTGAATCAGTTACCACTCCCACCGGAGCATTTATTAACTATACCACCACCTCCCCCACCAAAACTATCAAAAAGTCAAATGAAAAAAGAACGAAGGCGATTGGCAAAATTGCAAGCAGAGGCTGATGCAGCAGAAGAGGCTGAAAGAAAACGCTTGGAAGAGGAGCAACACAGATTACGTGCTTTAGAAGAACAGAGAAAAATTGAGTTGGAGCAACAGCAACAACAAAAACAATCCAAGAAAAAGAAGAAAAAATCAAATTCTAAACAACAACCGCTCGTATCCCAGTCCACCACCATATCCTCCCCATCCACCAAAAAAGGTATCAAAAGCAAGCAAAATAAATTATCGAATTCTAACTCGACTACATCCGTGTCCACCAATGAAAATAATGAAAAACCTTTGCAAGTACCACAAATAATGATGAAGAAGCCTTTAAAACAGAAACGTTCGGTATCCACAACAACCTCTTGCTCAGCTGCCACATCGTCATCATCGTCTTCGAACAATTCTACCAGTAGTCAAATGAATACCAGAGACAACTCTGCGAGCAGTCTTAAACCGGGCAACGCCAAGAGTTCCTCCACGAAAGAACAGGAGCGTATTTCCAGCACTAATATGAAAAACAACAAGAGTAACTCGAATTCTAAAAAGAAGAAATCAACGACACCCACTTCATCGGTCGTTACATCAGAGGATGAGAATGAAGTGGTAAAAAGTATTGCAGGAAAACAGACACCGCAAAAGCAGCTGAAGAGTAAACAATCAATTCAAGTGCAGGCTAACTCAAAACAAAAATCGGTAAAAGAGAAACAGCAGGCGAGCAAAGCAACAATTAAACCCACAACCCCACCAAGTTCGGATTCAGAAGATGAACAGAACAGTGATGTGCCGACGTTGCCGCCCCAACAACCTGTTTCTCAAAAAGTGACACAATCTAAAAAACGACGGACAAAATTAATTGACAATGGACAATTTGATAACAATCCTTTTAAATCTTTGCACATGCAAGACTCAGAATCGGAATATACCTCGTCCGACGACGACGATTGTGATGTTGCCGAAGAGGACGAGGTCAACGCAATCGAATCAAAAATTAGAACTTTGACACTATCTACCCAAAAATCAACCACCGAGACCATAAAAAATGTTAGGCAATCCGAGAATAATAAAATTGGCCAGACTTCGAAAAAACCGTCACATGATGGCAATGAAACAAAGGTACTTGTTTCCTCAACAGTAATATCGAACTCCTCATCCAAAGGTGCAGCAACCAAGCACCAAAATAAAAATACTGCCAACAAAGCGTCAAAAACTTCTGTTAATGAGATCAAGTATCCGTCGCCAGCTGCAGCAATGAGCAAACCAACTGTCACACAGCAAGCGAATATCCGCCAATCCAAAAATTCCTCTGCCCAAAAAACAGCTGCCACCAATCGTAAGACCAAGACAGACAATCGTTCGGTTGGAGGAAATACAACTTCCCACCTCTCATCAACCATTGCTAAATCGAATTCTAATGCTAATGTCAATTCCTCGAAAACTCAAACGCGTAACAACGTTCGAAACTCGAATCGTAGCCATCCGAACACATTAACGAATAACCAACAACAATATTTCGATGATAGCCAATATAATCAGAAAATATCTTCCACGGCCAATAGTAGTGGTAGTACTGTCGATGGTAGTGGTAAAAACAAGCGCTCGCAGCGCAACAAAAAGTTTCAGCAAAAGAATCAGAAAACCAACCAGTCTCAACATCAACATTGCTGTCACGGCATTCCCAACAACATGGGATACTTTAATCCAAACGAAGTCAATATTACACCCGCAGCCAATGTGACCAGCCATCAGAATCTTAACGCCCAAAGCTGCTCCTATCAAGGCTTGACTGAACAGATGCAGACAATGCGTTTTAGTGGCAATGGTGGCCCACAACAGCGCATGCATAGTAGCAACAACAACAACGTTAGCATTATGGATCAGTTAAATCGTGGCGTGCAAGTTGAAAATCTTTCCTTACCACCGGGCATAACTTTAACAAAAGTTGATCCCATTAAGAGTGAACAGCTACGTCAAAAATCCGAATCGATAAAAAAATTAGCAAAACCTCTTCAACCACCAGCGCCCATTTCTCAAACAACGCAAGCATTCCATCATGCCAGTATGGGCACAACTATTATTGCTCCACCCGTGACTCCATTGTCAAACTTCTATGGTTCCCATTATCCTGCTAATGCTGCCGGCATTATTCCCACAGCGGCTTTGGACCCGCAAAGTGGAATCATTATGGTAGAAGCCAATCCTCCCAAATGCAACACTGCAACACAAGCGTCAAACGTGGTGGTATCATGCGCCGCTTCAGGCAAGCAGTCGAAAAATAAGAAGCGACGTAACAAATCGAAGGCCAGCAACAATAATGGCTCAACGTGCCCTTTGTCAAATTCCACTGCGAATGCTAAAAACACAGAGAATTTTGCATGTGGTAGTGGTGGTGGCGTTGGCAACAATTCCGCACAACCAAAAATGATAACTTTGCGAAATCCCATGTTCCACGGTAGTTCAACAGGCGCTCCAGCAACTATTCTGCCACAGGCGGGTTTGATGCAAGGTATAGTGACAATTTTTTAATCTATTTGTTAGGTTATTTTTTCTTAAGCATGCTCCTGAGTGAAGGGGTAATTTAATTATTTTTTATTTTTATTTCATTTTTGTTGTTTTTAAGGTCGCCCATTAGATGCATATCCTATCGCTGCTCCCTTGCCCGTTGATCAGCCCGCTGCAATAATAAAAAATGAAAATGGTATGTACACTATTCGCAATCCGGCCCTACATCAGGCTGTAACAAATGGTCTGGTACTGGGCGGTTATAGACAATTTGGCAATGTCAATTTCTATACACCACAAGAGGCTGCAGCAGAAGCGGCCAGGGCAACGTTACAGCAACAGCAGCAGCAACATCAAAGCAATGAAAACTCGAAAGCTGCACCAACAACAGGAAATATTAACACTTCCTCGTTTTCCTATTTCTCCAATGATAATGGTTCCACAAATACAACCCACAACAATATAAGTATTAGTTGTACTAGTGTTGGTACCGGCAGAAATATCAGTCCACAACGTTCTTCAGGCGGTGGAGGTTTGACTGGTGATGCTGCTGTGATTCAACGGCCGACACCAGCTCAAAAATGTATTTCAGCCATAGGCAGCGAAATTAAAAATGCTCAACAGCAAAAACAAAAATCAAAAGAACAACATTGGTCACATTTTGGCACGGATTCATTGCCGATGAATAAGCCCGATAATGGTGTGTGTGCATTTTACTGTTCTTGATCATTCGTTTTCTCATTAATACTATATTTTTTCTCACAGCGTGTAGTTCATCGTTTTTGGGAGCTGCTGCTGATGGCACAACCACTGCAGGAGTAGACATGACCCTTCAAGAAAAGTATCAACAGTCCAAATATTATAATGGGTTTGATGTCTTTACTGGTAGCAGTGGCGGAAGTAGCTCTTCTGCAACAACTGTTGCTGCACACGTACATCATAGTTGTGGCGATGATTCACCACCTCCATCCATTACGGGATATAATTCCTATCTCGAAGGTATTCCGAATACTGGAGTTATACGTTATGACGATGCTTCTTTTTTGAAGAATTTGATTCCCGGACAAAATCTTAACACTGAGGTGAGTAAAACAAACCGTGTATATCAATTTGAAGTAGTTGTTACATAAGGTGAAAAGAAGAAGGATTCTTGTTGAAGATCAAACCTAATGAACAACAAACAAAAAAAAAATACATTCTACGATGCAATCATTAATTTTTTGTTTTAATTTTTAGGTATCCATTCACAACGTAAACGACTCGAATTTCGCTCGCAATGCTAACTCTCCACAGGCTCATCGTGTCGAGATTACACCTGTTTATGGCGGCAACAGACCAGCATCATCCAACAGTCTGTTCGATGCGAGTACTGTCCAGAATAATCAAGCTAATTATCGAGGCAACTATCGTGATCACTACAATGGTAAGCTCGGACACATTTTATATGCTCAAAAATTGGTGTTAATGCTCTTTCTTACCGTAGATTCCAATATATTTTCCAATAACAACATTCATATGAATCTTGGCGAGTTGGACACTGCAATGAAATACGATTTTGAATCGACTCAACCCTCCCAGGCAGCAACGTCTGCCACTGCAAATGTGACATCAAGTGATAACCATAACTCAATATTAGACTTTAACAACTTATTAAGTAATAAAAATGGACCCACTGGCCTAGCCAGCCATCGTACATCTCCCTATATGGACGAAAATACTCTAGAAGGATTTGTACAAAATCTAAATTCGCTACACATCTCTTCTAACGCAACAACAGCCACAGCAGCAGCAAAAGCAGGCGAGCAAAGCTCTCAAATTAATGGCAATAGCAGCGGTATTGGACACACAGTCACAACCAGTGCCAATACAAATGGTTGGTGGTAAACATAAACTCATGAACAAAACACAAACCACATTCATCAAATTGAATGTAGATAGTCTCACACAAAATAAAGTAATACTAATTAAAATAAAACTATTCAAAGAATAGATTCTTCCCCATTTATCTTTATATGGAACATGTTTATTATTTGCAATATATATTGATGATATTTCTTCTGTGAATCAATCAATAAATCGAAATGATTGAAAATAGAAAACAGAGAAATCATTAGATTTCACATTCGCCCGTGTGAGTTGAACTCTGCAGTGATTTAACTTACATTTAAGAGAATTAGAGAAGCCTGTTCGTTCTTTTTATATTATTTTTAAAATCCTACAGATATACAAGTAAAACGTACATACATATATTAAACGTATCCAGCAGTATTTTGCAATTTATAAAAATAAAAACCAATAAAATCGTCTATTTAATCCTTTTTCATTAAACATAAAACGTGCGGTTAAATGCAAAATAATAAAAAAATGATGATAACAAAACATATTGTTTGGAATATAACTTTCTATAGGGTCAAAGCAAGAAAAATAGATGGTATTTTTTTGTAAAATTTGAAACGAAAGAATTTGACTTTAGAGCAGAAATTCATTCCTAGTACATTTTTGAAGTAAACAACATTTTACATTAACCCAGTTCCCATAAAGTATATGCTGATTAAGCGATGTCCATCCGTCACTATGGAAATCGTACTATAAATTATAGAGATTTGACATTTTGTACAGGCATTCATATTAAACCCTTATTCTATTTGTCGACGTCGATTGCGTTTGTTTCGAATAGGTATTCTTGTCTATATTACAATTTGTGAGACGTAGACTTGTATTGGCCTTGATTTGGCGATAGAGTTGTTGATGTCAACTTATATTTGTTGTAATTTGAATGTAAAACTACCTTTTACACTACTACTTTTAATTGTTATATTATATCTTGTATGCATTGAATTTGTATTCAAACGATTTGTAAATTAGAATACATATTTTTTCAGTTTTCAATAAAACTTTAAACACAATAGGTTATGGGCCTCTAGACACATTAAAAAAGTTTTGAAAAAATAGTGAAAACTATGGCAAGCAGCCAATTATTGTACCCAATGGAGAAATTGCGGGCCGCGAGAATTTTGATGTCTGGAAAAGACAAGCAAAATCGTTATTGGTGATAAAAGGTTGCTGGAAAGCTGTAAATGAAGAAATGCCGGATACCGAACTGAATGAAAAAGCCCTGGCAGAAATTACATTACATGATTATGGTCACATTGCGGCTGCTACAACAGCGAAATATGCATGGACTGCCTTGATTAATGCATATGAGGATACAGGACTTACACGGAAAGTGGAATTATTGAAACAATTAGTCAACATCAAGATGCAGAATTATAAAACAATTCAGGAGTATGTGAACGACTTGGTCATCATCGCATTAAAGGTAAAGAATGCAGGATTAAACATTGATGATGAGTTGACTGCCTCATTGATGCTAGCTGGACTGACCGATGATTTCAAACCATTAGTTATGGCCGTTGAAAATTCCAAACAGAAGCTAACCGTGGATATGGTGAAAAATCTGTTGCTACAAGATGCGAAATTCGATAACGTTAATGGCAGAGACTCAGCTTTTCAAGCTAAATTTTCAAAGAACAGGAAGCAAATTACGTGCTACAATTGTAAGAAGACTGGTCATATATCCAAGAATTGCCCAAACAGAAACAATGTAAGTAAGATTGAACACGGCAAGCATGTGAAGAAATCTGAAGTTTTATTTGCCACAATTGATGGAATTTCTTACGCAAAAGCCACGTCCGATATGAGTTCTAATTTAAGCTCTTGGTACATCGATAGTGGTGCAAGTAATCATATGACAAATTATGATAGCAAGATGTATAACAAACGACATGTAGAAAACAAAAAAGTCATCGTTGCAAATAAGGAAGAACTTCAAGTTGAATGCATTGGCGACATCGATCTGAAAGTTTCTGGTAAAGATGGGGCAAAGAATGTAATTGTCAAGGACGTTGAATTTGTCCCAAATCTTTGTACGAACTTGTTGTCCGTGCGGCAAATTACAAAAGGTGACAAGTCTGTGATATTTGAGGGCGATTCCTGCAAAATCCGAAACAAGCAAGGAAAAGTTATAGCCTTTGCAAAGATGCACAATGAATTATACAGATTAGAATGTGAATCTGAAAACTCGAAAGATAAAGTATTTGCTGTTTCAGGTAATTTGAATTTGTGGCATCGCAGAATGGGTCATATTTGCCATTCGAAACTCGAAGATGTTAAAGAAGCCAACTTTGGATTAAATTTTTCGGAGAAAGAAGATGGTACATGCACAATCTGTCTACAAGGAAAGCAATGCCGAAAACCTAATAATGCAAATTATACACACTGATGTTGTTGGTCCGTTGAACCAGTGCTCGTTTTCTGGAACACGTTTCCTTGTAACCTTCATTGATGATTTCTCTAGGAAAGTTGTGGCGTATCCCATAAAAAGTAAGTCTGAAGTGTTTTCAAAATTTGTGGAATTTATGAATATGGCTGAAAACCAGACTGAAAAAAAATAAAGATTTTCCGATCAGACAATGGTGGAGAATACGTTAATCGCCAATTTGAGAAGTTATGCAAAGAAAAAGGCATTATACATCAGAAGACGTGTCCATACACCCCGGAGCAAAATGGTGTGACGGAGCGTATGAACCGCACAATCATTGAAAGGGTCCGTTGTATGTTCATCGATAGTGGCTTAGATAATCGTTTCTGGGCTGAAGCAGCAGTTACTGCAGCATATCTCATAAATCGAGTGCCATGTCGACAACAAAAGAAATGTCCAGAAGAAATATGGAGCGGTCGAAAATCAAATTTAACGTACCTTCGAGTGTTTGGCTGTCCTGCTTTTGCACACATACCGAAAGATAAAAGATCGAAGTTAGATCCGAAGTCAACCGAATGCATAATGGTGGGATATAGTGCTGAAAGCAAGGCATACCGCTTGTTTAGTCCCAAGGATAGCAAGATAATAATCTGTCGTGATATAACATTTATGGAGAACGGGAAAGTCAACAGAACTGAGCCAAGAAATGAAGACTTTTATTATCCAGAATTATTGCAAAACGAAAGCGCTGATTCAGGGGAGAGAGAATCCCATTATCAAGACAATCTTAATGAATCAACACCTTCCGTAATAGCTAATGATCCAAGTATGCAAAATTCATCTGAAGAAACTCTAACTCCGAATGAAACCCCTGCTGAGGAATCCGATACAGACAGCGTGTATTTAGAAACAGATTGGCCATCAAATAGCGATGAAGTCAGCGCACAAAATCGTGCATGGACTCCTAGCAGAAGCTACAGGCAAGAAAGTGTGGAGGAACCACAAATTCGGAGATCAGATCGTATTGCAAATCAAAACCAAAATTCGTCAGTATTCTGTGCCATTGATTTCGTTTCAAATGGTCCAAGAAGTTATAAAGAAGCAATGTCGTCGGATAATGCTAATAAATGGAAAGGTTTTATTCAACGAGAGGAATGACAGATCTAATATACCCTACATAGTCCACAGTCCACGTTTAGTTATAGTCCCCATTTAACGCTGTCTTCTGATTTTTAGTATTTTGGAAGCGTTGGTCCCAATTTTTGATCAACTATCATTCATTTACCATTCCATATTCTCAGTGGATAGTTCAACTCCTTGCTTTAAATTTCGGTCCCAATCGGTTTTGAACAAATCTACTGTTTAAAAAATTGTCGATCTTATCATTTCAAGCATCCCTCTTGAAAACCTACATGTTTCACCATTTTTTAAAAAATAATACAGTCATTGATTTAAAGCTGTTTTTATTTAGAGCCAAACGCTTATAATATGTACAATTTGCTTATTTCGAAGACAATATATAATTGTTTACGGTTTGAACAATAAAAGCGTAATGGCCGGTTTATTTTAATGTCTTGTTGGATTAAATATATTACTTTTATATAGCATTATCTTTAGCACTCAAAAACTAAAGAACCGGAAGCGTAACTAACACTCGAATCATCCATTACTTTACAATGGCTACTTTGATCGTATTTTAAAAATTTAAAGCTCATATTGTATCCTTGTTCTTGGAGAACTTTTACTGAACTTAGCATTACGCCAATGGGATGGCGTCCACAAATGGTGTTGTTGTATTCCCGCAAATAGGCAGTGAATGTTTCCGGTTTTAGGGTTTCAATGATGTCCATTCCCTGTGAATGAAAATGCCAATAAATTCACAAAACGTTCATATATAAATATATCATACCTGTTTATCCAGCTTTTCAATGGATTTGTAAATTGGACCACATGATTTGTCATAGTAGGTGTAATTGAAACGATGACCCCAATGACAGAAGTCTGAAGATATGACAAATAAATTTTGAGGATCTGTGAAATAGTTTGCCAGTAAGCGTCCGTACAATGCCTCCTGGTCTGGATTTAGCGAGCCCACCAAAATTGGAACAATCGTAAATTGATCTTTAAAACTAAACAGGTGAATGAGTGGAATTTAGAGATTTTTTTATGCTAGCAATTTTTTATATCTTACTCTTCCATAACTTTGGCAATATAAGGTAGATGCATTTCGATGCTGTGCTCATTCTCGTCCGTCTTCATATCCATCCAGGAGAAGTGACCAGTCTTTTCCAATTCGGCATTAACTAATTATCAAAAATGTTTGCAATATTTTTTTTAATTTTTATGTTTGTAATTCAGGAAATATCTTACTGTCTGTATCAATTTTGAGATCATAAAGCGGGGTTGCATACTTTTTAGCAATTGATAAGGCACAGCCTCGAAGACGTACGTGATGTGATGGTCCCAAAATAAAGACGCGCTTACTACAAAGTAGACATTTATTATTATCATTATGAGGATATGGGTCACAATGTAAGTGCTTACACTACAGCCGGACTGACTTGTCGATATGCAAAAGCACCGCATGCACCGCAATACGTATATCCAGCATGGCTGCAAAGAAAAAAGCACAATTGAAAACATGAAATGTATTATAATTTAAATTTATGTACTTACGGGGCTATTATAGCCCTAGCCGGCCCATGTGAAAGTGTCGCGGCTCCCAGCCAATTATCAAGTTGACGTGATAGTTCAGAAGCTACAAATAAACAAAAACACATTAATACCCATCAAGACTGACCGAATAGCCAGTACCCAATGCTTCACAGAAATCTTATTGGCTACATATTTCTGGAGAAAAAAGTAAATAATAATCGACAGACAGTCTGATAAAAAAACACCACCATATCGCCGTGCAGCGTACTACCTACATATGAACGAACTAATATATGAAGTAGGCAAGGTGATAACTATGCCAACAATGTTTGTTTAGGTAAACAATTTTTATATTCCAAAACATATCGTTTGAATCTTCTGCTACGACTAGAAACAACATTTTTAATTAAAAATCCGATTTGCAATGGAACATCGTAATGATGAAGGAACCAACTTTTTATTGGAATCGATAAGACATGAATTGGTGGCAATTATAGATGATGAGTAAGACAATCCAAAAAATCTTTAGGTGCCTATATAATTTTTGGGCGACTTCTTGTCTCTTTCAGGTCCTCAGATACTGAAAAGTATTCCCAGAAATGTCAAATAGATGTCGTGGAAGAAGAACTCAAAAATCCTACATTACCAAAACAAGAAAACGTTCCTCCTCCTTTGTTCAATTTACAAAAAACCCATGGCTATTATTCCATAGACGATGAAATGCAAAAAATTAATCTTGATCTCAATCACAGTTATCAATTATTTCAAACCATTGCAGATCGTTTTGAAAGTATAAATTTTGGCTGTTTAAAGTCTCGTATCAAAGATGTACATTTGGAGGGCAAAAACAATGATATCAAAGTTATTGTAAATGATTTGAAAAACACATTTGACCAAAAGTATGTCGACAATCGTCTGAGCGAATTGACTCAAGAAATGGCTGGAAAATTTCGTAGACACCCAGGCGAATTTGGCGACATTCCCGAGCTGAGTGAATTCTTTAAAGTCTGTACGCAATTCCAACATGGACTGGAGAAATTGAAGAGACAGCGAAATGATGTACAAGACATTACCAAACGCATGACTCATATAATCGAAATCTCTTGCGACCGAGTAACTGAACTTCAGAAAAAGTTAGAACTAGACTCAGGAGATGCGAAATTAAGTGTAGACAACAACAAAGAAATGCAGAATTAAACAAATTTCTTTTTTTATCATCTTTTTGTATTATAAAAATATACTTTATGGAAATGGGATTATGTAGACTGGATGAAAAACAAAAATCAAAAGAACAACATTGGTCACATTTTGGCACGGATTCATTGCCGATGAATAAGCCCGATAATGGTGTGTGTGCATTTTACTGTTCTTGATCATTCGTTTTCTCATTAATACTATATTTTTTCTCACAGCGTGTAGTTCATCGTTTTTGGGAGCTGCTGCTGATGGCACAACCACTGCAGGAGTAGACATGACCCTTCAAGAAAAGTATCAACAGTCCAAATATTATAATGGGTTTGATGTCTTTACTGGTAGCAGTGGCGGAAGTAGCTCTTCTGCAACAACTGTTGCTGCACACGTACATCATAGTTGTGGCGATGATTCACCACCTCCATCCATTACGGGATATAATTCCTATCTCGAAGGTATTCCGAATACTGGAGTTATACGTTATGACGATGCTTCTTTTTTGAAGAATTTGATTCCCGGACAAAATCTTAACACTGAGGTGAGTAAAACAAACCGTGTATATCAATTTGAAGTAGTTGTTACATAAGGTGAAAAGAAGAAGGATTCTTGTTGAAGATCAAACCTAATGAACAACAAACAAAAAAAAAATACATTCTACGATGCAATCATTAATTTTTTGTTTTAATTTTTAGGTATCCATTCACAACGTAAACGACTCGAATTTCGCTCGCAATGCTAACTCTCCACAGGCTCATCGTGTCGAGATTACACCTGTTTATGGCGGCAACAGACCAGCATCATCCAACAGTCTGTTCGATGCGAGTACTGTCCAGAATAATCAAGCTAATTATCGAGGCAACTATCGTGATCACTACAATGGTAAGCTCGGACACATTTTATATGCTCAAAAATTGGTGTTAATGCTCTTTCTTACCGTAGATTCCAATATATTTTCCAATAACAACATTCATATGAATCTTGGCGAGTTGGACACTGCAATGAAATACGATTTTGAATCGACTCAACCCTCCCAGGCAGCAACGTCTGCCACTGCAAATGTGACATCAAGTGATAACCATAACTCAATATTAGACATTAACAACTTATTAAGTAATAAAAATGGACCCACTGGCCTAGCCAGCCATCGTACATCTCCCTATATGGACGAAAATACTCTAGAAGGATTTGTACAAAATCTAAATTCGCTACACATCTCTTCTAACGCAACAACAGCCACAGCAGCAGCAAAAGCAGGCGAGCAAAGCTCTCAAATTAATGGCAATAGCAGCGGTATTGGACACACAGTCACAACCAGTGCCAATACAAATGGTTGGTGGTAAACATAAACTCATGAACAAAACACAAACCACATTCATCAAATTGAATGTAGATAGTCTCACACAAAATAAAGTAATACTAATTAAAATAAAACTATTCAAAGAATAGATTCTTCCCCATTTATCTTTATATGGAACATGTTTATTATTTGCAATATATATTGATGATATTTCTTCTGTGAATCAATCAATAAATCGAAATGATTGAAAATAGAAAACAGAGAAATCATTAGATTTCACATTCGCCCGTGTGAGTTGAACTCTGCAGTGATTTAACTTACATTTAAGAGAATTAGAGAAGCCTGTTCGTTCTTTTTATATTATTTTTAAAATCCTACAGATATACAAGTAAAACGTACATACATATATTAAACGTATCCAGCAGTATTTTGCAATTTATAAAAATAAAAACCAATAAAATCGTCTATTTAATCCTTTTTCATTAAACATAAAACGTGCGGTTAAATGCAAAATAATAAAAAAATGATGATAACAAAACATATTGTTTGGAATATAACTTTCTATAGGGTCAAAGCAAGAAAAATAGATGGTATTTTTTTGTAAAATTTGAAACGAAAGAATTTGACTTTAGAGCAGAAATTCATTCCTAGTACATTTTTGAAGTAAACAACATTTTACATTAACCCAGTTCCCATAAAGTATATGCTGATTAAGCGATGTCCATCCGTCACTATGGAAATCGTACTATAAATTATAGAGATTTGACATTTTGTACAGGCATTCATATTAAACCCTTATTCTATTTGTCGACGTCGATTGCGTTTGTTTCGAATAGGTATTCTTGTCTATATTACAATTTGTGAGACGTAGACTTGTATTGGCCTTGATTTGGCGATAGAGTTGTTGATGTCAACTTATATTTGTTGTAATTTGAATGTAAAACTACCTTTTACACTACTACTTTTAATTGTTATATTATATCTTGTATGCATTGAATTTGTATTCAAACGATTTGTAAATTAGAATACATATTTTTTCAGTTTTCAATAAAACTTTAAACACAATAGGTTATGGGCCTCTAGACACATTAAAAAAGTTTTGAAAAAATAGTGAAAACTATGGCAAGCAGCCAATTATTGTACCCAATGGAGAAATTGCGGGGCCGCGAGAATTTTGATGTCTGGAAAAGACAAGCAAAATCGTTATTGGTGATAAAAGGTTGCTGGAAAGCTGTAAATGAAGAAATGCCGGATACCGAACTGAATGAAAAAGCCCTGGCAGAAATTACATTACATGATTATGGTCACATTGCGGCTGCTACAACAGCGAAAGATGCATGGACTGCCTTGATTAATGCATATGAGGATACAGGACTTACACGGAAAGTGGAATTATTGAAACAATTAGTCAACATCAAGATGCAGAATTATAAAACAATTCAGGAGTATGTGAACGACTTGGTCATCATCGCATTAAAGGTAAAGAATGCAGGATTAAACATTGATGATGAGTTGACTGCCTCATTGATGCTAGCTGGACTGACCGATGATTTCAAACCATTAGTTATGGCCGTTGAAAATTCCAAACAGAAGCTAACCGTGGATATGGTGAAAAATCTGTTGCTACAAGATGCGAAATTCGATAACGTTAATGGCAGAGACTCAGCTTTTCAAGCTAAATTTTCAAAGAACAGGAAGCAAATTACGTGCTACAATTGTAAGAAGACTGGTCATATATCCAAGAATTGCCCAAACAGAAACAATGTAAGTAAGATTGAACACGGCAAGCATGTGAAGAAATCTGAAGTTTTATTTGCCACAATTGATGGAATTTCTTACGCAAAAGCCACGTCCGATATGAGTTCTAATTTAAGCTCTTGGTACATCGATAGTGGTGCAAGTAATCATATGACAAATTATGATAGCAAGATGTATAACAAACGACATGTAGAAAACAAAAAAGTCATCGTTGCAAATAAGGAAGAACTTCAAGTTGAATGCATTGGCGACATCGATCTGAAAGTTTCTGGTAAAGATGGGGCAAAGAATGTAATTGTCAAGGACGTTGAATTTGTCCCAAATCTTTGTACGAACTTGTTGTCCGTGCGGCAAATTACAAAAAGTGACAAGTCTGTGATATTTGAGGGCGATTCCTGCAAAATCCGAAACAAGCAAGGAAAAGTTATAGCCTTTGCAAAGATGCACAATGAATTATACAGATTAGAATGTGAATCTGAAAACTCGAAAGATAAAGTATTTGCTGTTTCAGGTAATTTGAATTTGTGGCATCGCAGAATGGGTCATATTTGCCATTCGAAACTCGAAGATGTTAAAGAAGCCAACTTTGGATTAAATTTTTCGGAGAAAGAAGATGGTACATGCACAATCTGTCTACAAGGAAAGCAATGCCGAAAACCTAATAATGCAAATTATACACACTGATGTTGTTGGTCCGTTGAACCAGTGCTCGTTTTCTGGAACACGTTTCCTTGTAACCTTCATTGATGATTTCTCTAGGAAAGTTGTGGCGTATCCCATAAAAAGTAAGTCTGAAGTGTTTTCAAAATTTGTGGAATTTATGAATATGGCTGAAAACCAGACTGAAAAAAAATAAAGATTTTCCGATCAGACAATGGTGGAGAATACGTTAATCGCCAATTTGAGAAGTTATGCAAAGAAAAAGGCATTATACATCAGAAGACGTGTCCATACACCCCGGAGCAAAATGGTGTGACGGAGCGTATGAACCGCACAATCATTGAAAGGGTCCGTTGTATGTTCATCGATAGTGGCTTAGATAATCGTTTCTGGGCTGAAGCAGCAGTTACTGCAGCATATCTCATAAATCGAGTGCCATGTCGACAACAAAAGAAATGTCCAGAAGAAATATGGAGCGGTCGAAAATCAAATTTAACGTACCTTCGAGTGTTTGGCTGTCCTGCTTTTGCACACATACCGAAAGATAAAAGATCGAAGTTAGATCCGAAGTCAACCGAATGCATAATGGTGGGATATAGTGCTGAAAGCAAGGCATACCGCTTGTTTAGTCCCAAGGATAGCAAGATAATAATCTGTCGTGATATAACATTTATGGAGAACGGGAAAGTCAACAGAACTGAGCCAAGAAATGAAGACTTTTATTATCCAGAATTATTGCAAAACGAAAGCGCTGATTCAGGGGAGAGAGAATCCCATTATCAAGACAATCTTAATGAATCAACACCTTCCGTAATAGCTAATGATCCAAGTATGCAAAATTCATCTGAAGAAACTCTAACTCCGAATGAAACCCCTGCTGAGGAATCCGATACAGACAGCGTGTATTTAGAAACAGATTGGCCATCAAATAGCGATGAAGTCAGCGCACAAAATCGTGCATGGACTCCTAGCAGAAGCTACAGGCAAGAAAGTGTGGAGGAACCACAAATTCGGAGATCAGATCGTATTGCAAATCAAAACCAAAATTCGTCAGTATTCTGTGCCATTGATTTCGTTTCAAATGGTCCAAGAAGTTATAAAGAAGCAATGTCGTCGGATAATGCTAATAAATGGAAAGGTTTTATTCAACGAGAGGAATGACAGATCTAATATACCCTACATAGTCCACAGTCCACGTTTAGTTATAGTCCCCATTTAACGCTGTCTTCTGATTTTTAGTATTTTGGAAGCGTTGGTCCCAATTTTTGATCAACTATCATTCATTTACCATTCCATATTCTCAGTGGATAGTTCAACTCCTTGCTTTAAATTTCGGTCCCAATCGGTTTTGAACAAATCTACTGTTTAAAAAATTGTCGATCTTATCATTTCAAGCATCCCTCTTGAAAACCTACATGTTTCACCATTTTTTAAAAAATAATACAGTCATTGATTTAAAGCTGTTTTTATTTAGAGCCAAACGCTTATAATATGTACAATTTGCTTATTTCGAAGACAATATATAATTGTTTACGGTTTGAACAATAAAAGCGTAATGGCCGGTTTATTTTAATGTCTTGTTGGATTAAATATATTACTTTTATATAGCATTATCTTTAGCACTCAAAAACTAAAGAACCGGAAGCGTAACTAACACTCGAATCATCCATTACTTTACAATGGCTACTTTGATCGTATTTTAAAAATTTAAAGCTCATATTGTATCCTTGTTCTTGGAGAACTTTTACTGAACTTAGCATTACGCCAATGGGATGGCGTCCACAAATGGTGTTGTTGTATTCCCGCAAATAGGCAGTGAATGTTTCCGGTTTTAGGGTTTCAATGATGTCCATTCCCTGTGAATGAAAATGCCAATAAATTCACAAAACGTTCATATATAAATATATCATACCTGTTTATCCAGCTTTTCAATGGATTTGTAAATTGGACCACATGATTTGTCATAGTAGGTGTAATTGAAACGATGACCCCAATGACAGAAGTCTGAAGATATGACAAATAAATTTTGAGGATCTGTGAAATAGTTTGCCAGTAAGCGTCCGTACAATGCCTCCTGGTCTGGATTTAGCGAGCCCACCAAAATTGGAACAATCGTAAATTGATCTTTAAAACTAAACAGGTGAATGAGTGGAATTTAGAGATTTTTTTATGCTAGCAATTTTTTATATCTTACTCTTCCATAACTTTGGCAATATAAGGTAGATGCATTTCGATGCTGTGCTCATTCTCGTCCGTCTTCATATCCATCCAGGAGAAGTGACCAGTCTTTTCCAATTCGGCATTAACTAATTATCAAAAATGTTTGCAATATTTTTTTTAATTTTTATGTTTGTAATTCAGGAAATATCTTACTGTCTGTATCAATTTTGAGATCATAAAGCGGGGTTGCATACTTTTTAGCAATTGATAAGGCACAGCCTCGAAGACGTACGTGATGTGATGGTCCCAAAATAAAGACGCGCTTACTACAAAGTAGACATTTATTATTATCATTATGAGGATATGGGTCACAATGTAAGTGCTTACACTACAGCCGGACTGACTTGTCGATATGCAAAAGCACCGCATGCACCGCAATACGTATATCCAGCATGGCTGCAAAGAAAAAAGCACAATTGAAAACATGAAATGTATTATAATTTAAATTTATGTACTTACGGGGCTATTATAGCCCTAGCCGGCCCATGTGAAAGTGTCGCGGCTCCCAGCCAATTATCAAGTTGACGTGATAGTTCAGAAGCTACAAATAAACAAAAACACATTAATACCCATCAAGACTGACCGAATAGCCAGTACCCAATGCTTCACAGAAATCTTATTGGCTACATATTTCTGGAGAAAAAAGTAAATAATAATCGACAGACAGTCTGATAAAAAAACACCACCATATCGCCGTGCAGCGTACTACCTACATATGAACGAACTAATATATGAAGTAGGCAAGGTGATAACTATGCCAACAATGTTTGTTTAGGTAAACAATTTTTATATTCCAAAACATATCGTTTGAATCTTCTGCTACGACTAGAAACAACATTTTTAATTAAAAATCCGATTTGCAATGGAACATCGTAATGATGAAGGAACCAACTTTTTATTGGAATCGATAAGACATGAATTGGTGGCAATTATAGATGATGAGTAAGACAATCCAAAAAATCTTTAGGTGCCTATATAATTTTTGGGCGACTTCTTGTCTCTTTCAGGTCCTCAGATACTGAAAAGTATTCCCAGAAATGTCAAATAGATGTCGTGGAAGAAGAACTCAAAAATCCTACATTACCAAAACAAGAAAACGTTCCTCCTCCTTTGTTCAATTTACAAAAAACCCATGGCTATTATTCCATAGACGATGAAATGCAAAAAATTAATCTTGATCTCAATCACAGTTATCAATTATTTCAAACCATTGCAGATCGTTTTGAAAGTATAAATTTTGGCTGTTTAAAGTCTCGTATCAAAGATGTACATTTGGAGGGCAAAAACAATGATATCAAAGTTATTGTAAATGATTTGAAAAACACATTTGACCAAAAGTATGTCGACAATCGTCTGAGCGAATTGACTCAAGAAATGGCTGGAAAATTTCGTAGACACCCAGGCGAATTTGGCGACATTCCCGAGCTGAGTGAATTCTTTAAAGTCTGTACGCAATTCCAACATGGACTGGAGAAATTGAAGAGACAGCGAAATGATGTACAAGACATTACCAAACGCATGACTCATATAATCGAAATCTCTTGCGACCGAGTAACTGAACTTCAGAAAAAGTTGGAACTAGACTCAGGAGATGCGAAATTAAGTGTAGACAACAACAAAGAAATGCAGAATTAAACAAATTTCTTTTTTTATCATCTTTTTGTATTATAAAAATATACTTTATGGAAATGGGATTATGTAGACTGGATGCGTCTTTTACTACAGAGTATATTTTTCGCTAGGATTTTGAGACACAAAATCTCAACTCTTCCAACCTGGTTGTGGAAATTATCTTTCAGAACAGAATTGCATTTCCTTCTATTTTTTTATAGTTTACTGACCTGAATCGGTATACCAACTGCCTGCATGAGATGCTTTTCTGCTCGACATTTTATCCAATATTTTCTGAAACGGCAACAAAAGGTTAAAAGTAATGTTTAATGTTCACAACGATATGTGAAGAAATATCAACCTCTTTTGTTAATTTTTTATATGAAATATATGATTTATTCTTGTCCTTAGTTGGTTCCTACATCTATCTAATTTTGTAGTGAACTAAGAAAATGAGTTCAAAAGGGAACTAGTAAGAGAGTGACATATTGAGAACGACGGTACAATAAGATATGCAACTATGCCACGTTCATACTGACATTTGAAAATTGTTAATTATGCACTATGGAAAAGATGCATCAACGTTTGGGAACATTGTTAAAAAGTTTAAAATATTTGTTTTTAATATAAGTTGATTTTCATATGTTTTTTATATGAAGTCTATTAGAGGTTATTATAATAAGCGTTTTGAATGATTTGTCATTCAAAAATTTCAACTCCAAAATTGGTTTGGCTGTGTCGATGCGTTTACCAGTATTCTTCTACCAATATATATATATATATATATATATATATATATATATATATATATATATATATATATATATATATATATATATATATATATATATATATATATATATATATATATATATATATATATATATATATATAGCACAAACAACTAGAAAATTTTGTGGACAAAACGAGGGGAACGCAGACAAATATGGCGTTTTCCTTTATGACTACTTCCTAGGTAAATTTACTAGTATGCAAAGTAGTAGAAACCTGATTGTCTGATATGTTGCTTTTCAAGATTTCAAAAGGGAACTAATAAGAGAACGACATATTGAAAACGACGGTACAAGGTTCGTTCGTTTACTTTTCCAGTAACACTTACTCAGTAAGAAGTTAGTAAAACGTAAACGATCAGCAACTTGCAAAACATTTGTAAGATAACAGCTGATCCATCAAAACAACTTAGGCACAAATCTTAACAGCAGAAATATTTTTTCATCTGTTTTTACATTTTCACTACATAAAATAATAAGTAATAAAAGAAAACTTGACGTAGATAGAACAAAGCTACCCCCAACATATAATTTTTCTTTTGGTGCCCTTAAGGTGAGACTACATAAAACGCTTTCCTGACTGGCTTAAGTCATCGGCTTGCTTCTTCGGAAATGAACAAAGAAGCCTTGAGCCAAAATCGAAGTACGTCAACCTAAAACCCCATTGTTCCACTATAAAGAAGCTAGCCAATGACTTAAGCCAGTCAGATAAGCGTTTTATGTATTCTCACCTTTATTCAGTCATTTTGTGTATGTGTGTACTGTTTTGAATAAAAAATACAATGGTTTGAAATTATTTTAAATTTGGTTGCAAAATAAATGCAAATTTGAGACGTAATAGTACGTTTATATATATGAGGGTTAACCCACTAGATTTGGATTTAAATTGTCATATCCATTACTTTTACTTCAAATAAATCCTCTCAAAGAAGGTTAACACTACCAAAAGTTCTAACGTAAACATGGCATAAGTGGGTAAAAAATTGTACAATTTTATGATAAAACTGTATTGTCCTGTCAATTTAGATTCAATCTTGTGGAATAACTCCAAAAATCCATTCTTGTCCATAGATGCACAAAATGAACATTGCGCTTGTGTGTGTGAGAGAAACAAAAATTCACATAAAGCAGCCAAGGTAGATCTAACAGGTAACCGCATCGGCGAATTGCTACAACAAAGCAACTTTTGTGGTCCCCTCAAATGTCAAAATTGGCATCTAAGGCAAAAAACATAGATTCGCCATGACATTTAAAGGTTGCGGCAAATTTGTTTCAACCAATCAGAAACGAGGTGTTTGTTTACATTTTATTTTGTGTGCCTCTCGTCGTAAACGAACGTCGCAATAAAAGTTTTTATTGTAAAACAAATAAGAGTAAAATAAGTATTAATTGTAGTATTGCGATATTTTTTAAACCAAGAAACTTAAAATGACTATATTTTACTGGTTTAAACCGAAAGTTTTCCGGAACTGCAAATGACAAGAGTCAAATTCTTGCACTATGGGAATCTTAGATGTTGAGGCTAACTTAATTCTTAAAGCTGCACTCCATTCTAACCTCCTTCCTTCATTTTCTTTTAATTTTTTTACTGGTTTCACTCTTAACTTGCTCTAAAATTATTTGAAATATTATAAAAAGGTACTTTTAGGGAAGACAACATAAACAAATTTGTTGTTGCATTCATTTAGGGCGAATTCTTCATTACAACAATTTGTTTTGACATTTAATGATGCCGTCAGCTGGGCTGATGCGATTACCTAGTACATCTACCTTGTTCATCATATTTGCATTAGTAGTGGTGAGAGACTCTCTTGCCCTGCTAAATCAACGGCAAATGTAAATATAGGGAGAATATGTGTGTTTTAAACTGCCATTTGTTTTCTTTAAATGTTAACGGCAAAACAATGCGGTCAACGGAGGAACCATAACCTGAGGCAACAGAAAACCGTGGGTGTGTTTTTCTGAGTCTATAGAAGATGTCAATGAAGCATCCAGGTTTCGTAAAGTTCTTTCAAATGATCCTAAATCCATTGGATGCATAAAGGGAAAGATGGAAGTTGGAATGACTCAGGTAAGAGACTCTCAATCTGCTAGCCAGCACTCACTTTCTGAACTGCACAGATCGACTGGCAGAGCAACATAGTCAGCACTGTGGGGTAGAGGAGGTGAGTCTGATTGATAGGATTGTAGGCACCCCAAAATCTTACAGCATGCATCGACGGTAATTATGCAATTTCTGGAAGTGATATTTAAGGCTTGTCTGCGTCTCTCTCTCCATCAGTGTGGAGGGAAGTACAGTCAATTATATTCCCAAGACGGGGAAACCAAGTCATGTACTTCCAAATCCAGTCAGTAATTTCTATTAAAAACTCTAGAGAGACTAATAGGTATTGAGATCAGATCGCTGGTACCTTTGACTTCGATAAGCACGGATCAGCATGTCTACATGAAAGGAAAAACTGGCGAAAGAGCGCAGAATGATGTCATGGGTTTTGTGGAGAAGAACCTGAATGACTCGTGCTTCACTTTGGAAGGCTTTCTCGATATAGAAGGAGCCTTCGACAATGCCCCATGGGACAACTAATGGTTCCCTTACAAAACTTAGTTTACCACCACTTCTAATTGAATGGATTGATGTTATGCTCTTTAGCAGGATCATCAACTCAAGCATCGGGCAGTGCTTCGTCAGAAAATCGGTTACTAGGGGTACCCCACAATTCGGTAAGTACTTCCGTACTGTCCTTGACCAAAAATTAAATTGGAAAAGGAATATCGGGGAGCGATCGATGAGTGACTTAATCGCACTCTATTCTTGTAGAAACTTAAGCCACATATTATCAAATGGTTAAATGAATCAGTTGTTCGGTCAATACTAACTTATGGAGGGCTAGTATGGCAATCTTTAGGCAAAACTACCTTCATTAAAAGAATTGATAAAGTCCAAAGAGTAGCATCGCTACTAATTACAGGTTCTTTTAAGAGTGAATATCCGGAGATCCTTTAAACTGAACAACGACTGCAGCGTTTTTCAGGCAGAAGTTTTTGATTTCAGGAAAGTCATGGAGCTGTGGAAAAAGAGAACGAATTGAATAGACCGTTGACTATATACATATGTCTATGGTCAAGCGGTTCTTTATTCTGTTACAATCAAATCTATGGCTGTTCTGGAATGCAGAAATGCTCTGAAAAAGTTTAAAAGATCTGCCAAACTTTGTTGGCTCCCTAGTTATTGTAACATATCCGGCAATGAAACAGCAGATGAATAGGCCAGTAGATCTAGAAATCGATAGCTCAGTGAAGCCATCATTGTGTCACTTCTTCCAAGTATTACAAAAGCACTACCTTGCGAGATCCCATCAGAACTGGCTGATTGGAAGGAAAAAATATGGGTGGTTATCTCTGAACGGTGTTGATCGCTCATCTCGTTGACGAAACCTGACCTAAAGTTTATGGTGGACCTAATTACAGGTCACGACACCGAATACTGCGTCAGGACGAGGAGGAAACCGAGACGGTGAAGCACTTACTCTGCCACTGTCCAACGCTTTATGGAGCCAGACAAAGGCTACTAAGTAAGCAAATTCTGCCAAACTTGTCATGTTTTTCTGAAATCGAGCCAGCATTTATGATTGTACAAGCCAGAAGATTAAAATTGCTAAATACAACACGCTGATCACAACGTGGATACAACCTCACAACGACTAGACAAAATGCATGTTGAGCAAATGGTTTGTGGCTATACTATCTTCAACAACAGCTAATGAAACAGGCATTTTAATATAAAAACCACAATTTTAGAAAAGAATGATAAATAAAAGTTTGGAAAACACAAACATTTTGTTTCAAAATTTTATTTCATTAACATTTTCAATTAATTGACTTAATGTGTTTGTACATAAGCAGCTTGAAGTCTTCGCATGGCATATTTTGTGACATATCATTAGGGGATGCCAGAGCCGCTCTCGAATCCTGTCGTCATTTTCCCTTACAAATTGACACTAATATGCCTCACCATGATGCCAAGCTGCTTATGTACCCTCACCTTTAGCGGTTTAAATCACTTAACATTGGTTACTATCATGGCTCAATAAGAAAGGTTGCTCAACTTCAATGAAACTAGAAAAATGCAACTCTGTGCTGGAGTCTTATACTGTCAAGTAGAATTTTAAATATGCAACAGTTGGTTTCATTTATTTTTCATTTTTAATAAAATTCTTACATTGGAGAAACCCCCCCTATCTTCTGTAATTATGCTATGGTTACAATCATGGTAGAATAATATATGTATATGCATCAACGCTTGAGAACATTGATATGTCAAAATTTTTTAAATGTTTTATCAAAAATAAGTATATTTTTAAATATTTTCTTATACGGCGCAAATCGGTGGTTTTTATAATATGAATTTTTCAACAATTTTTACAAATGTCAATAACTTTTCAGTCAACATTTTCCATTCCAAAATCGGTTTGACAGTTCATTGCTCCAGGATCTGTGTCGAAGCGACTACCTGTATTCTTCTACCATGTTTACTATATTGTTTTGATATCATAAGAACAGAGGTATTTTTACAGCGTTGCCATATTTTTACCATGTCTTGTAATATCTTTATACTTTTATGTCTTTGTAGGTGCTTTGAAAAATTAATTTTTTGGATTTGTTCCAGGCATGGTTCAATTACCAAGGTAATTTCATACGATTACAATTTTTTTTGTCCCTACATTTTCAAATGTATATTTTATAGTTCTTCATTGATTATGGGCGTACCCCTGGTAAGAAATTCGAACAAATATTTTTTTAATTTTCACGTCTTTTAAAGGGTATAAAAGTCAGAGAAAAATATACAGCCAGTTCCACGATATCGAAAGAACACGTTCGCACAACTTTTACACGACAAACAGCTGATTTCCGTTCCACTAAAATCTATCAGAACGAAAATTTGCACGAAAATCAAAGCGAACGAAAACGTAAGCATTTCAGTGTAATTTTGCGTTCCACTATCTTTTTTCTTTCGTACGCATGCGAACACAAATGTCAAAATCAGTCACTTGTGTGTTTGCTGTCGTATGATAACAATTAAGGAAAATAGTTTTGCTTGATTGAAAATGGAAACAAAAATGTAAGTAACAGCCTGTTCCACGATCTCGAAAGAAAATTTGTGCGAACGAAGGCTACTCACTCACTTTCGCATAAGAATGCGTTCCACTAACTTTCGTTCTTTCTTTCGCATAGCCTTACGTGATTCAGTGTTGCAAAATATTTTTTGGCAAAATTAATCGCGAAATAAGGCAAAAAAAAAAAGCGCCAAATGTCTAATATAAACGCGAAAAAGCAGCAGTGGCTCTGTCTCAACTGACAGTTCAGTTGTAAACAAACAAATTGTAAATAAACAAACAAAATAAAATTTCTAGTGATTGTGTTCAGATTATTTGTGTTCTTAAAAAAGAAAAAAATGAATATTTCTGTAGCCCTATTTTTTATGGATGATGAGGAGGAGGTTCAAATTGTGCCACGGAGGCATTTAAGAGATGCTTCGAATTTATTTGAAGTACCTAACAACCAGTAGGTATGATTGTATTTTTACATTTTTAAAATAAAAAAATGATTTTTTCTAGGTTTGTGTCTTCCAGTGGTCTTCATGGGATTGCCTGCTGCTTCCAAAAATTGGCACTCCTCTGGCGAACTTAGGATTCTCCCCCATATACTCAACTATTGCCCGCAGCTGTGTAGTTTTTTCGTGCTGGAATTGAGAAAATAAAAAAATATATATTTGTTGTTCACAGATTAAATTGCATTTATTATTTTTACTTACATTTTTCTTTCCATTTTCAATCAAGAAATGTTTATGTTAAAACAATTTTCCTTAATTTTTATCATTCGACAGCAAACACACAAGTGACTGATTTTGACATTTGTGTTCGCATGCGTACGAAAGAAAAAAGATAGTGGAACG
The DNA here is from genome assembly GCF_030504385.1 of Musca domestica. Taxonomy (NCBI): domain Eukaryota; kingdom Metazoa; phylum Arthropoda; class Insecta; order Diptera; family Muscidae; genus Musca; species Musca domestica. Next base: position 16,036,373 of record NW_026712328.1, on the reverse strand, counting down.
CAAAATTACACTGAAACGCTTACGTTTTCGTTCGCTTTGATTTTCGTGCAAATTTTCGTTCTGATGGATTTTAGTGGAACGGAAATCAGCTGTTTGTCGTGTAAAAGTTGTGCGAACGTGTTCTTTCGACATCGTGGAACAGGCTGTAAAAATAATAAATGCAATTTAATATGTGAACAACAAATATATATTTTTTTTATTTTCTCAATTCCAGCACGAAAAAATCATCAACTACACAGCTGCGGGCACTAGTTGAGTAAATGGAGGAGAATCCTGTGTTCGCCAGAGGAATGCCAATTTTTGGAAGCAGCAGAAGAAGTTTTAAATCGGGGCGGATTTGGGTAGTTCTGCAACCGGGCACCCACTTCTCTTCCATCATATCCAAAAGAGCCCGAAAACTTCCCTCGACACATGAAAGTTGGCCACAAACCTAGAAAAAATCATTTTTTATTATTTCAAAAATGTAAAAATACAATCATACTTACTGGTTGTTAGGTACTTCAAATAAATTCGAAGCATCTCTTAAATGCCTCCGTGGCACATTTCGAACCTCCCCCTCATTATCCATAAAAAATAGGGCTACGGAAATATTCATTTTTTTTTTATTTTTTAAGAACACAAATAGTTTGAACACAATCACTAGAAATTTTATTTTGTTTGTTTATTTACAATTTGTTTGTTTACAAGTGAACTGTCAGTTGAGACAGAGCAACCGCTGCTTTTTCGCGTTTAAATTAGACATTTGACGCTTTTTTTTGCTTTATTTCGCGATTAATTTTTCCAAAAAAATATTTAGCAACACTGAATCACGTAAGGCTATGCGAAAGAAAGAACGAAAGTTAGTGGAACGCATTCTTATACGAAAGTGAGTGAGTAGCCTTCGTTCGCACAAATTTTCTTTCGAGATCGTGGAACAGGCTGATAATTTAAAACTGGAAACTAAAATATTATGCAATGTTTACGTTAGAACTTTTTGTAGGGTTAACCTACTTTAAAAGGATTTATTTGAAGTATAAGTAATGGATATGACAATTTTAATCCAAATCCAGTGGGTTAACCCTTTTATATGTAAACGTACTGTTAGTCTGATGAGCCATATTAAACTTAATTATGGAATGGTTGAATTTGGGTTCGCTTAGGACAAGTATGAAGACAATATCAAGAATTTTGTTACATTTAGCTACAAGAAATTGTCAGCGTAAGTTTCCGTTTGAGTGCTGTTAAGATTTTGGCAACATTTTCCAGCTGGTAAATCTGGGGGTTTGATCCTTAAATAAAACGTCGTTCGAGGCCTACACAAGAACTAACATCACCGAAAACGTTTCATAAGATAAAGGGGTTGAAATCTTTATATTTATATGTTTAAGTCCAAGGACAGATAAATAAACTTAGTATTCCTAAGATATGATACGTGTATATTTAAAAAGGAATGCCAAAAAATATTTTATTTATTTCTGCCTTAGATATGAAAATAGATTTTATTTAAGAAAATGACAGGGTCGAGTTATTCGGAAAAGGGTTGCCATTTAAAATTAGCAAATGAGTTTACCTTTATTGTTTTGCCATGGTTTCCAGGTTAATACCATGTAAACCGCTTTGTTAAAACTAGATAAACATATACACAAGAAAATATACATTCACATAGCTGGACATGGTAACAGAATACAGGCAATCGCATCGCCACAGCTGCTGGGGCATTAAACTGTCAAACCAAATTTTAAATTGAAAATTTCGAATGAAAAATTATTTAATTTTTTTAAAAAATTGTTGAAAATTCATATTATTTATCACAACCTTTGATTGGCGTCGTATAAGAAAACTTATAAAAAATTACTTATTTTCAAAATAATCCTAAAAATTTTGACATATCAATGTTCACAAGCGTTAATGCATCTACCTGTATTCTTCTACCATGGCTGGACATGCCTTGTGTATTGGATTCTCCACGCTGATGGATTCTGGCAATGTCACGGCGGCTGGAAACAAATCTCGACCTCGACGTCGACTTTAAATTCAGATGTGACTGTCTTGTTGGCTGGCGAATCTACGGCAAAGATCATGGGGATTTTCATAATTTCCTATGAAGACATGAAAACTACTGCTCTATTTCAGAACTTACAAGATAAAGTTTACTACGATAAACGATTTTTCCTTTATGATATCCTTGCAAATCTTGTAGATTCCTGCAAGAATCTTTTTTATGTCCAAAAAGGGAATTATATCAAAAACGTCATTATCGAATTTGACACTGGTATTACTGTAGAGTCAAGTCAGCTGGGGTTTCCTGCTGCCTGTAATAATTTGTCCTGTTCCCGTACCTGCAAGAACTTTTGAAATTTTGTTCGATATCATAAACGGGAAAATAGGTTGCTGTAGTAAAAACTTCTACATTTTTGAATTTCTAGAACATACCAAGAGAATCCCATATTTAGTAGTTCTTCTATCGTCATCTACCTGAATTCTTCTACCATGGTTTGTAGTTAGCATTACCAAATTCTTCCATCGTTGTTGGCATCACCCATGGTAGAAGAATATAGGTAGACGCGTCGACACAGCTGCTTGGACAATGAACTGTCAAACCAATTTTGGAATTGAAAATGTTGAATGAAAAACTATTTAAATTTGTAAAAATTGTTGAAAAACGCGAATTATAATAGCCCCCGATTGACGTAGTATAAGAAAGTATATAAAAATCTACTTATATTTGAAAAAAAAAAAACATTTAAATTTTTTGACATATCAATGCTCCCGTTGATGCATCTACCTGTATTTTTCTGCCATGGCATCACCTCAAAATACATGGCAACATTAAAAAAGTCGTCATGTAGAGTCATCTGTAGCAGATTAATTGTGTATTAAGGCTTTAGAGCGGTTTTAATTTGAAATCGGTTGATACTAACCTATGAAAACTATATATTCCATATCGATTTCGGCATAAGTTGAGTTTAGGGGCTATGCTTGGATTGACCTGAAATTTTTACCGCAGGTAGGTATTTGTAACCTGATTACGGCAATATAATTTTTTTGTGGGGGAAATACCCGGTTACCCGGTTATTCGACCCAAAAGTTCGGATACAACATCCGGTTTATATCCGGTTCTACGTAACCGATATCAATAATATGGGTATCATTTGAAAGCTTATGAAAATATCTATCCAACAAGTGGTCATATGACGGGGTAATTGGAACCTGTTTCGGAGAAATTTAGGAAAATGTGCATTTTTGTATGAGTAATTTTTGAAAAACCCATAAAAACTCGAAAATGGACCCATTATAGGGTCTTAAAATCTATACACAATATTATAGCTAACACTATTGCCTTTCCAAAATGGTGTCATATGTGTTGATATCTTTTGTAGTTCCGAAGATATTGACTTTTAAAGTCGTTACTTATGAAAGCAGTTTGAGTGAACCCAAGTTTTGTGTCGGGTTTAACGTTCTTGTTAATCTGCTTTGTTTTTAATTTGGTGTTGTTAGAATATTATGGATCGCGTAGTCGGTGTTGGACATATCCCAGAGGAGAAAATCTTAAGCCCCGGCCGAAGGCCGGCTACTTACAAAAATTACAATTTTTAGAAAAACTATGGATCGCGTAGCCGGTGTTGGACATACCCCAGAGGAGAAAATCTTAAGCCCCGGCCGAAGGCCGGCTACTTTCGAAAACTACAGTTTTTAGGAAACTATTGATCGCGTAGCCGGTGTTGGACATACCCCAGAGGAGAAAATCTTAAGCCCCGGCCGAAGGCCGGCTACTTACAAAAATTACAATTTTTAGAAAAACTATGGATCGCGTAGCTGGTGTTGGACATACCCTAGAGGAGAAAATCTTAAGCCCCGGCCGAAGGCCGGCTACTTACAAAAATTACAATTTTTAGAAAAACTATGGATCGCGTAGCCGGTGTTGGACATACCCTAGAGGAGAAAATCTTAAGCCCCGGCCGAAGGCCGGCTACTTACAAAATGTACAATTTTTAGAAAAACTATGGATCGCGTAGCCGGTGTTGGACATACCCCAGAGGAGAAAATCTTAAGCCCCGGCCGAAGGCCGGTTGCTTAAAAAAGCTATAAAGGTCAAAGTCAAATGCATCTAGACTGGAGAAAAATATAATTTAATGAATTCTACCTCTTATATCCACGGAACCACAAAAGATATCAACACATATGACACCATTTTGGAAAGGCAATAGTGTTAGCTATAATATAGTGTATAGATTTTAAGACCCTATAATGGGTCCATTTTCGAGTTTTTATGGGTTTTTCAAAAAGTACTCATACAAAAATGCAAATTTTCCTAAATTTCTCCGAAACCGGTTCCAGCAACCCCGTCATATGACCACTTGTTGGATAGGTATTTTCATAAGCTTTCAAATGATACCCATTTTATTGATATCGGTTACGTAGAACCGGATACAAACCGGATGTTATATTCGAACTTTTGGGTCGAATAACCGGGTAACCGGGTATTTCCCCCACAAAAAAATTACATTGCCGTAATCAGGTTACAAATACCTACCTGCGGTAAAAATTTCAAAATGATCCGAGCATAGCCCCTAAACTCAACTTGCTCCTCGATTTCCATTAAACTTTTACTAAAATAAATTTATATAAAGGGAAACGGCAGCAGAATTTGAGTGCGGCTCTGGCATTGCTTATGATATGTCAAGCTGTTTATGTGCTCTCACCTTTATGCGCCAATGAGTCGCACATCGATCATAAATAGTCGATTAATCGGTTTTCACCACAGTCCATAGTCGACAGTACAGTGAGTACTAAAAATCGATTAATCGAAAGTCGAGTTACCTATCCCTACTCTAGTACATGCAGACATTTTTATTTCGTATATTGACACCGCACTACATTTTACGGGTATCTACAGAAAATACAACTTAAAAAACACGAAAAATAAGTTTATGGTAATTTGTTATAACCTAGCTTCGATTTTTCATCAACAAAGTGTAATTATTTTACATATACATATTTAAAATGTGCAAATATAATCAGTTGAAATGAAAGGAATTTCATCAGCAGCAAAGATGTGTTTTGGTTGATAGAAAGAATCTAAAGCAAGCGGACGAGTAAGATGTAGAGAGTGGCGAATTGGTTGCAATCGGCGTCATTAATTGTACTAAACCAGAAAAGTTGCCGTGTTGTTCGTTGATTTCTATAACATTTTCCGCCATTTTGAAATATACGAGTGTAAAGTTGGAATTTTTATGGACGCGTTGCTTAAAGATAATAAAAATCGGAAATTTTTGTGTATTTTCTGAAAAAAATTTGCTATAAAATATGTCAGAGTTGTGTAAATAATCAAAGGCTGATGGAGCACAAGTGATTTCAATGAAATACTCGCAATAAAATTGTGAAAAGCAAAAACAGCATTTTCTTTTACGTTCTGCTGCCTGATGAGTAGCCGCCGCGCGACAAAGAAAAAACTCGAACGAAAAAGTAACACAAACACGCATACATACAACAGCGAAAGACCCCTGCCGAAGAAGCATAGAAAAGTGGAAAGCAACCAGAAATTTAATGTTTAAAAATTGTTTTTATTAAATCGTCGTTGTCGTTTTTTTAACAAGTGTGCTATTGTTGTTGTTGATTTGTTTTCCATCTGAAAAAATACGAAAAGAAAAAGTAAATTGTGAAAGTTTTTGTTTCCCCAACCATTCGATTCGTTCGCTCGTTTCTTGAGTGCGGTGAGTTTCTGGAAAAAATGTGATTGAAAAAGTACAGTAATTAAACAAATAGAATCGGGTTTGATGGAGTTTCAATATTAACTGCCTTGCTGGCTGGGTGCGGGCAGTGAATGGCTGCCAACGAATCTATCTAATAATTGTAAGCGCATTGCTACTTTAATTGAGGAAAATGTGTGTGTTTCTTTAAGTTGAGAAGTGACCAATATTAAAGTATGGTGCGCTTTATACATATTTTTATGCATTCACATACATTTCCCTTTAATAAAAATATGTATGTGTATACAAAGTTGTGTGTGTTTTTTGCGTTTTGTCAGCGCCGATTCGCCGAGTTGTTAGTTGGTTTTATCTCCACTAGTTCGTTGTCAAGAAATTTGCACGGACACACACGCACACAATACATTCTGTCTCGCTCTCCGTTACTCTCTTCGAATCATGAATACACACATTCACTTAACCCGTAACAGTAACGAGTGCTTAAGCGTACAAACATATTTTTGGGTAAATTCGCCTACTTTGTTTTCTTTGACATTCGGTGTGTATGGCTATCGGTGGCAGCTAGTTGGTTTGTTGGCTGGTTGCTGCTGCTGATGGTGTAGTGTTGACACATGCAGTGCGCGCGGTATTTTTTATCTCTTATTTTGTTGCCTATTTGAGTGTGTGTGTATGTGAGTGAGTGATTGCGTGTATTTTTAATTGAGATCCATTTCGTAATTGTAAGTTGTGTTTATGATGCAGGCTAACAGAATTAAAGGAAAGAAAGCACATGTTTTTTCATTCGGTAATTTTTTTGTTGTGATTTGGTTTGTGCAAAAAAAATTTAGGTGCTGCGTCAGCGACAATGGATGATCGATCAGCAGTTGTAGCTACCTTGACTCGTTTTGTGTGGGTCTGTGTCTTTAGTGTCGAACATTTATAATTATTTAGCGCCATTCCGTTGTACGGCTTTATTTATAGATTGTCGCTGTTTTTTTGCAATTTGAAATATTTGTGAATAGACAAATATGAATTGTGTTGGGAAAATGTTTTTTCTCTTTATTTTTATTGAGTGTACTCAAAACATAATTGGTTTCAAAAGTTATGTGTATTTAATATTTCAATTTAATAATACGTGAATTAAGATCTGGGCTTAACTCTAGTTTAGTAAAAACTCTTCAATTTTTTCGAAAATTTTTTCAGTGGTAGGTATTTTAACCATGATCCCGGGAAACTATTTTTTCTTGGGGGACGGACCTGGGACCCCAGATTTTTGACCCGAAAGTGGGTATCGTTGGAAAGCTTATGAAAATACCTATCCAACAAGTGGTCACATGATGGGGTAAGATCTTACGGTTCGGAAGTTATAGTCAAATTATCGATTTTTTGGACCCGGATTTTTTATAAAACCCCCAAAAAGTCAAAAAAGGGTCCATTATGGGGGACAACAAAATTGATGCCAAATTATAGCTGACACTTCTACCTTTCCAAAAAGGTTCAATTTGTGCTAATACCTTTACTGAGTCCAGAGATATGGGTCTTTCCATCCGCATAACCCGATTCTAACCAGTTCATTAAAACTATGTTTTCAATAAAAAAGGTATATTTTGCGTAAGAATGAAATTCAGAAATCTTTGGTTCGCGTTAGCCGGTGTAGGACATACCCAGAGGAGAAAATCTCAAGCCCCGGCCGAAGGCCGGCTACTTACAAAAGGTATCCAATTTAGAAAACTTTGGTTCGCGTTAGTCGGTGTGGGACATACCCAGAGAAGAAAATCTCAAGCCCCGGCCGAAGGCCGGCTATTTACAAAAAGTGTCAAATTTAGAAAACTTTGGTTCGCGTTAGCCGGTGTGGGACATACCCAGAGGAGAAAATCTCAAGCTCCGGCCGAAGGCCGGCTATATACAAAAAGTGTCAAATTTAGAAAACTTTGGTTCGCGTTAGCCGGTTTAGGACATACCCAGAGGAGAAAATCTCAAGCCCCGGCCGAAGGCCGGCTACTTACAAAAGGTATCCAATTTAGAAAACTTTGGTTCGCGTTAGCCGGTGTAGGACATACCCAGAGGAGAAAATCTCAAGCCCCGGCCGAAGGCCCGCTATTTACAAAGAGTGCCGAAATTATGAACCTTTTGTTCGCGTTAGCCGGGGTCGGACATACCCATAGGTGAAAATCTCAAGCCCCGGCCGAAGGCCGGCTATTTACAAAAAGTGCCAAATTTAGAAAACTTTTGTTATTCCGACGACTGCTACGCGAAATAAACACTTTTTTTATTAAAAACATAATTTTAATGAACTGGTTAGAATCGGGTTATGCGGATGGAAAGACCCATATCTCTGGAACCGAAAAAGGTATTAGCACAAATTGTAGCATTTTGGAAAGGTAAGAGTGTCAGCTATAATTTGGAAACAATTTTGTTGACCCCCATAATGGGCCCTTTTTTGACTTTTTGGGGGTTTCATAAAAAATCCGGGTCCAAAAAATCGATAATTTGACTATAACTTCCGAACCATGAAAACTTACCCCTTCATGTGACCACTTGTTGGATAGGTATTTCCTTTCAATCGATACCCATATTGTCTATATCGGGTAAGTGGATCCGGGTCCAGGCGGGATCTTGATCCCGGACTTTTGGGTCAAAAATCTGGGGTCCCGGGTCCGTCCCCCAAGAAAAAAATAGTTTCCCGGGATCAGGGTAAAAATACCTACCTCTGGAAAAAATTTCGAAAAAATCTAAGAGTTTTTACTAAACTAGAGTTGTTCCAAGATCTGTTTTAAAGCCTTGTGGTAGTAATTTATGCAATAAATCACCTATTGTCATGGATGTCGTTATTCTTAATGCGACTAAACAATAAATAATGATATTATATAAGGAGTGGGTAAAATAAGAGAACAAACTGAGTTTAGGATAACAAGACCTACCTTCGGAAAAAATTTCAGAATTTTCCACCAGCTGGAGCCAAACTTCATTTAAGCCAAAAAAATGGCTTAGAGGTTTTGGAACATCTCTAGTTTAGTAAAAACTCTTTTTTTCGAAATTTTTTCCAGAGCTAGTTATTTTTACCCTGATTCTGGAGAACTATTTTTTCTTGGGGACGGACCCAGGAATCCAGATTTTTGACCCGAATCTCTGACCAGATATTGATTTTTAGGACCCGTGTTTTTTATAAAAACCCCAAAAAGTCGAAAAGGACCCATTATGGGGGACAACTAAATTGACGCCAAATTATTGCTGACACTCTTACCTTTCCAAAATGCTGCAATATGTGATAATACCTTTTTCGGGTCCAGAGGTATTCTCTTCCTGGTACGTTCAAACCAGCTACGCGAACTAATGTTTTTATTTTAATTTAATTTAAAAGTTGTAAGTAGCTGGTCTTCTAAAAGGACTTTACCTTTTTTCCTCTGGACACAGGCTAACGGGAACCAAAGTTTTCTAAATTTTCTAAATCGATAAAATCGAAGAGTTTTTCTTAAACTAAGTTTAAGCCGAAGATTTTGCCGGTTTGATTTCCTTCAGTATAATTTAAGTCCTAAATCCGGTAAACCGTTTGAATCGCGTTGTTTGCTCTCAGAAATTTTATTTCTAACACGTTTCTTGCATAAAAAATCCGCTTCTAGCACATATAACTTGTTTGATAAAGGAACATTTTCAAAAAAATGAAAAAGACGAATGAAAAGTATAAAAATAACATTTGATATTTGAAGGGGAAATATTCGTTACATAATGCATTTCAATGCATATTACAAAAATGGAACTTTTTTTGCTATGAAGTACGAATGGTGACGCATGAACAAGGAGAACATTTAAGCCACATAGTTTTTTGAAATCGAACAGCCATGTCAAGGCGAATCGAACAAAAATCTATGGATCAAATGGATGTGCATTACATCCTACGCAATAAGCGTGACCATCTCCCGTTTCTTTAACTTAAACTTTAGTTGATTCAGCGGTGTTTAGAAAAGATTTTTAAAAATTACGATCCTTAATAATTTCTATTCATAATGTGTTAATATTGTATGTGTATTTTAAGTATCATTGAATCCATTCGTAAACCATTATGGCCAGGATATACATTATTGTCAGGGTCATATGGAAGGTGACTGTAACATTTTTAAAGCATACTTTTAGACGCACCAAGCATTTTTAAATCTTTATTGCATAAATTAATGCAGTTTACTACTAGTATAGAATAAATAAAAAGACGTATTTTTAGAAATACTCATGTAGAAGAATACATGTAGTCATATCGACACAGCTGCTGGCACAATGAACTGTGAAACAAATTTTGGAATTGAAAATTTGGAACAACTTTAATCCTGGGTTCGCCCCAAGAAAATAATAGTTTCCCGGGATCAGGGTTAAAATACCTAATACTGGAAAAATTGAAGAGTTTTTACTAAACTAAGGTTAAGCCGAAAATGAGTGGAAAATGATGAAAATTTGTAAAAATAGTTGAAAAATGCATATCAAAACAAACTCCGATATTTGTCGTATAAGAAAACATATAAAAAAGAACTTATTTTTGACAAAACATTTTAAAATTTTTGACATATTGATGTTCCTAAGCGTTGATGCATCTACCTGCGATACTTTAAAGTTTAAAAAATTCTTCGAAACTCCATAAAGTATGCAATAAAATGTAAAATTAAAAAGTAAAAAAATAATTTTAATTGTGTCTACCGTGATGCGTGAATCGAAACTACCGTAGAGTTTATAACAACATAAATTGTTACTACAAAAAAGATGTTTTCTTTGTTTGTTTGGCCGCTAACATAAATTATATCCTGAATCATGCTTTTTAATAAAAAAAAGTTTTATATAATTCAAAAATCAGCCAACAATGCAACTTTGTTTTCGACCTTTCCCTTCGCATTTTTTATTTCCTAAATGTGTGCTAAAAATAAAACTTATCTTGTTTATTTTCATCTTCGCTTTAAAAAAAATTGCAGAAAAAGGTTGCGGCACACAATCTTTACAAACACACGCAACTGTAGATGGATGTAAGGTTTTTCTTGTTCTTCAACTTGTGTGTACAGACAGACTGTTGTTTGTTACTTTGAGAAAGTAAAGCAGAGACAGAGTCCCCCAAACAACGTGCATGAGGTGAATTAGGGTTACCATACTTGAATTTTACGATTTGAATTTTTGTTTTGGAGTTACCTCCCAGAAAATGTTGAATGGATAATAACAAGTAACAAAGTCGTGTTTAGCCTTAATAACAAGGTGCATCTGCGGGCTCCGTTTTTACATAATATTTAGAGAACTTTGATTAGAAAATTTAGTCTCAATTACTCCACATTAGTAAAAAAACTTCAAATTAACATGGACTTTCCCGATTAATAACGTGAGTCTTCTATCAACCTACATGGAATCTTAATCTGTTCAAAATCTTAAGTGAAAATGTGGTAATTATATTAGCATAAGGAGACGTTTTGCAAAGATGAGCCAAAGATTTCTTTCAGATTACGATATTGCTTTTTCCCTTTTTCTGTCTAAATGGCCGATGCCAAATATGCTTTTTGAACATCAGTGAATCAATGGCTTGATTCCCAAAATATACAATTTATTTTCGGATCCTTTTGATGGTAGTTATTCCTTTGGCATAGCAATAGGAATGCTATATTAAGACGTATTTCATGATATTCAAATCTCTTATTCCCAATCCCTTCTTCCAGACCACACAGAGTGGTATTCGAGTAATTGGTTCAAATATTGAAGAAGAGTTCGGATCAGGCGAAACTGCTACGACCACTAAATTTTGTTGGGTCATATGTAGACAACAGTTACAAACCAACACATGCTAGTGTAATGCTTAAAATTTACAGACAGATGTATAATCTATTAAAAAACTTTTGTGGTGCAAGATATTTTATAGTCTGTGTGTCTGATTGTTGCATTTTACTTACAGGGTGAGATAAAAAACTGCAACAAAGTTCAACGCCATAATTTTTAAATTTTATTAAATGAAAGCAAAAAATGTTGGAAATAGCATCCATTTTAGAATAAGTTTGGATTTGTTCGAATTTGTCATCTTTGGTACGAATTATGGCCTTTAAATGGCCAATGAAACCGTCACATGCTGCCCGAATGTTGCTCTGCTGTATTTTGGCCAATTCCCGGCGAAGCGCGTGCGCGTGGCTACGCAACCAGTATGACGGTAACGAGCGATGGTACGAGACACAAAAGATTTATTCACATTTAAATGCTGGATTACTCTAACGATAGACACTTGTGGGTTTCCAGCCAAATATAAAGAAATCACATTATGACGCTTGAATTCCATCACAAATAACTTTTTTTCTGGAAAATTCTCACCAAAATGCTTTTTGTGGCTTAGAAATGACAGTATTCTGAAGTTGGTTGCAGTTTCTGGTTTTCACGCTGTACTGGTCGTTTCTATTTTAAAATTATTGTTAGAGCTTCAGCGATATTTTTGCAAACCATTGATACATCTTTTTTTACATGTGGAAAATGTAAAATTATCGAATATAATTAGCCATTACAACATTTTATGCCTCCATCATAAAATATATTGAAGAGTAGTTGCTTGCACCGTGTGAACAGAAAATATTACATGAAAATTATATCGAAAATCTGTCGGTTAAATGCTATAAGTTAAATAATATAAGTTATGGGCACTGGGGGTTTATTTATATTTCTTTGTAAGGTAAATAAATGAAATGAAATTGAGGTGGAAACATTGTTCATTACTAATATATTTTTTCCGTTCCGTTTAATGTTGCCTGGACCAAATATAAGTGCATTTAATTCTCTATTCAATACTCAAAATATCAAATGAAAACTGTCAAATCTCGTTGGCTAGTTTTTTTGAATTCACAATTTAAAATCGTTGCATGGAGTATACTACAACATGACTTGTAAACACACACAAAAGTAATAAAGGTAAATAATATATATATATATATATATATATATATATATATATATATATATATATATATATATATATATATATATATATATATATATATATTATAATTATTTTGATGATATATATATATATATATATATATATATATATATATATATATATATTATAATTATTTTGATGATGACCTCCATTACTGAGTAGATGTAGTTTTCGTCTCACTCCTGAAGGAACATTAAACGTAATACATGTAAAAGGTTTAGAAACCCCAATCGGAAGCAATATCATAAAATATTAAAACATCCAAGAAGAGATATGAAAATTATTTCAAATTTATTGTGTGCTTTAAAATTTGTGGCAGCTCTTTAAGAATTATGCAAAGCCGCCATGCTCTCTTACTCAATTCAATGTGGGCAAAACAATTTAACAACAACGAAAGTTACGAAATAAAACTTTTTCAAACAAACAAGTTTTTTCTATAAAAAGCCCGTCACCTACTCCCCGAATCAATTCGTTCCTTCTTTTGCTCTGTTCCTCCTCGGTTTTCTTGTCGTAGCATCTAACATTCTATTCAATTATTTCCACTTATATGAAGACAACAACTAAATGTATATATAAATGTATGTATGTGTATGTACGATGCTTGTGTATTGCCTATACCCAGCTGTTCTACAACAGTATAGCAGACACAAACAAACTTTTTTTCGTTTAGAAGAAGAGGGTGGATTTTGAAAATACTTTCTTTTTTCATGTTTGGCACAAACTTTAAACAGCAAAACATAAATTTTCTTGTTGTTTATTTCTTTTTGTTTCTTGTTATGACTTTAGTTGTTGCAGTTGACTTTAAGGAAGATGAGGGTTGGGGGAAGGGTGAGTGAGGGGAGGAGATTGCTGAAAAAAAAAAACTTCAAAAGAATTACATCTGTAAAACATAAACAGACAGTAGGCTGTCTTATAAAAGTATTTTCGTATAATTTTTTATGCATTTCCAATTTTGTAAAGACAACTTTAAACGACATCTATTTGTCTTATTAATTTTGGTCGAAATGAGCCTGACAGACACCCGATCGCTTTATTATAAATGAATTTTGTTGTGAAGTGTCACTATTGCTACCGGTACGACTACCAACCATATGTATCTTCGAAAAATTCATGCTTAAAGTACTGATAAATCAATCGTGATCGAAAATCGAAACAATAAGTTACCAGTTTCAGTTGTATTGAAAGATTCGAAATTTATGTGCGTGATACACTAAATAAAATAAAATCGAAAGCAAATGTCTGGTTTGCAGGCTAAAGTGTATGAATATTTCTGCACCCTCAATATAGATATGGCAGTTTGTCAGAGAAGGGCTATATAAAATCAGTTTGCTGTAGGGGAACAATCACTATTCTCGGTACCCCCTACATTTTTCTTTGTTTGTTAAACATCAGCACAGGTTTGAAGCCTTTTAGAGAATTGAAATCGCGTAATCCCGTCTGTGGAAATCACTCTAGCTTCCGAACGAAATGAAGTAGATTGATACAGGTTTACTCAAATGTATATTATGTCTGCAGGATTTTTCTTTGGAAATTGGCCACGTAGGTCCACGTTTTGGTATAGCCCCCATATAACGGTACCTCGGTGCCGGTATTCGGTATTTTGATGATTTTAGCGACATTCACCGGAATTGTTTCAATGTTGGTATTTGAAGTTCATAATGGATACTACAGCCTAAGACAGCAAATTGTCTGTGCAGGTCCACGTCTTCGTATAGCCCCCATATTACGGTACCTCTCGATATTCGGTACTTTGATTTTAGCGACATTATTCACCGGAATTGTTTTAAATTTTGTATTTGATGTTGGTAACGGATACTACAGTATATGACAGGAGATTGTATGTGCAGGTCCTCGTCTTCGTATAGGCCCCATATAACGGTACCTCCCAATATTCGGTACTTCGATGATTTTAGCGACATTATTCAACGGAATTGTTTCAAATTTTGTATTTGAAGTTCGTAATTGATAGTACAGTCTATGACAGAAAAGTAACTGTGCATGTCCACATTTTGGTATAGCCCCCATATAATAGCACCCTCTATATTGATGATTTAGCTACATTCTTCATTATTATTGTAATGGCTTATGACAAAAGTTGTCTATGCAGCTCCACGTCGTCGTTTAGACCTCAATATAACCACTACATTTGTTTTTTTTTTTTTAGATTTTAACAGAATTTTTAACGGATTTTATTTTTTGAAAATTGCCAAATTCGTTCCAATTGGTGGAGGGTATTCAAAGCTTTTTTACTTGTTTTAACTTTGAGATGGATTTCTCACCGCAATAATTCCTAATATTTTAATGCATTTATTTAACACAGGCCAATTTATGAAAAATCCGTAATTTTTTGTTTTGTTTTATAAATATTTTACAATTATTTTATTTTTCTTTAATAGTTCATGCAGGTTGAGGTAAAAATTTCTTAATTTCAACTTAGTTACGAGTCCTTTAGTTACGCAATTTTACACAAAAATTGCTAACATCTTCAAAGCTAATATAAGTTTATTTTCGCATTTAGTTTTAGAAATTTATTTGAGTTTAAGTATTAAAATGTCGAGTAGTGAGACTTGTCGATCATAGAAGCACTTATCCTATCACAACAAAACATAATGTTCGAAATAAAACATCATGAGTCTTAAAAACTCAAACGATTCGAATAAAAAACTACCAAATGAGATACCGAACTAGAGGCGTTATTTTCGGTCAGGACTGCGACATTAGCTATTTTTTTTTGTGCGACAAAGGAGAGTTTCTACAACAACAACTAGAAAAAACCAAACTTTTAAACTAGTAGTTACTACAAAAATTGTATTTCTTGAGCATATTTTGTAAGTAGCACTCTTATGTATAAATTATGTATGCTTTCATTAATTGTTGTACGCATATGTATGTATGTATATATTCCATTTTATGTTATTGTTGCATTGCTGTGGCCAAACCAGACACAATAAAACCATTCCACCACTATTCTATTCGATTTGGTGGATTCAGATTCATCTACCGAAGAAAAAATAACGTGGATCGGAAAGTTAAGGAAAAGACTGGTTTTGGCCTTATATTTCTTTTCAGCATGTTTGTTTATTTGGATTGTTTCATGTGCTACTGAGCGGCGGACGGGGCCCAATGCTACGATTGCGATTAACTTGGCGGTGTGAGTTTTGTGTGCGCACCACCGGCGTTTTGTATTACCGTTGGTGTTTTAATAGGTTTTTATTGTTATTTGTTTTATTACATATCGCCGCTCTCAGTTGGTTGTTAAAAGTTTATTTTTTTATTCATTGCTCTTTCCACTACTTTGCTCGAGCGTTCGTTTGACTGTCAGACTTTTGTCATTGCTACTTTAACAAAAACAAAAAATTCGTTGTATTTTTCCTGTTTACCATTGTTGCTGTTGTAATGTGTACAGGTATACAGCGAACAAATTAAATTGGTAAATTAAAGCTGTATGGTATTCCAGGTTTCTGGTTTCGATTGTTTCTTTTCTTTTGTTACCAACATTATGACCAAAATTTGTTTTTTTCTTCTTCTGTTACGCTGTATACACACACATCTTTATATATTTCGTAGAAATATACACGGTTTAAGATCCGTTTTCGACAAGACTGAAATAAAAATGAATTTTAAGTTCTTGTGTGTGTGCCTATGTGTCTTGTGTTTTTGATAAGAAGGCGCCAGCTTAGGAAAATTATTTTTTTTCATGGTGTCCTTTTTCCACTATATTTCATTGTCATAAAAATGATTAAAATGGCTGTGTTTTAAATTGTCTTACAGCGGTTAAAAATGACAAACAAAATTTATTAATGTCAGCAGATTAGGTCAGGAATGGAATAGTCTCCGTTTTCCACTTTGATCTTTGTATGTTATGAGACGTAAAGTTAAAGATGCATTTGATTTCTTATTGCGGATTATAGCAAAGCTCGGATAATTGAAAAGTTTTACTGACCTTTTTCCATTGAAGTTTACGTGGTGTATTTAGAAATGCCTATCGAAACCATGTCGGAGACCTAAAAGACAAAAATGAGATTTTTCAAACAACATTATTAAAATTTTGAAATATTGTCAGGGTGAGAAAAAAAAACTGCTGCATTCTTGGGTGGCGCGTGCTGAGTCCTGTGGGAATGTCCAAGGTCTGCGGCCAAAATGTTTGCGTGCCCAAGGCTTTAATACACCCTCTAGAATATTTTCGCGAAAATATTCGGCATTTATTCTGATGCCACAGTCGATTTATACGAGCGACGACACACACCATCGCTTGAGTTCTGGTGGCCAACAGAATGTGCATATTTTCAGCTGACCTCTTTGGCAAATAAACACGATCATTTTATTTGTTTACAAACTGCTGGACAACGAATGTTTTCTCATCAGAGAAAACCAAATTCGGCAGTTCACCACTTTCGGCCAAGCAAGTCTATTATCTATCTGTTGCGGTGCTCATTTTTTTCAATATATGTTCAGCTCACGAGGCATTTTTCGGCCACTGTGACGCGTGTTTCGATCAAGTCGCTTCTTTACTTTTCGAACCATTTCTGCTGATGTTGCTGTTTTTTCCGTGCACGATCACGCTTAAATTCCATTACGAATAACTTTTTCTGAAAAATTCTCACCAAAATGCTTTTGTACGCTTGTAAACAATATAATTAGCTGTCACTGGAATAGTCGGACGAGTGGCTTAGAAATGACAGCAGCCTGAAGTTAGTTGCAGTTTTTTCATCTCACCCTGTACATAGGATGGCTTTATTAATATACATGTTGACATTGCCAAAGTCATAATTTTTTTAACAAATTGTAAACATATAAATGCACAAAGCTACTTTTTTAATTCTACTCCGAAAAACTTAACATAAAGAGAACTATAAAATGAAAACAAAAAGTGGGACATATGTATATTGTTTTACTTTTGAGCTGTACCCAATATAAATTTTAGTGTCTGCTTCCATTATAATAAATAGCATCTCTGAATAAAAAGGCGGGAAAACTACAGCTAGTAACGTTACTGCGTCGTGTCTGTCCATAGAACGATCAGACAACACTACTACGGACCAATTGAATATTGTGCTGTAAAATGAACAGCTCGTTTTCATTCGACACTCTTCTCTTCAAACCATTGTGCTTTGCTGCGTTGCGGCTACCTTCTCTGGCTGCAAGTGATACCAACAACCAACCATGGGAGGGAAGCATTGTCTATGCCAAGAACAGAAACAACGACATCATTACCCGATTTTATATGTGTAAATTATCTCTCGATAAATGGGTATTACAATTGTTGCGTTCGTTTGTTTAATGTGGTCAGGGAGCGGTAGGAGGAGGGACTGTTTGGACAAAACTAGTTAGTGGCGGCCAGGCCAGACTGGCAAGTACACAGAAACAGTGGTCTGCTGTTTAGCATTTTGTTCGGTCAGAGACAGACGAATGAATGCGCCACGTCACTTGACGCATGCCTAATGCCGCCAACCATCATTAACAACTAGACAAGAAAAACAACAAAAAACAGCAGCAACAACAACGTGAGTGTATGTACCACATACATCTATCGATATGTGTAAGCAACAATAATGAATACAATATTGTTTTGCTTGTCTGTCAATTGTCGTTTATTTAGTTTTGTAATAATAATTTGTGGGTTTGAGTACGAAACGGAGACGGGGACGTTCACAGAGAAGAAGAAATGTATGAATATTTGTTTCGTAAATAGAGATACATATTTTATTATATAGCAGCAGTCGGCATCGTTGTCGCAAGTACGTGCTTGTACAGGTAATTTTTAATATTTCGTTTATCAGCAAGACGACAGATATTTAATAAAACTTTAGTTAACATGTAACACATTAAAAATACCATAGGAAATGTATAAGCATGTGTTATTAATGAAATGGTAGTTGTGTGAGAACTAATCAGACAGTGTATTTAAAATTGAAATACCTCACACAAAATTACAGGCTACACGGTAGAAAAATGAGCTTAGAATCGATATACTCTAAATACAAAATTACAACCAAAACTAGCCAATACGAGCAAAACCAATGAATATTATTGACTTGTTAAAAAGTCAAAAGGTCGCTGTAACCTGAAGCTCATGTCATCCAATTTGGAGAAATAATGACTATTGCGCGATCTGCAAAAATATTGACGAAAATTAAACAATCGAAATCTCCATATAGTACTGTGCCAAAAGATTGTAATAGGCTTCTGTAGTGGAATTCTCTAACTAATTTGTTAAGTTACCAACAAAAGAGGGTAAAATTAAAATTCTTATAATTTCGGTAATTAACGAAATTTGTCGGTAAGTTAGCGATGAAATCAAAGTACTAGATACCAATGTTGTCAACTTTAACTTATTTTTAATATCAACATTTTGGATTTCAAAGTTACCGATTTTGTGTCGGTAAGTCAAAAAATGAGTTAGATAATTTCACTACTGATGTCTTGTAGAAAATAGACGCACTTTCGGAATTCGGTGTCGTATCAAACTCACATACCCTCCCCTATAAAATGGATTTGTTTAAATTCGTCATTCCATTTGCTATAACTCAAAATAGCCAACACACTATGTATTCAGGCCTCATGTAAGGATACCTCCTATTTTTCAATATTTTGAATGCTTCAAAAACAATTTCTGACCGCAACTTGACAAAAGTGTTTAATATTGGTTCACCATTTGATATAGCCCCCATACAAAGTTATTTTCAGATTCGAAGCATTTTTAACGTTAAACGCCCTTTCATGCAAATTAGTTATTAGTATTCTGTTTTAAGGGTAGAGTATAATTTTTCCTCTAGGATATGTTCTGTGTAGGTCCATTATTTGTTAAGTATTCTACATATAGTGCATTATGAGATGTGAAGTTGAATTGTTTTTGAGAGATAAATCGTTATGCTAACTGCATTGGATATTTTGGTTTTTATACCCTCCACCATAGTATAGAGGGTATATTAAGTTTGTCATTCCGTTTGTAACACCTCGAAACATACATTTTGGACCTCACAGAGTATATATATTCTTGATCAGCATAAAATTCTATGTCGATTTAGCGATGTCCGTCCGTCTGTCCGTCTCTGGAAATCACTCTAGCTTCCGAACGAAATGAAGTAGGCTAATAAAATCTAACTCACAATGGGCCATGTAGGTCCACGTCTTCGTATAGCCCCATATAATGGTACCTCCCTATTTTCGGTATTTTGGTAATTTAAGCGACATTATTCACCGGAAATGTTTCAAATTATGTATTTGATGTTCGTAATAGATACTACAGCCTGTGAAAAAAAATGTTTATGCAGGTCCACGTCTTCATATAGCCCCCATATAACGGTACCTTCCGATATTCGGTTCTTTCATGATTTTAGCGATATTATTTACCGGAATTGTTTCAAATTTGGTATTTGAAGTTCAAAATGGGTACTACACCCTATGACAGACAATTGTATATGCAGGTCCACGTCTTCGTATAGCCCCCATATAACGGTATCTCCCGATATTCGGTATTTTGATGATTTTAACTACATTATTCACCGGAATTGTTTCGAATTTGGTGTTTGAAGTTCGTAATGGATACTACAGCCTGTGACAACAAATTGTCTGTGCAGGTCCACGTCTTCGTATAGCCCCAATATAACGGTACCTCCTTATATTCGGGGAATATTGATTATTTTAGCTACATTATTCACCGAATTTTTTTATTCAAGTTTCGCATTTGAATATTGTAATGGTTTATGATAAAAGTTGCCTAGGGATAGGATGAACAATACGAGAACAAACGAACCAAATATGGTTTTCAAATTTTAAGAGTACATTCGTTGGTCATATATCGACGATGGTTGGAAAAATGGTCACAGTTCATTTTGTTTATTTCATTATTGTTTTCACAAGTCTACAGAGAGAGAGAGAGGGAGAGAGTATAGGGAATTTTATTTATATAAATAACCTAGCTCCTCACTGCAAACTCCCTCAACAATATAATTCCAACCTCGTGTATATTTTCAACATTTTTTTATTTGATTCAAGTGCTGATATAGCAAATGCTGATTAAACAAATTAAATATCAAATACAATTCGTGCATCTATCTGTATGGATGGATGTGCAGTGTATTTTCAAACACATGTGTATACATATGTCATATGTCTATATATATGAATGTACTTTTGGCTTTTAATAGCGGAGAACGAAAAACGGCAAAATTCATTACTAATCAACCGACAACAACGAGGATGACGAGGTTGACAGTCTGCCTGCCTGCCTGCCACATTTTCTTATCGCATTACACATTTTTTTTTGTTTCTATTAAAAGAAATATCATTTAAAATACATGCATTTGTATATTTACTTAAGCATATACCGATGTGTGTATATTTTATAGCTTAGAATGCATGTTTTACAATTATTTAAACTTATTTTTTCTGCAGAAATTGCAAATATTGTGTTTGCTCGTTCGTTCGGTTGATGAACTTATTGTGTTTGTTTGTTATACATTCTTTGAACTTGTAGTATTAGGTTTCGACATGGGAAAAATGAATTGACTTGATTTATGATTTGGGGAGGGTTTTGATTAAAATATGTAATTGGTATCAGTCAGATGTGATATTTTCCTGCAATCGAATGTTTTGAATTTGAAGTTATTTTCCCCATGAATGTTACAGAGAATTATTTATACGTTTTACATCTTAGAGGAAAGAAGATGTTTGAACCTTCTTTTTCATATGCAAGAAACTTGCACACAGTTTGAGATGCTTTGGTTTTGGGGTGCTTTGATTTAAGGATGCGCCAGCTACGCGGGAGTCGGTAACTGCTCCACTCGGAGACCTTTGGTATATTGTGTTTACCAAGGAAAAGAATATACTTGTTGGTGATAAGAGATATATAAAAAAGAGAAGGAAGGGTTTATAGAAAGAGATAGTATAATTAGCACTTTGGTATTTTTTAGTGCCAACCTTGCATCCCAAAACACTCCAGACACAATAGTCCAACGAATTGCTATCCAGAGATTTGGTGGCCAGGACGCGCCAACCAAAAATTGGTCCTGAGTCCTGTTGTAATGTCCAAGGTCTGCGGCCAAAAAGTTTCCGTGCCCAAGGCTTTAATACACCCTCCAGAATATTTTCGCGATAATATTCGGCATCGGTTGTTATGGCGGCCCGCACCATCACCATTTGCCGGCGCTTGAGTTCTGGTGGCCAACCGTCATTTTTCGGCCACTGCGACGACGGTTTCGATCAAGTCGCTTCTTTACTTTTCGAACCATTTCTGCTGATGTTGCTGTTTTCTTCCGTCCACTTTCTTGACGTCGGGCTCACTACCAGTATCACGGTAACGATGCTACGAGACACAAAAGATTTGTTCACATTTAAATGCTGGAGTGCTCTAATGCTAGCCACTTGTGGTTTTCCAACCAAATATAAAGAAATCACACTATCACGCTTGAATTCCATCACAAATAACTTTTTTTTGGAAAATTCTTAACAAAAAAATGCTGTACGCTTGTAAACAATATAATGAGCTGTCACTGGAATAATTTTAACAGCTGTCGGGCGAGTGGCTTAGAAATGACAGCAGCCTGAAGTTGGTTGCAGTTTTTTTTATATCACCCTGTATATGAACATTTTACAAATAAAGTAAAACACATTAACCAATATCGTGCCTTTTTCTTCATTTATTATGTCCACCTTTCAATGGTTGCAAAGAATAAAATTTATAATGACAACTATAAATTTAGCAGTCATCAGCAGTTCGTTATTGGTTTTGATTTTTAGTTCGCTGGCTAGGAATACTGTTTTATTCGTTGTTATATTGTTATGTCCTGGAACAACATCGTTATGTTGTTATTCCTTTTCTAACTGAAACTTTCATTTTGAAGTTTAACACTTGATCTTGTAAATGCACGGTAAACGGTGTACAAAATTTATCTGTCAGTGAAACGAATGTACTTTTATTAATTTTTTTATATGTGAAATGTTTTTCTTTTAACTTGTGAAGCTCTAATTACAACAAAAAATTTATTGCAATATAATAAGTTTATTTTTTGATTTTAGTTTTTTTTTGCAGATAATCATCATAGTAAGGCCGTGATGATGATCTGATATTAATTCTAATTATGGAGCACACAACGTGATGGAGTTGTCGAAGCGCCAAATAAATATCAACAAAATTTCACACAAACGCCGAAATTAGAAGTCATCAAAAACAAAAACGTGAACACAGCTTTAGCAAATTGCAACCAACCGAGCAACTTGAAGAAATTATAACAACCTACAACAAAGAAGAAGAGGACACAAGAATCGACAAAAAAAAATCATTTGCAGCAACGCAAGAAATCACATTGAACTTGAATTCAAACATACTGGAGAACAGCAACCATAACCACATAACAACAAAAAACAAGACTAGGAAGAAAATTGCAAAATCATCACATTTGTTTAGACTCGTCGTGTAGTGTATATTATTTTTCACTTTTTATTTCAACTTTTAAATGATTTTAATTTGAAAGTGTTCGAAGGCACACTAAACATCCCACAACAAACAAATATTCAGACAGCAACGAAAAGAAATAAAACTGGGCGTGCTTTCCTATCAGCAATAATAGCAAAGTGATAAGAGAAAAAAGTGTTCGGTTTAAAAAGGAAAGTAGCAATATCGGGACATTGAAGGGTAACACAAACTGTCGTCATCGTCACAATTGCAAGACGGCGAGAGGAAGAAAACAATATTCTATATAAAATCATAATATTGTGTAAAGACATAGGCAACTTTTAAGTCAACCCTCAACACCGCCCCTCATCACCATCATGGATAAGAACATGATGTTGCCTAAACGTTCACGTTTGGATGTCAAAGGCCCCTTTGCCAATGGTCCCATGCAGGCTCGGCCATTGGTTGCATTATTAGACGGTCGTGATTGTTCCATCGAAATGCCAATATTGAAAGATGTTGCCACTGTGGCGTTTTGTGATGCTCAAAGCACATCAGAAATACATGAAAAGGTAAAACTAAATTCACCACGCGCTTTATGATACATTTGTAATCGCTCGTATTCTTTTCAGGTTTTAAATGAAGCTGTGGGCGCTCTTATGTGGCATACTATAATTTTAACAAAAGAAGATCTGGAAAAGTTTAAAGCATTACGTATTATTGTACGAATCGGCAGTGGTACTGATAACATAGATGTTAAGGCAGCTGGTGAACTTGGCATTGCAGTCTGCAATGTACCCGGTTATGGTGTAGAAGAAGTGGCTGATACGACAATGTGTTTGATATTAAATTTATACCGAAGAACCTATTGGTTAGCGAATATGGTGCGAGAAGGCAAAAAATTTACCGGCCCTGAACAAGTTCGAGAAGCTGCACATGTAAGTGACAATTGGTTATATTTTATCCATAAGAGCCAATTTCGAAGTCGATCCCAAAATTGTTTTGCGCAAAATGCGCTATATCCACTGTTTCCAAGTAGTTTTTAAACGGTCTTACAAAACCATTGAGGGTCTTTATGGGAGAAAAGATCTTTGCGTCTTATGGATATTTTTCGATGAATCAATTTTATTTCGGTATATGTCCTTGATTATGTGTTTCTGTTTCTGATTTTATTAAATTGAGAAAGTTATCCCATCTCCTAGATCCTTGCTTAGTTGGTTCAAGGCAATAAGAAGGAAAAAATTTCGTTTTTGTACTGACAACTAAGTGTTGGTTTGGTGCTAAATTTCGCATACCTACCTTGAGTGCCTATACCTACTGCATCTTGGATTTGAAAAATATCCTTTATTGAATTTTATTAGTAGTATTCATAAGGTATGGGTTTTTCTACAACGAAATGTGAACATCTTTAAGTCAATTTTGTAAATGAATCAAAACTGCTATCTATCGGATAAATAAATTAACAAACGGGTGTGTTGTAGAATGTTGTAGAACATTATAGTTGGTGTACAATACCACTTGACAACGATTCGTGAAATCCGCTATCATTTCTCTATATTTTTAACTGAAATAAATGTACGAATATTGGAGATTTATTTATCTTGAACAATTGTGTTGCAATGGAAGATACTTTTTGCTATTTCGATAAAGTGAAAAAGCAATCTACGTTTACAGATTTGTTGAATATTATTAAAAATACATCGTTGTGAATTTTTAATTGTTCAAACTGATTTAAAATAATAATAAATATTTTCTTGTATTTCTTTTTAGGGTTGTGCAAGAATTCGAGGGGATACATTAGGTTTAGTTGGCTTGGGACGCATTGGTAGTGCAGTTGCATTGAGAGCAAAAGCATTTGGCTTCAACGTAATATTCTACGATCCATACCTACCAGATGGTATTGATAAATCGTTGGGCCTAACTCGTGTTTACACTCTGCAAGATTTACTGTTCCAATCAGATTGTGTATCACTGCATTGTACACTTAATGAACATAATCATCATTTAATTAATGAATTCACAATTAAACAGGTAAAGCGGAATGATAATTACCATTAAATTTCAAGATTACTAATATTGATTTCACCAATATTTTTATATGTTCAGATGCGACCTGGTGCATTCTTAGTAAACACTGCACGGGGTGGTCTGGTGGATGACGAGACTTTAGCACTTGCCCTAAAGCAAGGTAGAATAAGAGCCGCTGCACTGGATGTACACGAAAATGAACCCTTCAATGTATTCCAAGTAAGAAGATAAAACGGAATGAAAGATATCTACAAATATAACAATGTCAATATTCTGCAATAAATTTTGAAGCAAATTGCTGCTCTCAATTGAGTTGATCAATAATAACATAAATTCTTTTCTTACCTCTCATCAATACAGGGCGCCCTTAAAGACGCTCCCAACCTAATATGTACACCACATGCCGCCTTCTTTAGTGATGCATCCGCAACAGAGTTGCGGGAAATGGCTGCAACGGAAATACGACGAGCCATTGTCGGCAATATACCAGATGTTTTAAGGAATTGTGTTAATAAGGAATATTTCATGAGGACACCAGCATCAGCAGTTGCTGCCGCCGCTGCGTCAGTTTATTCAGAAGGTAAAATACCACCCATATTATCAAATCAAGAAAAGTGAAAACCAAACTATACATCTTACAAATTTACAATTATTACGTTTACAATTACCATAACACACATACATACAACAAACCACTACTACTACTTAGTAATACTGCGCAGAAAGAAAATGATTAACATAAATTTAAAAATAAACAAAACAAATTAAAAAATTAAAGTTTTTTTTACATAAAGAAAAATAAATATTTTTCACATACACACGACTTTCCCCCCTCCACCATCACCACCACCAATAAACCACCCTCCCTATAATTTGAAATTTCAAATATGAGATAACAAAAATGTTTTGTTGTTAGAAAGGATCGTGTCATCTGTGGGCACAAAACGAGTATTGTATCAATAATTTTTTCTGCAGTCATATAAAACAAGCATAGTGATTTTTAGTCCACAAAAAAATTGAGGAAAACAGATTAATATTCTCAAAAATGTGAGTTTTTGGAAGCGAAATGTCAATGCACGGTCTTTTTTTGTCCGTAGCTGCATTTTTCAAGGATGACTGATTAATTGTTTCGAAAAATTGATACTCAAATATATAAAACAAATTTTAAAAGCTTTCTATGACATTCTTCTATAGTTTCAATCATGGTACAATGAAGAGAAGGTAGGCTGAGTTGAAAAATTTTGCAAGTAGAGAGACCTACCTGTATGAATTGTAATGTCAGAATTACTATGAAAATAAATTCAACATGTTGTGTTGTATCAAATAAACCAAACAACATGTTGCATTAATTTTGAATCATTATCAATAATTTTATTTGCCTGGCTTAGCATGCCCAATGTGTGTGTTCTTTTCAATCATATGATAAATGTTGAGAAAATACTCAAATTCAGTTGTAATCAAAACGCGTATTTCAACGTATGTATGGAAAAAATTAAAATATTTGTAGCGAAATAAATCCTTAGAGAAATATATAACATTATTTTGAAAAGAAATGTAAACCTTTCATTCAATTTTCACATTTTTTACCCTACACCTTGGATATTAACTTTGTCAATTTCTGCCTGTTGAAATCACGATACATCCCATATAATTTGACGTAGAGCGTCAAAATTTAACAGAACAATTTGTATTGTGTCTAGGATGGTTGGTATTGAACAAGAGATATATCGGTCCACGTTTTGGTATAGCCCCCATGTAAACGTACTGCCCGATATTCGGTATTTTGATGATTTTTGCAACATTTTTCACAGATTTGTCTACAAATTGGTATTTGTAGTTCTTCGTAATGGGTTCTAGCTTCGGTGGCGAAACATTGTATGTATATGTCCACGGTTTTGTATAGCCCATATAGCGGTATCTCCCGTTATTCGGTATGTTCATGATTTTTGCCACATTTTCCCAAGAATATGTCTAAAAATTGGTATTTGTGGGTCATAATAGGTTATAATGTTTCCTTTACTCTAAGGTGGGGGGTATTAAAAGTTCGGCCAAACTTAATGTTTTTTTACTTGTTTGTTTATAAATTCAAAATAATGTCACAGGTTGTTTTGTTTATTTGATAATAAACAACTTGTTGCTTTTGTTTTGAAGTTGATATTGCCATTACAATCCATACAGATAGGCACTTTACTTGCAATGTTTTCCAACTTAGCCTATCTTCTCCTCATTGTACCATGGTTTCAATCAAATATCACAATGAGAATTTCAATGTGTCGTACGGTTTGTCTAAATTTTTTACAATGTGTTCTATTAGGGAATATGTTTTACCCTTTTGTTATGCATGTAGCTTTATAAAGACTTATTTGCGATTCGAATGTGTTAGCTTTTAACCTTCCAAATGTCCGTAAATTTTCTTGTTTCCCCTAGACGGCGGTTTACTCAACTTTACAAACCATCACATTCATCTTCTTAGAATTAAATTAGCTTGTTTGCATATTTCTCAATATCATTGAGAGTTTCCCGTTGTCTATTATTGTATACATTCTCGTAGAGAGAGAGGACATATTCAATTTAGTATTAAATGGACTTTGACGTTGAGCCAATATGAGTCCAGTACTCACCAATTATTAAAATTGTTTGCATTGCTAAATTTTTAGTGATGAGAAGGAAATCCGAATGCAATGATAGTTTTAGATTACCTAGTTTCCTTTTAATGTCATACAATCATAATTTGCTTACTTGTGTGGCTCTGAATTTTATCACATTTTGTGGTTTGTTTCTTCTTCTTTTTGTGTGTTTTAAATTTTAACTACCACAATTCAGTGTAGTGAAATTGATTTACGTATTATTCTGAATAAGCTAAAGTGTTTCTTTGTCAATTGTTTACAATGTATAACTATTATTTTATTGCAAATATATTCCTCTTGCATAGTACTTCGTTCTAAGTTTACACGTTTTTTACTTTTTAAGAAATTTCTAGCCTAAGCTTGTATAACACGTTTACATTTTTTTGTTTTGTAATTTTATTTCACATTAATTTCGCTGCAACAACAACCAACCAATAACAACAAGCTATTAGCTAACATATTTTGAATGAAATAAATCTCCAAGTTATTACTTCTCATCTGCATAGAAGAAAAGCTAAAACTACTTACCATGCCAATATGAATGAAAGAAAATAGCATATATACGTTACGTATGGAAATAAATCAATCAAAGTTCTCATATCTGCCAAGTAAGGTGAAATTAAGCACATTTGATGGCATTTTGTTGTGATTTTCTTTTTTGATTTGAAGACACGATGATTATAAACAATTTTGTATGTCTTTTTTTTTTTCTGAAGGAGCATGTTTAACGATAAGTACACTGCTGTAAAAATATTATACAATATATACCATTCCTCATCAGTATTTGCTATGTTTGTGTTTGTCATGAGATATTCTAAAGTGTATGTCTATCTGTGTGATGATCAGGTTTTAAAATTATAAAAACAAAATGATTCGCCAATATTCTTCTAATTGCCACAATTCAAATCAAAAAATAATAACAGAACAACAAACAAAAAGCTTTTTTCAACACAAAATGCAATTGTGGAAATTTATTTTAGGAATCTACCTATAAATTACATTCATCAACCCTAGAGATTACTGGCTTTCTTCTTTAATTTTAAATTTTGACCTGATAAAGCAACAACTAAGACCAATTACAGAAAACTATGTAACAAAAACAATATCATTAAAATAACAAACAGAAAATGAACAACTATGGCCTGATAATATAACAAAGCAACAACAGAAACTTAAACTGAAACTTTTGCTCTGTCTTGAAATGATCTCATCATCCGTGATTATTTTCGCCTTCAAAAATCGTCATTTATTCTATGCAAAATTAAAAAATAAAAGAGTTAAAAACGATGCTTCACAAAACAAGAACAACCAACAACATACACAAATAATAGAATTAGGCGACAAAAGTTAGTCTATAAATGTAAATTCAAAAAAAAAAAGAAGTATATAAAAATAGGTTTATGATGTCTAATAAAAAGAAAAATATATATATTCACATATATATAAAATAATAATAAAAGGAAAAAATAAAAAAGTGCAAGCCGAGATTACAATGTTAAAATAAAAGTTTAGTTTTAGAAAAAGTAACATAAACAAATATTTTTTTAATTTCTTTCGTGGTTTTGTAAGGAGCAGCTAAAATGTCATTATATTGCACAATTTTTATACAACACTTGTGGTCTTACAATCACATACATGAGCGTGTGATGTATAAGGACCAAATTTTCCTCCTTCCATTTATATTAGTTGAACAAAAGCAGACAATTCAGCTCAGAATCTTTTTTCTTCTACACACAGCACACACTTCCTCCAAGTATACTAAAAAGAAGAAAATATTAAATGCAACGTAGCTTACAATGCACTACAACACCACAACATAAATATACCCATGTTTTTTTAAGTTTGATACAAATATATATAAAAAAAGATTAACAAAATATACCGTAAATTCTATATATATATACATTATATATACAAAAAATGAGAAAAAGAAATTGTCTTTATCTTTATAACAAACAACCCATCCCCACATAAATTAGAGACGAAAATTGAAAATTAAAATAATAATTA
The DNA here is from genome assembly GCF_030504385.1 of Musca domestica. Taxonomy (NCBI): domain Eukaryota; kingdom Metazoa; phylum Arthropoda; class Insecta; order Diptera; family Muscidae; genus Musca; species Musca domestica. Next base: position 16,006,712 of record NW_026712328.1, on the reverse strand, counting down.
AAAACAAAAATAAAAACAAGACAAAAACTGTTATTTTGTAATGTATAAAAAATATTTTTAATAACTGTGAAAGCTATAAAATAACAAAACAAAAGGAAATAAAAAACAATGAAAACAAGAAATAAATAAGAAAGTTATAAAAACCACAAAACAAACGCGTAAATTATTTTTTACATAAATTGTTTAAACTTTTGGTAAGGATCTCCTCCAAAACATATATGTTCATCACACCAACACTTTCCATACAAAATAAAACCTTTACCCTTCTCTTACAAATTATTGAAATTAATTGGGATGATGGAATCACTTGAAAAGAGCAATAAATAATTTAGATACTAATATAAAGAAACAAGTTTCAAAACTGTAATTATCTATAAGAATGAAAGTCAGTAATTTTGTTTAGAAAAAGAAGAAATTGAAAACAGCAATGCTTCCCAATATAAATTAGAGATCTCTGCAATAAACTCACATATGCTCTATCATGATTTTATACACATTTTTTTTTAATTTTAATAATATTTTATGTAGCCTACATATATCTATTTAATCGTTTCCATCATTCCATTTATTTCAATGTTTTCAGTGTATATAATAACAAACACTGTGTGTTTTTCAAGAAAAAGTCTCGAAAGACATCAACTCATTAGTGTATTACAATGTATTTTGCACCCCATTTACTTGTGATTAAGAAATCATTTGCCGAAGGTATGATTGTGTCAATTGATTGCGAAAACTACCTCTTGGTACCAGATTTTTTTTATTCCAACACACTTCATAGGACTGATTTCTGCATAATTCTTTAGACTCTTCATATATAGTTGTATGTTGAAATAAATTGTTAGTAGGTTCTGTACTTTTAAGGATAAAGGCACAAAACACAGTATTGGGATATGGAAAAGCTTTGTATTTCTCATTAAATACCAGGTTTTTTTTGGATTGTCGTAACACGACAGATCTTACCTACTGGTAAATTTGTCTAGAAATGTATTCTAAATCGCTTACGATTTGAAACCAAGGATTGTTGCCTCAATTCTTTAGCAACTGTATAAACTTCCATACGGCCGAGAATGACAATCACAATGGGGACGAATAGAGATTTTTGTTTATTCGTTTCTAGTGGCGGTGATGGGGGAGATAAGGAATGTTATGTGTTACAAAGTGTTATGATATCGTGTTGAATTGCAAGTGCAGTACTAATACATACATGTAATTTTAAAAAGGTTTTTTTATTTTATTCAAAAAATAACTGAACTTAATATTAAGTCACACACAAACAAACAAAAGAAAATCCACAAAAGAGTTGAGTGTATTTTTTTTAAATCACATTGACATATTACTGCACAAAATTTACCTTTCAATGAGACAAAAGTGATCTTTTTCCAATGAGGAAACTACCTTGGGTAACAATATAAAATCATCTGAAACAAACAAAAATTACGTAGATATCTTAAATAAACAAACACATCTTCACACGTATTTGCTTTACATTCAAACCTTGAATATCAATACAAAACAGGATTAAATGGCGGATATTATACAGGCGCACTTCAACAGGCTCACAGTACTACACCTCACGATGTCCCACATAGTGTAGGAGCCGCTCTGGCACCGCCAACCACCCCCTCAAATGTCAATCCATCGCCAGTACCAACGGTACCGCCGATCCATGTATTGCCACAGGTTGGATTGCAGCTAGGACTTGTGAGTAGTAAATCGGTAGGTACTGTTCTTCTTGCTCTTTTTAAACAAATCTCAGAACCAAATCAATAAAATCAATCACATTTTTTCTATCTCTCATCATCCTACTGTGCATACACATCCACACCAACACCTCAGTTCGTTGTTTGTTCGTTCGTTTGTTTTATCGAGATGTTGTTGTATTACTTGTTATACTATATTGTAGGCAGTTTAATTTGTTTTTTTTTTTTAATTTTTCAATCGTTTACATGTGTGTCATTTTTATTTAGTTCCTTTATTTAGTTTAGTTTGTATTTTATATTTTCAAATTGTTTTGTGATTTATTTAACTATTTACCACCAATCTCTTGTCCACAACCTGCCAACCATCATACACAATATGTATGTACGTATATTTCATCCATGTTGTTATTGGTTCCATATGTCCTGATATAAAATACACGTACATACTCTATATATTTTGCTATTCTACTACTGTCCTCTATGTGTATTTGTGTGAAAGTTTTTATTACTTAGATACATTTTTATGCAAAGAAACACTTTATTGTAATATTGTTGTTGTTGTTGTTGTCATTGTTGGTTACTTACAATCGGTTGAATTTGGAGAGCCCAAAAAAGTAAAGAGGCAGCATTTCACACACAGCCACACAATTTACATTCATCTACCAACCATTGTGTAATTTTTGTCCCCAGAAATTTGTCATTGTATTTGTCCTTTAGTTGGAATTTCGGCGAATTGGAACAAGTCCAAGATATTGTTTTCCATCATGTAGACGACAAAATACATATATTACTCTGTTTTTTTTTTTTTATAAATCTATTGTTTTTCACATATATGTTGGTACAAAAGATATATACAATAATTCATATATCGAAATTTGTTCTCATTTCACTTTAAAATAAATAAACTATAAATTATTTATTTTTTCTTTTTTATTTATTACAGCCCCAGACGGCGCCCGACCCTAATAATCATCATCCATCCACATCTAAGCCAGAGTCATCGGAGGTTCAATAGTTCAAACACGCCACCACCAGTTTCAACAATAAAACTGCAACCAATAACAATGCTTCTTCATTTCATTTAAGGACATTCGATGGAAACACACTTTAGAAGTGCCATTGATAAAAAAGTAAACAAAGTAAAATCAGCAGGAATTTATGTAAACACCGATTCATTCATCTCTTATCCATAACCACTTCCTTATTTCTTCAACAAGGTCGACGCTACTTTGTGTATATCCCCCTGTATGTAAACAATAAAAGATAATGCTGTGTTTCGACATAACCTAACCTTTTAATATAATTATTTCAATTGATGCCAGAAAAGGACTACACACAGAAATAGTAAATCAATACGATCTTCAGCCAGAAATAAAACTGTACTAAAATGTATTGGGTATATATAATTTTTTTTTTTGCATGTGTAACAGACGAGCGAGACATCTCAAGAGTTTGCTTTAACACAAAAACATTTGTGTTTGGTCATATTAAAAAAACTAATGTTCTGATTTTTGAAGTACTTTAAATCGCTTAAATATTCGATAGATCGTCGAAAAAATAGTCAATTTAATTAGAAATGTGCACTTGTGACAAAACAAAAGATGGAGCAATTATTCGATTCTAATTATATTGCATATAAATATCGAGACTTTTACTGGCTTCCTTTTTATGTATACTCTCTACTGGCAAAAAATTAAGCAGATTAGTAACAGTTAGCTTTTTCCCACAAGCAAAAAATTAGAACTGGAAACTACCATGAAATCAAATATTTAAATCATTTCATGGTTTTACTAAAATCCAGTGTCTGCTAAAATTTTCCCAATTATATTCCAAACGAGACTAGATATGTTTAATCTACATCTTTAGATATTCTATGAGTAGGCTTCACTATGTATTGAACGAAATACGCATTTTTAGCTGATGCTAGAATAATTAAAATATATTTTTGAAAAGATGTGTACCTATAACAATTGGTATGTGCATTGGTATACCCATTACTGTTTAGGTTGGATGCCAATTGCATAAAATTAGTCAAAGATTGTATCTAATTGTATCTATCGTTTATGAATATATAAAATTGGTATAGACGGAGAACCTTTTAGAAATTGTTCAAATTTTTAAAATACACTAATTTCTTATGGAAATGACACCTTAAATTTCCCATATAAAAATATAACAACGATAAAGTGAATGAAAAGCGCTGACTGAATATTCATTGGCATCTTAGTTTTAAATCACAGTCCATTTTATTGAAGTTCTACGGCTAAAATTTCCGTTCTAATTCAAGGCATTAGGAAAGCCAGAAAACTTGTTTGAAAAAATTAAAAAATGAAATTAATCACAATTTTACTGAAGAAAAGACTCCCTAAAATTTTCCAAAGTCTTTTGTTTTTTGTTTGTGGCGTAACGAATATATCCGAATTTCTCAGCTTAATAAATGTTTCCTCTTTTTTTAGTAGTGACAAAAATGTTCCCAACAATATCAACCGACAGATAATGATTTAAAATAAACCCTTCAAATCTTTCTTTATAATTTAATTTATTTTTATTTTGTAAAGAGAAAAAGATTAAAACTGAAAGTCCTTATTTACATGTCTAAAATAAAATAAAAATACATCTACTGTATCTATAAATATACGCTAATTTTAAGTATAATAAAATTATTGTCTTAATTTTTATTTTCTAATAATTTTTAATTTTATGTTCGAAGTAAGCTTTTTTTGGTACATTTCTATGTTAAAGGATGAAAACAACAAAGAAATTTCTAATTATTGATAAACAAGTTTTAAATGCAGATAATTCTGGTAGTTTTAAGATCATAAGCGATAATTACAACAAATAAAACATATTAAAATCGAAGAAAAAGTCGTATACCAAGGAGTATTTATATGTGGTGCGTGAGCATGCCTTACCAAAATATGACAACTTCCTTTCGAAAATGTAATTTGCATCTCACATAAACACTCCATGGTTTACACATATTTTAATAGATATGAAAGTGCACGGGTAAGTGTGTATTAAATATAACTAAAGTTTTATTATTTTCAAGATCAGTTTAATGAGCTGAAATTTGCTATGAAAAAGCAAAGCCAGGGAGACACGTCACTATGCGTGCTAGTTGGATTAGCGGCCAAACAAAAATATACAGGGTGAGATAAAAAAAACTGCAACAAAGTCAAACACCATAATTTTTAAATTTTTTTTTTAATTTTATTGAATGAAAGCAAAAAATGTCGGAAATAGAACCAAATTTTAGAATAAGTTTAGATTTGTTCGAATTGGTCACCTTTGGCACGAATTATGGCCTTCAAACGGCCAATGAAACCGTCACACGCTCCAGATACAATAGTCCAACGGATTGGTATCCGAGCGGAGAGCGACCGTCGGCTGTTATGACGGCACACACCATCACCATGGCCGGCGCTTGAGTTTTGGTGGCCAACCGAAGGTGCACATTTTCAGTTGATCTCTTTGGCAAGTAAACACTATGATTTTGTTTGTTTACAATGAATGTTTTCTCATCGGAGAAAACCAAATTAGGCAGTTCACCCCTTTCGGCCAAGCGAATCAACTCTTTAGCTCTTTTGAGACTATTTTGGTGGCCATTATGCGCTGGAAATAAAGCAGGGATCCTCATTTTGTAACTATTTTTGGGTGGCGCGTGCTGAGTCCTGTTGGAATGTCTTATGGCGGCCCACACCATCACCATACCCGGCGCTTGAGTTCTGGTGGCCAACCGAATGTGCACATTTTCAGCTGACCTCTTTGACAAATAAACACGATTATTTTGTTTGTTTACAAACTGCTGGGCAACGAAACTGCTGGACAACGGAGAAAACCAAATTCGGCAGTTCACCACTTTCGGTCAGGCGAATCAACTCTAGCTTTTTTGAATCTATTTTCTTTCCGTTGCGGTGCAAGTTCTTGCAATTTTAGAATTTCAATGGCTTTACCCCGATCTCATTTTTCAATATTCATAATAATTTTCGGCCACTGCGACGCCGGTTTCGATCAAGTCATTTCTTTACTTTTCGAATCATTTCTTCTGATGCTGCTGTTTTCTTCCGTCCGCTTCCCTGACGTTGGGCTACGCTACCAGAAACACGGTAATGACCGATAGAAAGAAAATTACACTATCACGCTTGAATTCCATCACAAACAGCTTTTTTCTGGAAAATTCACATCAAAATGCTTTTGTACGCTTGTAAACAATAGAGGTGAGCATAAACTAATGTAGCTAAAGTGTCTAGATACATCCGATTTAAAGTATTTGTAGGTCTAAGCGCTATTCTTAGAATTAGCTTCTATGGGGGTAAAAGCTATTTTTCAAACGATGATCAGGATGATATGGTATTAGTATTTCTTCCAAATCTTGCAACTGCTTCAGCTAATAACGATTGTTTATATAAAAACAACACCAAAGGGATTAAAATATCATCGTTACAAGAACAAATTTCGCTTTAAAAAAATATTTGTGGTAGGACAACTTCTGTCAAACTTGGATTGATCTGGGTATGCTTTATCGCAATAAATTCGAAATACGAACTATCTTCCAAAGCATGACCCTTGTAAGTCATACACACAAATATTCCTGCTGAGCTGCTTTTGGTTTGGTTTCATTTTAGGGGATGTGAAGTTATACGGTAGTCGGCAGCTCCACGCAGAGAAAAGATATAGAAGTGTAAAAAAGAATGAAAATTTTGCAGAGGTCCTCCTAACATGACTCTAATATCTAGCTTGCTAATTGATAGAGCAGGTTCTTCTCGAAATAGCCGGGCAATTAAACTTAAATACCCTGCAAACTGAGCATGATACCACCCCGAGCTAATTCATAACCCATATCATTTCCCACTACATTGCTGTGTCGTTAGACCCAACAAACATTTGAAAGAGGGCCTTCTTGCAATCAAGAATATCTCTGGATTTAATGACAATCTGGAATAGATTTTTGAGAGCATGTTGATCATAACTGATATTTTTCTAAAATTTCCAATACATTTCTGTTATGTCGCATGCCATCTATTACCTGATGGAAAAATTAAAGCCCATATGCATTTTGTCCAATCTTTATAGTTTTATGTCTTTGTAGAGTAATAGCTCATGACAGAGGCATGCTAATATGAAAACCACAATTAAGGAAACGAATGACAAACAAAGTTTTGAAAAAGTCAAAAATGTGGTTTCAAAATTCTATTCCATAGACCTTTCCTTTGTCAAAGTCAAAGACATAGAAATGTCAAGATAGGACAAAACAGAGTCAACATATGTACACCCAGTTTAAAATGCCTCTGTTGTTATGATATCATAACAACATAGTTTCCAATGTTAGCTAATTTAAACCGCTGAGGCAAAATACAGTGTTTGGAAAGGTCTATGGAATAGAATTTTGAAACCACATTTTTGGATTTTTCAAAACTTTGTTTTTCATTCGTTTCCGTAATCGTGGTTTTCATATTAACATGCCTCTGTCATGAGCTGTTACTCTATGTATTCTACATACAAAAAAAAATTGCCCAGAATGCATTTTGTCTAGTCTTTGCCATTTTAGGTCTTTGACTTTGACAAAGCTTTGAAACCCAAAACTTTGATATAAAAATAAGTTAATGTTGAAAACGCTGGTATCTATCGGTAGGTCTTAGCGACTACTTTGATTTCTCTGATAAATTTCGTTAATTACTGGAATTATTTGCATTTTTATTTTACCGACTTTTGTCGGTAGCTCAGAAAGTGATTTAGAGAATTCCACTACAGGTATTGTTAAGTGAAAGTAATTGAAGTAGAACAAGTTAAAAAGCAGTAATTTTGGCCGTGCCAAACTTCGAATACTCTTCACCATATGGAACGAATTTGGAAATTTTCAAAAAATAAAATCCTTAAAAAATTCAGTTACAATTTTAAAAATACTGAAGATAGTAGTTATATTGGGGTGTATACGGCGTGGACCTACATAGGCATTGTTTTTCATAAGCCATTACCATATGCAAATTCGAAACTTGAAATAAACGGTCAATAATGTAGCAAAAATCATCAAAATATCGTATATAGGGAGGTACCGTTATATCGGAGCTGTGTGAAGACCTGGAGAAGCATTGACAATTTTCTGTCACAGGCTGTATCATCCATTACGAACTTCAAATACAACATCTCAAACAATTTCGGTAAGTATTGTACCTAAAATCGTCAAAATACCGAATATAGGGAGGTACTGATATACATATGGGGCCTATACGAAGACCTGGACCTGCATAGACAATTTTCTGTCACAGACTGTAGTTCCCATTACGAACTCTAAACACGTAATTTGAAACAATTCTGGCTATATGAAAACGTGGACCTACATGGTCCATTTACGAACTTAACCTGCCTACTGGAAAAATAAACATGTGTGCAAAATTCTAGCCTTCTGTTTCAATTCGTTCGAAAGGTAGCGGACATCGCTAAATCGACTTAGAATTTTACGCTGATCAATAATATATATACTTTGTTGGGTCTGACTTGAGTATTTCGAGGAATGACCCTCCACAGTATGGTGGAGGGTATAAAAAGGGGCATGTAATCACTAATCTTATCACCTTCGTCTAAGATATTCCTCTTATTAGTATGTCCAGGATTCGTCAATGACCAAAACCCGAAAAGTGTCTTCCTCTCCAAGGATTATGATGAACATCACGTTCAATGCACATTAGAGAGTGGTTTTTATAGCTCCGGTCTTCAATAAGGACGAGGTTATTTGCACGATGATTAAGTGGGGTATAATCGATATGCCACTAAACGAGACACACATAGGTCAGAACAGGTAAGGCCACCGTGACATACAAACCATGTTCTACTTGTGGTCTGAGTTCCCATCTCTTCCTTGTGGCGTTCTTGCAATAAGATGTCTTTATGCGCTCTTCGATGTTCCTGCTCAGTTCAGTCTCTACAGCTATTGTAGTGCAATATACATTAGTTCTGAAATCGTGGGAAAAATCTCCACTTATCAGCACTACTGTGACGTCGGCATAGGCGAATACGTTTTGGACGAAACTCGCTAGTATTTCATTTTTCACCAGAAGCCAAAGCATGGGCGAGAGAACTCCCTGCGGTGTAGCCCTGCTTAAAGTGAATGTCCTGCCTCTAGGCATCCTATAAATAATGTTCCAGGAAATATAGAATATATACAAAACTTGGGACATATACAGACAATTTTCTTCAAGAAGGATTGGATCTCATTACGAACTTGAAAGTATTAGTAAATTTCAATCTGAGGAAAATCATAAAGTTCGATAAGTAAAACTAAGAATGTCGGATGGAAGCGTTTTATGAGGACATGGACCGATACAGACAGTTTTCTGGCAGAGAGATTGATATCTGTTACGCATTTTGTTGCGTGCGTACCGCGATTGCGAAAGATTAATTTTCTGTATTATCGGCTGAGCGAGAATTTACATTTGTAATTACCGCTCCAGCCGATATTGAAAAAATGAATGAACCGGATACGGTTGGGTGTCAAGGTGCTGCCAATGTTCCTCTTAGTACATGGTACTAAGATCATATGCAACCATGGGTAACGATAGGGCTCGCTAAGTGCGATCAAAGAGGAAGAGAATAAACAAGGGAGAACAAAAAAAAAGGAAAAGTGGGAAGATTGCGTCCAATGGCTGCCGTATAAAAGGGGTAACGGACAGAAAAATTCGCCATTAAAGTTTTGGTAAACGGGCAAGGAAAAATTTTTCTAAGCTAAAATTTAAAAAAGTGATCCCATAAAAACACCAAGATAGTGGAATTAAAGTTTTCGTAATTTTTTTATTTTTATTTGCCGATTGTTGTGTATGTGTGGGTGTGACCAAAATTTCGTAAGTTTCTGTTGTTCTAATAGTGTATGTCTTTTTGGTGTTTCGATGTTGTGTTTTTTCTTTTAAGATAACACCCCAACAAAAGACGGCTAGATATCTGACCCCTCCAAGTTTTCGGTGGAGGAGGTCAGCAAATTTTTTATATAAAGAGAAGCGCTGCTGCCCAGAAAGTCCGTGAGTGAGGCCAAGCCCCGGTCCGCCAAAGCACCGGTATTCAAACAGTGGTCGGCTCGGTAGGTCTGATGCCGAAAAGGTCAAAAAGATCATCAATATATGGAAAGAAAAGAAAATATATAAGTACAGAATCTCCAGGTAATAATTTGTATTATTAAAACTTACCGAGTCCTGAACGGTTGGTGCGGCCAAGCGGCATATATATATATATATATATATATATCTTCCTCCTGCGGCCTGGAAAAAAGAAGAGAATTTTGATTAATAATTAATTTAAATGAAAAAGGGAATGACACCAACATTTTGTACTGACTAGTTTAATTTAATGTAATTGTCTGTAGTTTAAGTGTGATTGTCCTTAGTGTATAGAATTTAGGTTAAGATTTTTATATTGTGAAAATTTCTAACGCCCGGTTATATACCTGAGCGTAGGGTTAGACCGTCATACGAAGGGAGAGTTCCAGTTTATTGGTAATTTTGGACATAAGGTAACGTCCATAATACCCCCTTAACAGAGCTCTATTAGGGAGGGAGTAGATGCTTAAAGTGGCCAGTTTGGCAAAAATTTTTATGTACTCTTCGTAGACTGTAGTAGCCCGAGCGATTGGCTCACATAAAGACAGATTCAGGTGTTAGGAATTTTAAAGTCAACATTGTTCAAATATTTATTTGTTAGGATTAAGTCAACTCTCGATATGTCAATAAATTATTTATATGTGTAAGTGTTAATAGTCGATATGATGTGCTAATTTGTAAACTCTTGGGGGAATATAGGGTGTAAATTGCGTGGTAAGTGTTAGTGGAATGCGGGGCCCTTAAGATATTTAACGATTATTGGACATAAGGGTCAAGGTTGGGTGGGCCAAGTGTGGGTGCAATTTCCACCAAGCACCCTTGTCACCGGTGTATGCAGTGTTTGTATTTGTGTTTGTTTTGAAGTTGTAATATGTCCCCTTTTTTTTAATTGTTAGGTCCCTTGGACTGTTGGTGTCAGGGTTGGAACCGACCCTGAGCAAAAAGCTCCCCTGAGCAGCTGGATACACACCACAGTACCGCATAAGGTGGTAACCATAACAATTTAAAATACCAAAATTCATTCTAGGTAAAATCTGACAAAATTTTGAATGTATAGAGGTATCGTTGTATAATGGGATTCATAAATTTTGCGAACATTAAATTCCAAATTTTAGACTTTGATACGCTTTTGTGGATCGCTTCTACAAGTTACGGGTAGTGGGAAGCCCTGTAGATATTTTAGGTACCTTTGAATTGAATAATTAGTCGTGAACAGTTGGCGGGTCTGGAGGGAGAATCTCGGCTTAAATGATCCTTAGACTGACGAGGCGATGCTTCGGTAACGCTGGGGTGTTATGCGTCCATGTGTCTATCAGTGTTACAGGTTTGCTGTCTGAGCACCGACTATATTCTAACGGAGCTTCCTTGATACATGGGCGCCTCAACGAATATCTGGTAAGTGCTTGTAAGTAAGTACTACTAAGTCCTTGCAATAGTGCGGAAATTTGCCATGGTCGATCTCAGTCGTTTCAAAAACTATGACGTAAAAAATTTGTCCAAACACTAAAAGCGCCAAGCCAATGAGACGGAATAAAAATGCTGTAATCAATATTTCGATGGGGACCCACGAATATCAATGACAAGAGGTTGCGGCTTATCAGAACAAACCTAAAGTTCGAAAAGACGTAGCTTAACGTGGTGCTAAGGGAACTTCCGACAAGCAGGATTCCCACCTTTGGAACAGTGGTGAAACCTGTCGTGGCGCCCAAAGTCTCAAATCCTATTCTGTCGTTTTGTCTGCTGAATTGCCAGTCATTATCTACCACTTAAAGGAATCCATAGACTTTCTAATTGCCGCAGCTAATAAACAAAGGGTGGTTCTAAATATTGCCACGACGAGACCGTTCTAAGAAGTTAAGGTGACTGTTAAGCTTTGCGTTTCGAAGCATTCATTTTAGCTTTCGACAAAGCATGAAAAGGCTGTGTAAAGATTCGAAGACCTTTTTAGATAAACTGTACAGGGTGAGATGAAAAAACTGCAACCAATTTCAGACTGCTGTCATTTTTCTAAGCCACTCGTCCGACAGCTGTTAAAATTATTCCAGTGACAGCTCATTATATTGTTTACAAGCGCACAAAAGCATTTTGGTGAGCATTTTTTCAGAAAAAAAGTTATTCGTGATGGCGTGATAGTGTGATTTCTTTATATTTGGATGGAAAACCACAAGTGGCTATCGTTAGAGCACTCCAGCATTTAAATGTGAATAAATCTTTTGTGTCTCGTACCATCGCAAACCCGCGTCGCTGTAGCCAAAAAATAGCTCGTGAACTGAACATTTCGCAATATTCCCTTCGGCAAATATTAAAAACTTAGTTCGGGGTAAATCCATTGAAATTCCAAAAAGTGCAAGAACTTACCTCGCAGCAGAAAGAAAATAGACTCAAAAGAGCTAAAGAGTTACTTAGCTTAGCCGAAAGTGGTGAACTGCTGAATTGGATTTTCTCCGATGAGAAAACATTCGTTGTCCAGCAGTTTGTAAACAAACAAAATGATCGTGTTTACTTGCCAAAGAGGTCAGCTGAAAATGTGCACCTTCGGTTGGCCACCAGAACTCATGCGTCAGCAGACATTTTGGCCGCAGACCTTGGACATTCCAATAGGACTCAGCACGCGCCACCCAAGAATGGTTACAAAATGAGGTTCTTCGCTTCATTTCCAGCGCACAATGGCCACCAAAATCTCCGTACACCAATCCGTTGGACTATCGTGTCTGGAAAAGAAAAAAAATTTAAATTAAAAAAATGTAAAAATTATGGCGTTTGACTATGTTGCAGTTTTTTATCTCACCCTGTTTTTGTTTTCCACTTTAGTCGGCCAACTCCCTTATAGTAATTGAAAAGGTTTTTTGAATCTATCTAATTCTCATGTTGATAGAGTTACATTTTTTTGCGTGGAATTTAACATAGATCTACGAAAGTGTATGTTGAGGTTATGAAGCACTTAAATACTTCAACACAATAAATATTTCAATAAACTAATATCTTTGTTTAATAATTTTGTTAATTCGTTTTCAAGAAACTTTTATTTGTTTTAGATGTAATACTCTTTAAGTAAATAAGCGATGTGTATGTAAATAACAAGTAAATACATTACTTTTTTAAACAAACAATTTGCCTCTACGTACAGACATGTCACAGGAATTAATTCCGAACAAAAGTGGTGTTAATTCCGTGTTCAGAAACGAACTTTTTTTCGGTTTCTAATCACTTTGGATTTTGCAAGTGAAATTGTATTTTTAAGGAACTTCCAACTTTAACACACTTTTAAAACACTTTAAAGTAATAAACATGTTTTTATAACAAATACACAATTAAATTCACATTTTTTATTTAAAATTAGCAAAAAATTAGATTTCTGAAATCTACTATTCATTCATCCAATACCAATTTTAGTTCTATTTTGTAGATTTGTATTTCTCTATTCCTTCACCCAATACCAAATGTTGTACCATTCAGTACAATTAAAGTACACATTTCCTTAATCACTTCCATATGTCTAGGCTAAACATGAACAGCGACCCTAATAACAAATTTCAGATTTCAAGCACTTCCTGTTGACCTAATGAAAAATTGCACTAAACGTAGTACTATTTAGTGCTTTTAGTACACTTTTAGAACTCATTTCTAAAACCACCTTTTTATTACGAATTTACTATCAAAAAGGATCCCAATACAAAAATTCAGCTTTATTCATTCACCCTAAACCAAACTGTTTAAACAGTTTCCTCACTTAGTACACATTTCCAAAACCACCTTCATATATGAAGGGCTCACAGCTATACCGAACTAAGTCATAAAAACATAATTCGAAGATATTTCGAGGTAAAGTAAATACACTGCCATTAATTTCTGGAAGGAATATTGTAGTCTACCAAACGAAAATGTAAAAGTCAATATTCAAAATTAACTAATGATATTAAATTAAAATGAAAATAATTTAAATATATTACTAAAAAAATATTCAAAAACAAAAAAATCTACTTTGGTTCATTTTTACTCTGAATAAAATTTCAAGGTTTCACAGCTAAAGCGAACCAAGTCAAAAAATAAAATAAAGTGTTCGTTATATGACTAAATATAGTTGATTTTAGCGATTATTTTCCCACTACTTTCGGAGTTTTATTTTAAGTCATGACTTGCTTTGGCGGCTGGCAGCTGTGGAAATCACACTAGCATCCAAAGTAAATGAAGTATGTTGATAAAATTTTACTCAAATGTGTATTTTGTCTGATTTTTGACTTTTGGTATTGAAAATTGGCCATGCAGATCCACGTCTTCGTATAACCCCAATATAACGGTACCTCCCGATATGCGGTACAAATTTAGTATTTGAAGTTCGTAATGAATACTACAGCCTATGGCAGAAAATTGTCTGTGCAGGTCCATGTCTGCGTATAGCCCCAAATACACATACATTCGGCTACATTCGGTATTTTTAAGATTTTAACAGCATTTTTAATGGATTTTAATTTTTGGAAAATTGCCAAATTTGTACCAAATGGTGGAGGGCATTCAAAGTTCGACCCGGCCGAACTTACAGCTTTTTTACTTGTTTTTTTTTTTTTCAAAGTTTATGCATTTGACAACATCTCATTGTCAAAATGTATATTTATAAATCCATTGTACATATAAATCAGAGATGGGAATCTGCTTTCTACGCAGGGAAATTTGACAGAGTAAATTACACAAAATGCAGAGATGGATATGCTTATTTGGAATGACTTTACCTTCTTAATTTTACCATGGATTCAACAAATATTTACACATTAAAAATTCGTCATTTCCGTCTTTATCATTTTTGGGGCTGGCAAATATTCATCATCTTCATTAAAAAATAACATTAACACTGCTATTATTACTATCCATTTATAGAAAATACTGATTTTTTTAATATTGCTGAAAACTGAACGACAATAAACACGTGCTCACCAGTAGTACTGATTCAAAGTGAAACACACTGACTTGGTTCATTTTTGCTATGAAAAAAGTCGAAAATCGGAGTCGTTGACTTAGGTTTTTTACCGTTATCTTTGGAACGAAACACTTTTTGACATTGTGCTTTACAGAGAAAACAGAGTTTCCATATACGGGGACATTGGTCCTAATTTCGGTATTTTTTATTTTTCATGACTTGGTTCGGTATAGCAGTGAGCCCTCCATATTAAACTTACTTTTCAACCTTAATTATCTTACAAAATTTCTTTATCCTTTCACATAATACCAAATGGTACCATTTTAGAAGTATAGTAAAATTTTAGAACAATTCCCAAATTTAAAATTCGAAATCCCTTTGATGCATCTATCCTGAACTTAATCAGTGACTCTCATTCCAAATTTCAGAATTCCAGCTCCATCGGTTCATCACAATTCCAATTTGTACCAAATTTAGTACCATTTGATACACATAAGTACGAATTTCTAAAGCATCCTACAAATCCCAATTCTACACTCCCACAGGTATCCCAATTTCAAATTTTAGGATTCCACCCCAGTTGGTTCGCCCAAATACAAATTGTACTTTATTTAGTACATATAAGCACAAATTTTGAAAAAAAAAAACTGCCTACATTTCCCAATCCTACACTCAGACAGTAATCATATTTCCAATTTTCAAGATACCAGCTGCATTGGTTCACCCAAATCCAAAATTAGTACTATTAATTAAAAATTTTCATAACAACCTACATCATACCATTTAGTACACATAAGTACAATTTTCCCCAAACTGCCTATATCCCTCAGTCCTACAATGCAATAGTAATCCAATTTCCAAATTTCAGGATTCCAACTTTATTGGTTTTCCCAACATTTAAATTGTACCAAATTTGGTACTATTTAGTACACATGAGTACGAATTCCCAAATTACCTACGTTCTAGAATGCAATAGTAATATTATTTCTAAATTTCAGAATTCCAGCTATATCGATCATCGGTTAACCCAAATCATAATTGTACCAAATTTAGTACCATTTCGTATTTTTCGTGCACATATTCCTACACACCGCCAGCAATGTTAATTTCAAATTTCAGGATTTTTGTTCCATCTTTTCCTCCAAATTCAAATTGTACTAAATTGAGTACTGTTTAGTACTTTTCGTATACTTCCAAAAATGCCTCCACATATCGACTCTACTCCTCAACCTTGATTTTCATTCCAAATTTCAAGTTTTTAGTTCTAACCGTTCTGATACGAAATGACACCCAATATAGTACATTTTAGTATTTTTCGTACCCTTATGGTACGAACCCCTTTGGTAAATCTTTCTTGCACTCCATCTAAATGTAAGAGTTATACCTCTATTGCTTCCTCAAATACAAAGGGTAGCATATTTAGCACATTTTAATACTTTTCATACCGTTCCAGTACTAATTTCCAAAAACCCAGCCTTAGTTGACCTCTTTGGACCAAGAGTGACCTCACCCAAAATTTCATTTTCTAGCTTCAGCAGTGTCATGTGGGCGTTGATGGATCGTTAGGTCAGTCATTTACATTACTCTTTTGTTAATATACAGGGTGAGATGAAAAAACTGCAATCAACTTCAGACTGATGTCATTTCTAAGCCACTCGTCCTACCGCTGGTAAAATTATTCCAGTGACATGGTGAGAATTTCCCAGAAAAATTTATTCGTTATGGAATTCAAGCCTGATAGTGGTCGGAAGAAAACAGCAACATCAAAGAAGTGACTTGACCGAAACCCGCGTCGCAGTGACCGAAAAATGGCTCGTGTGCTGAACATATCGGGATAAAGTCATTGAAATTCCAAAAATTGCAAGAACTTACACCGCAACAGAAAGAAAATAGACTCAAAAGAGCTAAAGAGCTGCTTCGTTTAGACGAAAGTGGTAAACTGCCGAATTTGGTTTTCTCCGATGGGAAAACATTCGTTGTCCAGCAGATTGTAAACAAACAAAATGATCGTGTTTACTTGCCAAAGTGATCAGCTGAAAATGTGCACCTTCGGTTGGCCACCAGAACTCAAGCGCCGGCCATGGTGATGGTATGGACCGCCATAACAGCCGATGTACGCTCTACGCTCGTATTTATCGACCGTGGCTTCAGAATAAATGCCGACATTCCAACAGGACTCAGCCAAGAATGGTTACAAAATAAGATTCCTCGCTTCATTTCCTACGCACAATGGCCACCAAAATCTCCTGATACCAATCTATTGGACCATTGTATCTGGAGTATTTTGGAAAGCAAGGTTGGCACTGAAAAATAACAAAGTGTCAATCACCTCAAGCAAGCGCTTCGCCGGAAATGGGTCAAAATACCGCAGAGCAACATTCGGGGAGCGCGTGACGGTTTCATTGGCCGTTTGAAGGTCATAATTCGTGCCAAAGGTGACCAATTCGAACAAATCTAAACTTATTCTTAAATTTGAAGCTATTTCCTAAATTTTTTTGCTTTCATTCAATAAAATTAAAAGAAAAAACATTAAAAATTATGGCGTTTGACTTTGTTGCAGTTTTTTATCTCATCCTGTAGATAATTAGCACTTATTATTTGTATCTTATTGACGAAGCAAGTGATTAACAAAGTGGTGCCATATCATTTATTCTTGAAAGCCAGCTTTTTCATTTGTGATAACTAAACAATGGTGGCCTTTCGAATAATAAAGTGAAGCAGAAGTAAAACACATTACCAAAAACTCTAAAAAGCATTTTATGCAAAAATGTACATGGACAGGGGGTCAGAAGCATCTCTAAAATTCATCCGGTGTATTTTTTTAGTATTGTGTGCATTACTTACTCCCGGCAATGTGTACAAATTAACAAAATTAAATTACTTATCGCACAAGAAACCATGGTACAATGAATTCAAGGTAGGGCAGAACTACCATATGATTTTAATTTTTTTATTTTCTTGGCTTAATATGTCATCTATATTTGTTTATGTATGTGTTTTCTTTTCAATAATAAAAAAATTGTTCAGAAAATATTCAAATTCGGGTGTTTTCAAAATGTTTATTTCAACGTATGCATCTACAAAATCTAGAGTTTTTGTAGCGAAATAATCCTATAGAGATATGTAGTACATTATTTTGAAAATAAGTTTTGACCTTTCATTCAGTTATCGCGTTTTTCAATTATTTATTCAAAATAAATGCAACAAGTTGGTTGATTTTTTATTGTTTTGATAGTAATTCTGACATTACAAGCCAAACAGGTAGACCTCTATACTTGCAATTTTTTCAAAGTTGACCTACCTTCTCTTCATTGTACCATGCAAGAAACTATATTTAAAACAATATTTTTCACAATTTCCACTTCTGTTTTCTAATCATGTGGTTTGTTTTGATTCCTCATTCATTCGTCTTTCATTCCTCTAATTTGCCATATTTACACTGAGTAATGTGATTTTCGTAGTTCACCAAATCGATCGGAATCTAAAGAAGCTAAAACAAAAACGATCGATTTTGAATTACAGAGTTCAAACCATCGGCGTTCATAGGCCCTTAAATACTTATAGCACAACTACAAAGGTAATCTCATGCAATCACACGCTTACAATTTTTTTGATGTCCCTAAATTGGCAAATTTAAATTATGTAGTTCTTCCTTAAATATTAGCGTACTGCTGGAAATTTGTTTCCGACTAAATATTTTGTCATTTCAGAGAGTAAAAAATTCAAGGAAGAATATAATTTAAAACTGAAGTCTAAAATATTAGCCTCATACATGGCAACACAATAGAGGTAGATTCATTAGCTAAAACGAATATGGCAATCATTTTCTGGCTTACTCGACCCCTAAATATTAGTCGATTTAACGACATCCATCTGCCTGTTGAAATCACGATACAGACCACATTATTTGAAATAGAACAATTTGTATTGTGTCTAGGATGGTTGGTATTGAAAATTATATATATCGGTCCACGTTTTGATATAGCCGCCATATAAAGGTACCTATCAATATTCGGTATTTTGATGATTTTTATCACATTTTTTACGGATTTGCCTAAAAATTGGTATTTGTAGTTCGCAATGGGTTTAAGCTCCGGTGGCGGAGCATTGTATGTATTTGTCCACCTTATATATAGTGGGTTCTAGAAACATTGGTTCTGGAACATTGAAAATTTAGGTCCACGGTTTCTTATAGCGCATACATAAAGATACCCACTGATACTCTGTATTTTGATGTTCCTAGTCTCATGTACTGACGAAATTTTTTCAAAGTTGGTATTTAAGGAGATTTGGTAGATAACGACCCTTGAAGTATAAAATTGTCTATAGAGGTTTCCGTGTTGGCATAACGGCCTCACCCACTTTATGGTTTTTGAAAAGTTTAACATCATTACTCAGATGGTCTTACTAGTATTTGTAGTTTAAAGTGGAACACGTTTGAATTCAGATATTTTATATAAGAGCATAGACAAATAAACGTATAGACTAAAAAGTTTTAAAATTTTCCCCTTCCGGCAGATGTCACTATGGTTTATCTTGGGCCAGTAAAGTCACTCAGGGCCAGTGAAGTCACTCGACTTCGAAAACAATTTATTCATTTTTCTGCTATATAAGTTCTATATTTTTATATTTCACGACATAGTTGGGTAATGTAAATGTAAACAAAGTCACTGTTTATTTTATAATTGATAAATAATAATAAATCATAATAATATTCAATACTTTGTATTTTGAGAGAATTGAGTGAATAGACTCAAATCGGAAAAATAGTATTCTACCAGCAGTAAAGCAAAACAAGCTAAAATAATTTCGATATTCATACTTTGAAGCAAAATTCAACCACTCCAAAATCATTAGTTTATATTTTGAGTAAAATATTTGGTCGCAAATAAGTGTAAAATTCTTGCCAGCTGTACACCCATATTTAAGGAAGAAATACAAAACATAGATTTGACACTGAAGGACTATGAAATAAAAAAAACGTAAACCTATCATTGCATGAGATTACCTTGGTAATTTTACCATGGCCTCATAAGTCATGTAATGTTTGATTATGAGTGGTTGAGTTTTGTTTCATAGTATCATTTTGCACCATCTAAAACAAGTACCGTTTCATGTTCCATATCTTAGGAAAAGGAATTTATTTTTTCTTGTCGAAATACTAAACATATAAGAATAGATATTTTCAAACCCTTCGTTTTAAAGACACATTCTCTGTGCTGTTAGTTCTTGTGTAGTCCTCGAAAAACGTTTCATTTTAAGCCAGTCTTTAAGGATCAAAACCCCAGAATAACCGGTTGAAAATTTTTCGAAAAATCTTCACAATACCTGCTAAATTGATTCTGTACAAAACGACATCCCTGACAATTTTCTGTAATTAAATTAAGGCTAAATTTGGGATGATAATCTTCTTTCAGAATTGCCGCGATATTGTCGATTTTCATTCTTGTTTTAGATGACGCAAATTATACTTTGAAGCGAAATTGAACCATTCATAATCAAACCTTACATGACTTATGAGACTTATTTTTTAGGCTCTTGTTTTAAATTTTATTCTTCCTTGAATTGTATACCCTCTGAAAGGCGTGAAAACACATTTACAGAAAAAAAAAACATTGAAAACATCAAACCTTTGTCCTTATATGGATTATTTTTAAAGTTGGGGATTTTTATTAGAATTATATTTATTACATTTACATATCATATACATGCATGTGTGTAATAAATGCACAGGGGTTATTGTTTTCAGGGAATTATAGAGTACAGGTTTAAACATTTACAATTTATAACTAATAACATAATCTAATATCGAACTGAATTGATTTTCTTTTGTCTCTGAAAATCAACGTTAAGGAATTTTGCTGCTTTCTTACATTTACATAAATCTCCCTGCAAAATATTAGACACGACATAGGCAACATATATGTTTATGTAATAATGTGGGTATATATATGTAAGTATATAGTGTGGAATGTTTAAAATTTACATATCTTTTTCAAAATCACATAATCTTGTTTACACATACGCGGGGCGGGGCATTAAGGTGGTAATGACAAAACGGCATAGAGGAACTAACATTTATTGGAATTAAAAATATGTCTGTGTTTTTATAGTCATTTCAAAATGTCTAAAAATTGAATGGAATATTTTTCTTCTGACATCGTTTATTAAATATGTACGTATTAATGTATATATGTATGTATATTGTAAATATGATCTCTTTTTTGAATTTCTTAAAGAATGATGTGTATACGTTGTTCTTTTTTTCAATTTGATTTGTTCAAAGCAAAATGTATAATGATAGAAATTATCAACTAAATATCAGACAGAACAAATGATAATGTACGTTATACTTTTGTCCTTTAACGCAAACGTCCTAAATGCGGTTTTAACAGTTTAAACGCTCCATAGAGTGTCAAACCAATAAGACCATATTTAACTGTGTATTTACAAATACGGGTACTCAAACTGGCCGGTGGGATTTCCATTATGGCTGGTATTATATGTGGATCTACACGGCCCCACATCTTAGCTATGCCGTTGGCATGACCAATGCCAACCACACCGACAACACGCACCGGACGTAGTTCACCAGTTCCCTCAGCTGGCTGAGGTAAGGCGGCCATTTGCAGAGAATGACATAGGAATAGGTCACGTTCTTTGACAAATACATCGGAAAATTCGGGAAACTCTCCGGCCATTTCTTGCATTAATTTCTCCAAGAGATCGCGCTGTTTACACTCTTCAACCTCCTCTATGCTGATGGTGTCGGACGATGTAAGGCGCCATACTAATTTTACAGTCTGCCACAATGAGAGCGCTCTTAAAGCCCTGTGTAAAGTGATGCGTATGGGGCGATCACCAAGATGTAACATGCAACCGGGTAATTTGTGTATTTCTTCGAACGCCCGACGAAATTCGCCACCCGGTGCCATGCCTAAATCCTTGGCTATTTGTGCGCTCATTTGGAGAAGTAGTATAAAAAATATGCCATTGATGTAACCATGTGAATGGATAATGCTGCGTATCTGTCAATATTTAATGCAATAAAAACCGATTTTATTACAGATCGTTATGGGAAATTGAATTACCTTAGCCAAATTAAAACTCTTTGCCTCTTCCAGAAGGGTCTTTTCATCGAGTTTTAAAATGGGTATGCGGGATGTGCACAACTCTACCATAACAGCATCTGGACGGATATTACGAATAACCTATATAAAAATGAAAAATATATGAATGTGCTGAAAATTGTACCAGCAGTACAGTTTTTGACCTTAAGAGTTGTGGTATATATAGTAACTCATTCAATAGTAATGATAATAAGCTATTTTAAAACATAGTTTACGAACATACAAGATCATCCCAATAGATCGATATTTCAAAAATATATTTCTCATTATTCAAATTTCGGCAAAAACAAATTTTTGATATATTCTTTAACAAAGTTAATAAACTCATAATGATTTTTTATCGGCCTCACAAAAGGGTAGTAAAGAATTTGACTGTTGTGTAACTGAACTGCAGCTAAGTGAAAAGATAGAAATAGTCCTTAAATTGTCGTAGCATGTGTTTCAATTTAATTTTTCAAGGTATAAATAAAAGTTTTAAAGTTACGTTTTTGAATAAATCCAACTATATAGTTATTCGAATTACTGTACGTTTATGCAATTCATTTACCAACATAAATTGATTAAAAATACATTTTTTACTTACAAATGAAACATCATCTTGTGATTCCTCACTGAAATGAGCTGTACCAACTAAATAAACTTTACTACCGAACGGTGTGTCCAGCACAGTTACCGTGGATGGTAGATTCCTCTCAAACTCTTCAATCGTATCGTATATTTTGATTTCACGCTTTGTTTGCGGCTGTGGCCCATTTCCAACTGCATTGGCATCACCGACAGAGGCTGGTGATGCCGTCTCTGCCGCCGATGCTTCTGCAATTGCTATATTAAGTTTTTGTTTACTGGAATATATAAGGGTTTCAGCCTTTCTGCGCCGTTTATCGGAAACATTTTCACCCAATGTACTATGAGGCGATGACGATTTGTTGGCGTATGTTAAGTCTGGATTAATGGACTTATCACTTTGTTTGGGCCCTTGATCGAGTGATTCGGAGAAATCTTCATCCGATGACGTCTCAATGACCAAAACAGAATTTTCTATGTCCTGATCTCTGATAGAATTTTCATTTATCTCTATAATTGACAAATCCGGATTATCGGTTTTGAATATTGTCTTATTTGCTAGTTTCGATTTGGGATCCACTTCTTCTTGAGATGTACTATTAGTCTCTGTACTTTCTGACTGTATTAGTAGCATACTCGCGTTTATAACATTTTGATTATCATTGTTTAGTTGGTTAATGGGGTACGATGGTCCAAAGTCATTTTGTACTGCTAAATTGTCCGATAAAGCTGCTGATTCTGAGTCTCCATTCAAAGTTGTGTCAAAATCCATAGATCCAGATGATGCTGAGGAGGAATTCAAATGGGAAAAGTTTTCACTGGACGTTGTGGTAATGGGTGTACTACTGTTGGTTGTTGAATTTAACGTACTGCTATTATTGTTGGCACTCTCTGTTGATAAAATTTGTAATAATATATGCTATTAAATGTA
The DNA here is from genome assembly GCF_030504385.1 of Musca domestica. NCBI lineage: Eukaryota > Metazoa > Arthropoda > Insecta > Diptera > Muscidae > Musca > Musca domestica. The sequence continues at coordinate 15,983,391 of NW_026712328.1, read as the reverse complement.
CATTGAAGTGACTATCACATAATCATCGTACTTACCAGTAAAGGAAACAAATGTTGTTATATTATCCATAGCACTATCATATAGGCTATTGCTGCCGGCGGTATCGTTATTAATTGATTCTATGCTATTGTCAGCAATTAGAGGGGTTTTGCTGGTCGATGATGTTGCCTTCGCTGTTGCCGGTGTTGTGGAACTTGAAGATGAGGATGATAAGTCCATTTTTGGAAGAATCGGTTGCACATAAAATTCGTTTGTCGGAGGAAAGAATTTGCTCCTTCTTGGTTTTGCAAAATAAAGTGGGAGATGTGAAAATGGTCAAAATGTGGCTAGTGTTGAAAATTCATAAAGCTGTGGAATATATAAACAATATAAGTTTGAAAAATATTTTATAATTTCATTTAAGTTATTGTTATCTAAAATTTTTGGATTTCATCAGATTCTAGTGACACGAATGCGAGTAACTGAAAATAGTTTAATTTGCAGGGGAAACTTTAGCACAATAAAAGTTAAAAACAATGAATATTAAAAATGCTGTATAGAATCCATTTGCTTAACCTGTGCAAAGGACATTGTACACACATCAGCGTAATCCAACACACACGGTACAAAGTAAATGAGTCTTCAAAGGTGAGGTAAGTAAGGTGGCGAGGGTGCGCTACAAAGGCACATATCATTTTATATTATCACTCTCTGATTTAAAATTTGACACGTCACTATAAATTCGATTTGGCAATTTTTGACACAAAGATTAATGTTTGTGTCGCAATATTAGATAAATCGAAATCGTTTTCTTGGACATCTACCCAAATATCAGGAAAACTTTTAATTTCTATTTCGCAACACTCACATTTGTTTACTGGTTGTTAGTTTTTGTCCATTTGCTGCGCTCCCTGTTGGATTTTCGTTTAATGTTCTGTGAATATTGTAAGGGATCGTCTGGCGGCAATTTATAACGTTTATAACAAAAAAAATAATAAAATATAATGCAAAAATTCCCAAATTCCAATCTGAAGTATCAACTCAACTACTTCATATTTATGTAGTTCTCTCGTGTTCCTTCTTTCTCCATTTATCTTCATAAGTTTCCTCATTGGGTCTGACCAGACAACGAAGCCCGATGATATTCACGGCGATGTCTGTCCATCGACATACGGCTAATTTTAAGGGCTAAGAGAAATTAAATTTATTGAAAAGATAAAAGTGCAGTCGCTACTCAACCCTTGTTGATGCTAGACTGCGCCTTTTTATTATCGTTTTGTTTTTGCGTTGCAATAACACACATACATACAAACATAATCACAAACTAAGTTTTTGTTTTGTTTTTCGAGACATTTTGTTTTTCTTGTTTTTTTTTTTTCTTTCAATAAAAAGAAAATAAATCAGAAAAACTTCTAATTTTTTAAAATGGATGCCGACGGGGAACCTCCCCCAACACCTCTCTGGGACCCTAATAAACGCCGGGCACATTTAATGTCAAACCAAAAGAAAATATTTATAAATAATAATGGTGAACCAATCAAAAATACAAATATTTCACAGACTTCTTCAAATGAATCTGATTTGTCAGGAAAAATTGAATACAATTATAATGCTCTACAATCGAATATTCTTTATCCACAAAATCATCCGGGCCCATTCTATGTCATTGTCACTTCGGAAACCCCAATTAGCTCCAGGAGGAAGAATTGCGAGTTGCATTTATATGCACTTTTTCAAAAGATTAACATTCCCACCACATATGTGTGTAAAAACATTGGGTACAATACCTTCCGCCTTACATTCAACAACCTTGCTATGGCAAACTCTTTCGTTCAAAACCAACAGCTAAAAGAAATTAAATTGAAAGCGGAGATTCCAGAGCGTTTTATACAAAAGTTTTACGTTATTAAAAATGTTCCAAAATCCATTGATGGTATTACAATAAAAAATTCTATCGAAGACAACAACGATATTGATGTTATATCTGTATACAGATTTACAAGGAAAAACGAAAACAACAAAATAGAAGAGACTGAAACTGTTAAGGTAGGAATAATATGTAATGGAGTTCCTCATTCGATTTTTATGTGCGGTACTAGGGTCAAACCTGACCTATATGTACCCCCAGTACGCCTTTGTAAAAACTGCGGCCGTCTTGGTCACATTGCTATACGCTGTAGATCAACTAAACGTTGTCTAGACTGTGGTAAATTTATAATATGTCCAAACCAATGCAAGGAACAAAAATGCAATGATTGCCTTACTAATACAAAATGTAAAGAACAATGTGACACTCCAAAATGTATTTTGTGCAACGGGAATGATCACAATGCCACAGAACAAGGAAAATGTTCAAGGTGGAAATCGGAAAAAGAGATCAAATCGCTTATGACACTGTCAAATCTAAGCAGGAAAGAAGTTATAAAGGCATACCCTGAATCCCAAAATTATTATAACATCTTAGCTGATGGAAGCTACGACTCTCATTTTCCAACAATTAACAAATCTTCTAATCAAAATATAAGAAATTTTAATGATGAAATAAACAGAAGAATTACAAAAATAAAATATAGCAAAATAGCAGCTCCTCATACTAAAATCAACCATCCAGTAGCTAGCCCCATCACTGTTGCGCCTTCAATTCCTGTTTTTGAACATCCATCTTTTGCCAAAGTATCAGATCTGGAAAAAACCATGTCAATGTTTACAAAACAAATGTCCCAGTTACTTACCTCTCTGAACTGCACGGAAGGTTTAGACATATTGGAAAACTTCAGGAAATCCCTCCTACCAGGTCCTGCAAAAAATACAAAATATAAAATAAATTCAAATGAAAATTCTCAAACTCCAAAATCAAATTCTTATACAAACAATCAAAACTAATCATCTTTTATCATGAACATTTTACAACATAACATTCAAAGCCTAAACAAGAATAAGAATTATCTTGAATTTTATTTGAATAAATTCAACATCGACATCTGCATGTTAAGTGAAATTTTTAATATCGACGAATCGCAAAACAACACATCTATATCCAACTATAATATTGTTTCAAAAAAGAGAAAAGACAACTACGGTGGAGTTGCCATACTCTTTAAAAAGAATATAAAGTTCAGAAAAGTACACTTCCAAACACCATTGGACATACTCATTTGCCAAACTACAAATATTTCAAACAACATAACCATAGTATCTGTGTATTTCCCTCATTCTATTAGAGCCACTGAAATAAAACACGAACTCGATAAACTACTATGCTTTCTGGAATCACGTCCTGACGTACTGATCTGCGGCGATTTTAATGCAAGACATTCCTGCTATGGAGACACCTTTGATTCACATAGAGGCAATATTGTCAAATCCTTTTTCGATCCATCTAATTTTTATTCACTTAATGATGGAAATTTCACTTTTAAAAAACGATCTATCGACATCACTGGTTCTGTTCTTGATCTCTCTTTTACGAATACGGCGTTAACCACTTCGTGGAAAGTACAACCATACACAATTGGAGGAAGCCATCACTACCCTATAATAATTAATATTGGTATCAGCAATATCAGAAACAAACGGTTCTTAGCTAAGAAAAAGCTATTAAAATCATTAAATAGTGCAAATATTGTTCCATGCTTTGAGAAAATTAATGAAACTTTCAAAAATGAAATTAAAAAATCCACTTATCTCTTAAAAGATAACCAATGCCCAAAAGTTTGGTGGGACTCTGTGGTAGATAAAACCCACAGACTTCAGCTAGCAGCTCAAAAAACATATAACATGTGCAATAATAACATCAATGCTTTAAAACTTATTGAGGCTAACAAAGCCTTTAACAACGCTGTAAAATTTGCCAAAAGAAAAGCTTTCAAAACAAAACTTCATGATCTTAACAACGAACCAAATTCCAAGGCACTTTTTAAATTTGTTCGGGGATGTAAAAATTCTTCGATGCCAATATATAAAACTCAATGGTCGTCTGAAAACGATAAACAATTTTTAATTCATCTTAGGGATCAAGTTCCTAATAATTCCCCAATACAACACATGCATTTAAAGCCACAATCGTCTTCATGTTTTTCATATGAAGAATTTGAAAATGTGCTGCAGAAAAAGAAGAAACCATCAGCAGCTGGTGCAGATGGTGTTACTTACGAAATGGTCAACCATTTGTCACATATGGCCAAGCAGAACTTACTAAGAGCTATGAATGATACTTGGAAAGATGGCAATTTCATCACAGAATGGAGAAAAATTAAGATTGTTCCCATCCCGAAGATCGGCAAAGATTTGGACATATTTACTAATTACAGACCAATCGCGTTGATATCTGTTTTTGCGAAAATTATAAACTTAATGGTAAAGGAAAGGCTTCAGACCTACCTTGATCAAAATAATATCCTCCCCCAAAACACATATGCTTATAGGAAAAATCTATCTTCATCTATGTGCATAAATGATTTGCTACATACAATAAACTACCATAAAGAGAAAGGTGATAAAGTCATAATTGTATCTTTGGATGTGGAAAAAGCATACGATTGTGTTAACATTGAACTACTCGTCAAAATTTTAATTGAGCTCTCTTGTCCCAGCGATATAACTACGTGGATTGCAAATTTTTTAAAGAAACGGATTTTAATGATGGGCAACGAAAGTTTAGAGATCTATAATGGCCTTCCACAAGGAAGCTGTCTAAGTCCTACTCTGTTTAACATTTATACTCTCGGCTTACATGGTATAAATAACCAATCCATCAAAACTTTTCAGTTTGCGGACGATTTCATTATACTATCAGCAGAAAAGGATTTTGACGCTGCTAACAATATTCTTCAGAACAAGATGAATGAATTCATTAGGATATTAAAATCCCTTAATCTCTCTGCAAACACTGAAAAAACTGTAGTTATGTATGTAGCAAAAGGTGCCAGAAAAATACCACAAATCAGAATTGAAGGAATTCCAATAAACTCTGTGGACAAAATAAAATTTCTGGGAAGACACATAAAAAACAGCTTAACTATAAAAAATCATTATGATGAAGTAATTAAGACTTCCAGCTACACCCTAAATGCCTTGAAAATGGTAAATTCGCTTAAAGGTGGAATTCACCCCAATATATCTGTGAACCTTTCCCGATCGCTTCTTTTTTCAAAATTTGAGTACTCCATTTCTTCAATGGCTCACATGCCCAACTACGTCAATAAAAAACTAACAACGTGTCAAAACCAAATTCTACGAAAGAACTTGGGATTAACACCTTCAACGCCTGTTCACATAATTTACGCCTTAGCAATCTTTTTGCCTCCGGAACTAAGGTCGCAGTATCTAGCTGCGAAAGAGCTGTTAAAATTCAAAATGTTTCACTGGAACACTTATGAGAAATTCACGTCTTACCCAACTAATAAAACAAGTCTTGGATTGGTATACAACAAATTCAAACACATCTTCGACAAAACCAAAATATGTCCGTCTGAAATTCCAAGCGACAAAATTTCATACGCTATGAACATCTTTAATGCTGGAAAAAACTCAGAATCAAAAGAATTCTTTTATAGCATATATCTTGAAAAACTAAACGAGTTCAAATCTAGCGGCACTTCCATATGGGCAACTGATGCCTCTATTATCGGAGACTCGACAGGTTGCGGAGTTTGCAACATATCATCAAATCAAAACTTTCTATTCAAAATTAACGCCAAATGTTCATCACTCATGGGAGAACTCAATGCTATTAACAAGGCCGTTGACCTCATTTTAGAAGATGGTATTCAAAGGGCAGTAATCCTGACGGATAGTAAAAATGCCTGTTTGCTCCTAAGAAACAACACATCACACAACTATTTAGTCAACATAATAATCAACAAAATAAACAATTCAACTTTAAGTCACCTTACCTTCCTGTGGGTTCCATCCCACATTGGAATCCCATCTAACGAACGTGCCGACTATTTTGCCAGACAAGCCGTGGAAGCTGGCTGTGTAATTTCGTCCAATTTAGCCGTAAAGGATGCTCGTGCGGAAATATATGAAGCCCTATGGGATGAATGGGTTAGAAAATATAGACTATTGTCGTTATCAAAAGGCACTTACTTCTCTAATTTCTTTCCATCTCCACCAAAAAAACACTGGCATGCCGAAATGTCTTTAGAACCTGTAGAAATTAAAATTATCAATAGACTCCTAGCGGGTCACTCATACTGCAAAACGTACCTGCATAAAATGAACCTGATAGACACTAATTTGTGTGCTGTTTGTAATGTACCTGAAACGGAAAATCATTTGATATTTGAGTGCAATAAATTTCACCACCTAAGATGTAACTTCAATATTTTCAACGATTTTACCAACTTACCTGATTTATTGAAATACCGAACAAACACCGTCCTCAAGGAACTCTGTAATTTCATTACTTCAGCCAAAATTGAATTGTAAACAAAAATGATGTCATATGTCATATTCACCATGGAACTAGTTCAATTATTTAGTTACTTAAGTATTCACTAATATGTAAGCAAAACTAGTCTTGGTATATAGGTACTACGGGTACCTATCCAACAATTACTTTTCAATAAACAAAAAAAAAAAAAAAAAAAAAGATAAAAGTGAGTGAATGAGAATGACGTTCCATGCATGGTACAATGAATTCAAGGTAGGGCAGAACTACCATATGATTTCAATTTTTTTTATTTTTTATGGCTTAATATGTCAACTTCATTTGCTTATGTGTGTGTCTTCTTTTCAATAATAAAAAATTGTTCAGAAAATATTCTAATTCAGTTGTTTTCAAAATGCTTATTGCAACGTATGCATCGACAAAGTCTACAGTTTTTGTCGCGAAATAAATTATAAGAGATATATAGAACATGATTTTGAAAAGAAATGTTGACCTTTTATTCAGTTTTCGCGGTTTTAAATTATTTATTCAAAATCAATGCAACAAGTTGTTTGCCTTTTTATTGTTTTGATAGCAATTCTGACATTACAAGCCAAACAGGTAGACCTCTATACTTGCAATTTTTTCAAAGTTAGCCTACCTTGTATTCATTGTACCATGGTTCCATGTTTGTGTTGTTTTTCAATAATATTTGATGTTATCTCAAAAAAATTTTTTTCAATGTAAATATTAACTCCTAAAGGTGTAGGTACATAAGCATCTAGAAAGGTGAGAGTATATAAAACACTTTTTTGACTGCTTAAGTCATCGACTGCCTTCTTCGTATAGGAACAAAAGAATTTTAGGTTGACTTAGTTAGATTTTGGCCCTACGCTCCTTTGTCCTTTTCCGAAGAAGCCAGCCAATGATTTAAGCAATTCGAATAACGTTTTATGTTTTCTCTCCCGAAGTCTTCACATGGTATATTTTCTGACATATCATATCGTTTCCCCTTACAATTCGACATTAATATGCCTAGCCATGATGCAATGCTGCCTATGTACCATGGTAGAAGAATATAGGTAGACGCATCGACACAGCTGTTGGGACAATGAACTGTCAAACCAATTTCGGAATTGAAATCTTGAATGAAAAATTATTTAAAATTGTAAAAATTGTTGAAAAATGCAAATTATAATAACCTCCGAATGACGTCGTATAAGAAAAACATATAAAAAGCTACTGATATTTGAAAAAACATTTAATTTTTTTTAATTTTGAAAAAATTGTATACGTATGATTGCACGACTTTACCTTCTTAATTGTACCTTAATTACTTCTTTGTTTGTGGTTTTTTAGTTTTCATATTAATATTGATAGCCTTCTGCATAATTTGTTTGTAACGCAAAGAATGTTGGAATGCCCGAATGGTATAAGAAAAAATGTAAACTTGTCGCAGAAACTAATGCCATGTTTACGTTAGAACTTTTTGTAGGGTTAACCTACTTTGAGAGGATTTATTTGAAGTAAAAGTAATTGGGTATGACAATTTAAATCCAAATCCAGTGGGTTAACCCTCATATATATAAACGTACTATAATATTGCAAAAATAAAACTTGTAAAGCATGCAACAATTGGTTTTGTTTATTTCGAAAGTGTTTTTTTTTCGCAAATTTCTTAAAATAGATAAATAACACTGTTATTGTACCATGCCCATCCATAAAACTCATCTTTCTTTTCACAAACTTTTCTCGTATGTTTACAGACATAGTTCCGATCTTTTCGTTCGCGGAGTAATTCATTTGAACTAGTTCGTTTCGAAACGATACACTTTTGACTGGCTTAAGTCAACTTAAGTTAAAATTAATAACGTAACGTCATTTCAAATGAGCATATACATCACTGCCTTTTCTGTAACTTAACTGGTTAAATTTCAATGACTTCTGTGTATAAAATGGATTTATAAATATAAATTTTGACAATGAGATATTGTCAAACGAATAATTTTAAAAAATTGTAAATGTAATTCCATTACTACCTTCTTAACTCTACCATGGGAGAGCCTAACAAATTGTATTAAAAACATGTTCTCATTGAAATTTGAATCAAGTTGCTCGCTTTCATGATTACGTTCACGAATTATCGCGTTCATGGCATGAATCTCAATTCATTACAACGTGATTTCATTTTTTAACTTTTTGTTTTTTTTTTTTTTTATTTGCATATTGTTATTTTTTCTCAAAGAGATATTGTATTATAACTTTAAACTCTTCATTCATGTTTTCAATTCCTTCAAAATTTTCACTTTTAAAATATATTTTTGTATTTAGCTATTTTAAAATTCAACAGGAGAGACACGTGTAGATCAAGTGTTGATGCGTCTACCTATATTCTTCTACCATGGTTGGAATAGAGAGTGAATCACGCACCATGAACTTAATATAAGTGTCGAATATCAAATAGGAAGCGAATCATGTACCATGTGAACTTGATATTACAGAAAATAGAGAAACAGCTGGTTGTCACTTAGACCTTTATATTCTGGCAACACTATAGCTGTCAATTGTAATGTTTTTGTTTGTTGCACGTGCATGCAATACATTGACTCAAAGTTTAACTAAAAATAAATAATTAATAAATAATTATGCCACCGAAAGATCCAATTTCACTGAGGGAATCGTTCCTCGCGGAAAACAACACCTACTCTGAATTAGAGACGGATATGGATGCGAAACCTATTGGCAAATTTGAAGATATTGATGTGATGGAGAACGAAATTTGGTTCCTTCAATGCCCCAAGGGGATGGATATAAAATCTCTGGAAAATGAAAAAATTAAATTGCCTGGACGGACAACACTTAACGAGATCGAGTCAGTTTCTGTGGACTTTGTGGAAGGAAAACAACAACACTCATTTGCATATTGCAATCGCAATGGAAGATACGATTTACGACTACTTCCAGTACGTGGAACTATTGTTTTGAGAAACCGTCTGAAAGCAGCCGATAGTATTACTGAAGAACGCGTTTCTGAATGTTGCCCACCATCGAAAAAAGTTCCAATGCCTTCAAAAATCCGTGTGAGGCATCCATTGTTAGGATTCCAATATGAAGAAAAACTGGAAGTAGATCAAAATGTAAAGAAACGTCTACAAGAGGCAGACCAGATATCTGCAAAAATTCTCAGGGAGAATATAGGCAAGAAATTGAGTGAAAATCCTAAGCAGAAACAGATTTCCAAACCTATTGAAATAGACAGTGAAGAAGACGATGCTGTACAATTTGTAAGCGAAGAGGTGATTAAGAAAAAGAAGCGAAAACACAGTGAGAGCAACAAATCAGATGATGGTTCCAAAAAAAAGAAAAAATCGAAAAAGTCCAAGAAAGGTGATGACGACGAGGAGGTTTCAAAAGATCTACAATGGTTACAGAATTTATAATAAAAACTATCTAAATTTAAAATTGTTTTATCAATCGTACAAACGTTAGGTTTCAAAACTATTACATTTCCGCTATGTATACAACTTAAAATTACACTATTGGTTTAATATGGCGCAACAAAACGTTGAACGGGGCTAGTCCCCAATTTTGTTCCTTGTTGAACATACTAAGAAAGGAAACTATACATTAACGTTTTGCATGAAATTCTAAGTCTATTACAATCTATACTGTCCACATAAATTGAAATTTGGCACAGTAATAAAAATGGGATATATCGGTCCACGTTTTCGTGGACGAAATCTCCTGATATTCGGCATTTTTCTTATTTTTTGTCACATTTTTCCACGAAATTCGGTATTGAGAGTTTGTGACGGTATTATATCTGCGTTGTCAGATCATTGTCTGTATAGGTCTTCGTTTTCCTATAGCGATCGATTTTAGCTCCAATTTTAAAAGGAGTTGTTTCAAATTGGGTATTAAAAGTATATTGGTATTTACCTCTGATAGCTGAATATAGTCTGTATAGGTCCACGTTTTACTATACCACCCACATGAAGGTACCTTCGGATATTCGGTATTTGGACGATTGAATTCACAATTCCATCGAATTTGCCTACTGTGGCGATTGTAGTTTGTAATGGTGGCAGAATATTGCATTTATAAATCCATGTTTTTCTATAGCCGATATATAACGGTACCTCTCGATATTCGGTATTTTGATGACTTTATCCACTTATTGTTTTTATACCCTCCACCATGGGTAGGAGGGTATATTAACTTTGTCATTCCGTTTGTAACACCTCTAAATATTCGTCGTAGACCCCATAAAGTATATATATTCATAATCAGCATAAAATTCTAAGACGATTTAGCGATGTCCGTCTGTCTGTCTGTCTGTCCGTCTGTCTGTTGAAATCACGATAGAGCCCACATTATTTGATGTAGACCTTTCAAATTTGGCACAAGTGTGTGTATTGTCCCTAGGATGGTTGGTATTGAAAATGAGATATATCGGTCTACGTTCTGGTATAGTCCCCATATAACGGTACCTCCCAATATTCGGTATTTTGATGATTTATGCCACATTTTTTCACGGATTTATCTGAAAATTGGTATTTGTAGGTCATGACGGGTCCCTGAGCGTGTTGCAAAACATTACATGTATAGGTCCACGTTTTGGTATAGCCCCCATATAACGGTACCTACCGATATTCGGTATTTTGATGATTTATGCCACATTTTTTCTCGGATTTGTCTGAAAATTGGTATTTGTAGGTCACAACGGGTCCCTGAGCGTGTGGCAAAACATTACATGTATAGGTCCACGTTCTGGTATAGTCCCCATATAACGGTACCTCCCGATATTCGGTATTTTGATGATTTGTGCCACATTTTTTCACTGATTTGTGTAAAAGTTGGTATTTGTGGGTCATAATGGGTCCTAGTTCGTGTGGCGAAACATTGTAATTATAGGTGCACGTGTTGGTGTAGCCCCCATATAACGGTACCTCCCGATATTCGGCATTTAAATGTTTTTTGCCACATTTCTTCTAATGTTCTTTTACCCTAGGGTGGAGGGTATTAAAAGTTTGGCCCGGCCGAACTTAATGTTTTTTTACTTGTTTAGTTTGTAATGGTTTTTACCTCCTATGGCAGACCATTGTATATATGGGTCCACTATTTCATACGTATTTTAATAACATACATACATACATTTTCTAATGGAATTGTATTAAATCCGGTACATAGAGTTTGTGATGGATTGCACTTTCTTTGTCAGAACGTTGTCTACATATGTTCACGGTTTCTAATAGCCGGTTAGTTCACATATTTGTGGTTCATTATGGATTAAACAACCAGTCACATAACATTGTCCATGTTTGTCCAAGATTTTCATATAACGGCATCCACCGATATTCGGTATTTTGATGATCCTAGCTACATTTTTCCACGGCGCTTGCAATTTGGTACTTAAGACTTGTAATAGATAACAATCCTTTTGGTTGTGGAATGCTGTTCCCGCTTTGGCATGGCACCAATATAACGTTTCCACCTACTTTATGGAATTTAAAAACAACGATCTTCCCCACTATGGTAAAAAATTTTTCTTTCTTTCTTTATTTAATTCATACTTAATACTAAAGCCTCCAAGGCTAATTAATTGTATTAATAAGGTACTCAATACCAAGTAGAAAAATTCAAAATAACTTATAATTAACTATCACATTATTAAAAAACAAGTTATGAAAGGCTCCCCAGCCAAAACTACAAAAAAAAAAAAAACAAACAAACAAAAGTAAAAGTAAAAAAAAATGAGTCAATAGAGGCAAAATAACCAAAAGCAAATAATTAATTTTTTTTAAGAAAGGTGAACAATAAAGGCGACGATAAAAATAATTTAAAAATTATTATTTAACAATTAAAAAAAAAGAGTAAAATGAAGAAAATAAAAGCTCAAAACAACGAAAATAAAACTAATTGGGATAAATACCAGGATACAGGACATGATTCAACACTTTCAAACGAAAGGCATTATTAGAATGGGAAAAAATTCTAAGCTCAATAGGTAGATAATTCCACAAACGTACAATGAAAGACTTTTCAAATGTTAAGTTATTTATTCTGGGTATTAATATCTGAGTACTCCTAGTTGACCTCGAAAAACTGAACATATTAGCCAGAAACCTGGGAACACCACCTCTGATTGTTTTGTAAAAATAATGCAATAACTTAACAGATAAAAATTGCTCAAAATAAACTCCCAGGAAATCTATAACAAAATTTGAGATGTGATCACGTTTCTTCAAACCATACACAAATCTTACGATAGCATTAACTCTTAAACAAATACAATTTATCGTACCCGAAACCAGCTCAGGCCCATAATTGATATGAGGCATTAAAAGAGCATTCGCCAACCTCTTTTTAACCCACAATGGTAAAAATAAATTAGTACCATATAATCTACGAATAATAGCAAAAACTCATCTCTGAACGGAATCGACATGAGTCTCAAAAGAAAGTTTCTCATCTACCAAAATACCCAGCATTCTGTGACAGCTTACAAAACTAATTAGATTACCATCGGGAGCAATATTTAGATTATATGCATTACTACCAAACTTAATAGCCTTTGTCTTTGACGGATTCAATACCGGAGAATGTTCAAAACACCACTGTCCAACATGAACAAGACAATTATTAATTTCACTTTCAAAAGCTGTAGGATTAATATTAGAATTGGTAAAAACGAGATACACATCATCCGCATATAAGAGAGGAGTACAATTTACATCATTACAACATTCAGAGAGGTTAGGGATCTGCCATTGTAATAAACGAATTGGGATCTACCAGACAAATATGATAAAATAAGATTACAAGCTGTCTCAGAAAAATCGAACTCATACATCAGTTTACTGAGTAATATTTGATGAGAAAGAGAATCAAATGCCCTTGTTAAATCCAATGAAACAATTACAGTATCCTTTTTAAGGTTCGTGTTAGATCTCACTAACTCAGTTAAGTAAAGAAGCAAACTGGTGGTATTATGATTCCTACGGAAAGCAAATTGACCATTATATAACTTGCCTGCAATATGAGCAAGTATTTGGTCCTTCATAACATGCTCACACACCTTAGCCATCACAGGGAGAATTGATATAGGCCTGAGATCATCAGGGCCACGAACAACATTCCCCTTTGGAATTGGAACGACACGAGCTTGCTTCCACAAACAAAGAACATCAAAACAGAATTGACCAAATCCAAAATAATATCACTCACATATGGAAAGATTGATTTCAAAAAATCCACAGGTATTTCATCAACTCCGACAGATTTAGACTTTATTCTGTTTAGTGCATTAATAATTTCTTCCATACGAACACAACTAAAAAAAATACATCACTGCGTGCGTTAGACAATTGCAAATCAATATTAGGCATATGAGAGTTCCGATATTGAAAAAAATAGTTCAGATCATCAACATCAATGTCAAGAGACACATAATCATCACCAATACAACCCGAAGACCTAAAAAAAACGCCAAACAGCAGTTGAACCCAACGTATTAAATTTCTTAGAGTAATACTTTCTACGCTCACGACGAATAACTAACTTCGCTCTATTACGATAACGACAAAAAATTTTCTAATTATCATTGCTTTTATTATCAAGGTAAGCCTTAAAAGCCAAATCACGAAGTGATCGAGCAAGTGTAATGTGATTTGAACTAATCCAATTATCATCAGATCGCATTTTTCTATGCACCAAAGGAACATAATCAAACAACCCCAACAAAAGATTTGATATTTGAGAACATTTAGCGTCAACATCCACATCATTCAGCACGTCAATATTAAAGGCTGATAGATAAGAAAAAAAAAACCCGGCCAGTCAACACAAGAGTAATCTCGATACTCAACAAAATCACAAAATGTATTAACACCAATATTTAACGATGCAAAAATGAGTGAATGGTCAGATATCGATGGACATATTGCCTGATCAGACAGATGCACCATAGTGCAGTCATTTATCAGCATAAAATCAAGCAGAGAAGACGCACGATGTGTAACATCATAGTGAGTAGGTTTGGAATTACGAAAAACTGACAAGTTTAACCGGAAGCAGACTGAACGGACAGACATAGATTTATGTGGATCAAACATATTAGTATTAAAATCACCCACTATAACAATTTTTGAATACTCTAAAAATAAATCACTATGAATATCTTCAAAAACATTAATATCACCTGGAGGAGGAAGATACACAACACCAAACAGAACCTTTTCATCGCCAGACATAACCTCAATAAAAAGCGATTCGCATTTACCTATCACAGATGATCTGAAAACAACTTTATGAGAAATATCACTAGAAATATATATACCAACACCACTACCTCTAGAGTATCGACGGTCATTCCTCACAAATTTATAACCAGGTACATTTATTGCACTAGTTGGAATATCAGATTTCAGCCAAGTTTCAGATATACCAAGAAAATTCAAGCCTGATCCCGATAAAATATTTTATATGGCCTAATACTGCGTGAGTTTATATGAGCCACATTGAACTTATTACTGCAAGAAACCAAAACGTGTTTAATATAATCATTGTTGCTGATCACCGGCCCCAAATTAGTAATAAAAGACATCAAATGTATAAGACTTAGTTGTGGCGGGGAACCAATTATAAGAATTCAACAAAATTACACTAATAAAATATAATTTCAATAAATTCATAATGAAAAATAAATACAATTTTAACGCAGCTGAATACTATAAAATGAATTTAAAAAAAAAAATAAATAAATAAATCAAATGATCCAGCACAAAAACAGGATTAGAAAATGAATGGAATCGTAAGCAATTAAATTAACAAAAATTAAAACAATTAAAAAAAAAAAACAATAGAAATTTTAATTAGAAAAAAATAAATATTGATATGCCAATTTAATTTCCACCACCTTCCGCAACAGCAAGCAGTGACTCACATTGACTAACGTTCTAAGTATCCTCTCTACAATCAGAAAAAACCAGCCATGCCTTTACCATATCAGAATTCAAATTCTTTTTTGACTACTTTAAGGCGACGCAGTTTTTTGCAAACAAAGTTTAAATGCTCTGTTATTTAAAGCAACACCTTGGACACCAAGTATATCACAAATTCGAAGATTGCGAGTTTTAAAATATTCTCTCATGATGCTATCACGCAACGCAACTTTGTTAAATTTAACAAGAATCTGTTTTTTACGATTAATATAACATACATGATTGATGTCCCGGCTGTTTATAGGTATGTTATAGAATGATCCCAATGCAATAACAGACAACTCCAAATCATCCAAACCTTCAGGCAACCCTCCTATGAGGATGTCAGACCGATTCATCCGTTTATGCATTACATTGTCTTCCCGCTCAAGCGCAACAAACTTCGCAGCAGTAGAAGATTCAATCCGCTGCACATTGTCATTTTTGTCATTTTTAACTTCAAAGGGTCGCAAATTATTTATACCAATTCCAAACCAAATTACAAACACATCTATTGTGGTAGAGAGTACAAAAGTTACAGTCAATAAATAAGGCCAAAATACCACACTTCATTTCTTGTATTGTTCTTTTTTTCCCCAATTGCTGTTTAACGACTAGTATGTGTGTCAGACATTACTTGGCAATATAAAAAAATAGTTATTAAAAAAATAGGCATGTCAAGTTCGAAGACGGGCTATATCGGTTCACGATATCGCATGGCCCCAATACAACAGTACTACCCGATATTCGGTATTTTGATGATTTTAGCCACAGTTTCCAATGGAATTGTCTGAAAACCCGCACAAGGAGTTTCTTGTAAGTACTTTATTCCCTGAAAGAGAATTGTCTATATTGGTCCACTGTATCGTATAGTCCCCATATAACGGTACCCACCGATATTCGGTATTTTGATTATTTTAGCCCCATTTTTCAAAAAAAATTGTCTGAAAATGAACACAAGGAGTTCCTTTTGAGTACTTTACCCCTTGGAAGAGAATTGTCTACATAAGTCTGCAATATCGTATAGCCCCCTTTCAACGGTACTCCCGATATTGGGTATTTTGATGACTGTAGCCAATTTTTTCAATAAAATTGTCTGAAAATCTACATAAGAATTTTCTTTTGAGTACTTCATACCTTTATGCCCAATATAAAAGTACCTCTCTATATTCGGTATTTTGATGATTTTAGCTTTAGATATTTGGCGATTTTAGGGACGTTACTCTCCGGAGTTGTTTCAAATTGCGTACCTAGAATTCGTAATGGGTACTATAGCCTTTGACAAAAAATTGCTTATGCAGGCCCAATATTCGGTATTTTTATAGTTTTAGCGACATCATTCACCGGTGTTGTTTCAACTACAGTCTATAACAGAAAATCGTCTATACAGGTCCAGGCCTCCATACAAGCCCCATATATCAGTACCTCCCTATATTCGGTATTTTGATGATTTTAGCTACATTATTCACGGATTTTTTTCAAGTTTCATATTTCAATATTTTAATGGCTTATGGCAAAAGTTGCCTATGCAGGTTCAAGTCTTCGTATGGACGCTAATATAACGGTTACATTCGGTATTTTTAAGATTTTAACAGAATTTTTCAAGGATTTTTTTTTTTTTTTGCCAAATTCGTTCCAAGAGGTGGGGGGTATTCAAAGTTCGGCCCTGCCGAACTTATAGCTTTTTCATTGCTTTATTTTCTTGGCTTAATATGTCAACTTTATATGTTTATGTGTGTGTGTATTCTTTTCAATAATAAAAAAATTGTTCAGAAAATATTCAAATTCGGATGTTTTCAAAATGCTTATTGCAACGTTTGCATCGACAAAATCTACAGTTTTTTTGTAGCGAAATAATCCTTTAGTAATATACGGAAAATGATTTTGAAAATAAATTTTGACCTTTCAAATTACAGTGGAATATTGTTCATAAGTTTATTAAGCAATTGTATAAAAAAAAAACAATAAAACCAATTCAAATATTTCAAATTTAATCATATTCATTGTGTTACTGCTAACATTATAGCCTCGATTTTATAGCATCGAAGATGTTAGGCTAAACATTTTCATCGATTGAAAAGACAACATGAAGGCATTATATCTACATACAAATTGTCATAAGACCAAACTGAGTGAGTCAGACAACAACGATATGGTCATACAATATTAATTCATTTGTTGATAAAATACAACCTGTTCGACCATCCGTCACTTAATCACATAGTGAGTGATTGTTGTTAAGCAAAGATTGAGTGAGCGAGTGAACGATCGAATGTATGGATCGAGTCAAGCATGTCCTTGAGATAATTGCTGCGTTCCTAATACAATGGAGGTCTTTCGTTAAGGTCGACCCATGACCGCGTAAACCACACCTTCACGTTCAAAACACACACACACGCACACACATGATAACAACAATGTTAAGTAACAACGTTATGCAGTTGGCAAAAGCTAAAATGGTTTATTAATTTTAATGTTAGCATAGATGTTTAAACAAATATTTATGTTTTGCTTAGTTACGATATCTCTTCTTACTTGGCGTTTTGCTATAGCTTCTGTTTGCCTAGTAGTGATAGAATAAATTTCTCAAAACAGTAAAAAAGGAAAATTCTGAATTTTGTCACTGAACACTATTGAATTTCTATAAAATTCAAGGCGCAGAATTCTAAGCCGATTACCACTGTCCGTCTTTTGTGATCACGTTATCTTTATATCGAATAAAGATACAGTCATATATTACCTTACACACTCTAAAAAACTCACATTTTTGAATTCTTTCTTAAAATTTTACAATTTATGACATATTCTAATTCTGGACTTCGGTAGCTAAAAAAAGTTGTGTTCCAGTACTTTTTTAGTAGTAAAACTAGCAGAAGAGAGAACAGTTCGAAATGTCATTCTCATTTAGGTTTGCTCAAAAAGTAAGGGAACGGAAAATTAGCAGAAATGCGATAAAATGTCAAAATTCAAAATTCCAAAAGTAAACAGCCTAAATCGGACTTGTGAAACCTTACTGAAAAGAGCGCCAACATTTAAAAAATGAGTATTGAAGACGATAAGTTAAAATTAATAATTTATAATAATAATTAATAATCTGATTCCTCATTCAGCCAGTCCTCTTCACTGCTGGAATCATCCAAAAGTGAATACATCAGTCGCTCCATATTTTCTCTTTTTGTTTTTTGCACGACAAATATTAGTTTTTCCTTTAGTTTTCAAGTTGATCATTTTCTTTATTGAAATGTATCAATACATTTTTCAACCTTGTTAGCCCTGCCAATTAAATGTCAAATTTACAATATGCACATTTCTGCTCGGCCAAATTCATGTAGCTAAAACAAGCAGAAATGTGCACCACTCAGCGCCATTTTGTTCTCGAGAGAGCTGCAAGTTTTGCTAGTTTTTGGAGTACGGGAACGCGTTGTAGCAGAATTAGTGCTAATTAGTACTAATTTGCAGGTTCTGGAACACAACTTAATATATCCAGGAAAAAATTCAAATTTATGTAAATTGGATAATAAATTACAATAAAAAACTCTTCAACTTTCCGGTGTCAAATAATACTACAGGGCGAGATAAAAAACTACAACAAAGTCAAAGGCCATAATTTTTACATTTTTTTGAAATTTTATTGAATGAAAGCAAAAAATGTCGGAAATAGCATCAAATTTTAGAATAAGATTAGATTTGTTCGAATTGGTCACCTCCAGACACAATCGTCCAACGGATTGAGATTTTGGTGGCCATTGTGCGCTGGAAATGAAGCGAGGAGTGCTGGTGCTGAGTCCTGTTGGAATGTTCAAGGTCTGCGGCCAAAATGTTTGCGTGCCCAAGCCTTTAATACACTCTCCAGAATATTTTCGCGATAATATTCGGCATTTATTCTGATGCTACGGTCGATTGATACGAGCAGAGAGCTACCATCGGCTGTCATGGCGGCCCACACCATCACCATGTCGATGTGTATTTAATATGGTGTAATTGACAATCATATGGTTTTTAACTTTTTTATTTTTGTTTGTAAACTAATCAATTTCAATTTTAGAAGTTAAATTTCATAATTTGTTTGAAGCAGTTCTTATACCAATGTATTAACATGCAAAAGGGTAAAACGCCGTGTCAATTGGTAGAACTGCAAATTGATTCCTTTAGGAATCAACATATGCGGAATTTATACTCGTGTACCTAACCCAAGGATGGAGCATTAACAGCCTTTTCATTTAGCTTCAGTACTTTTATTGCAATAACCATTGGGGCTATATAAGTGGCCTTGGTTGATCAAATAAGTCTAATCCGTATGGTTATGTATATTGCAGCTCAATGTATGGATTCGGTAGCTGGTGAGTGTGTGCTTAAGCTAGCTGATGCTAGACTAGGCATATCACAATGGTGTGACCCAATTGTGTAGTCGAAAACATCTCTGAGCACTGGCATCGAATTTATACTATGATTAATGTTGTTTCTGCTTTTGGAGCTGTTGACACTGGAAAACTGGAAAATAGGTTTATTGTACCCTTTAAAGGGGGTATGGCAGTAACCCTGAGACATGGGAGTACCACATGTTATGCAGGAACTGGTGAGAATCCAGTCCGACCATTGCAACGTATCATTGGAAATCGCCTTTGGGTCTATTGGTGTTGTTGCATGTATGATTTGTTCACATTTTCAGTGAATGCACAACCTAAGGCCATCGCAACAATTTTCGGTCAATTTTAAAACTGGTTCTTTTTGGGATATTTATTATACCCTACACCACAAGGTGGTCAGGGTATTATGTCTTTGTGCATTTGTTTGTAACAGGCAAAAGGAAACGAGATAGACCCATAGTTCCTTTTGATGATCTGCATAGAATCACATTCTGCGTCGATTTATGCATGTCCGTCCGTCTGTCCGTCTGTCCATGTATTTTTGTAAACAAAGTGCAGTTCGAATTTATTGCCCTATCCGTATGAAATTTTGCACAAATCATTTGTTTGGCCCAAGGACGAACCCTATTAAAATTGGAGATAATCGGTCAAAATTTAGATATAGCTCCCATATATATCTTCGTCCGATTTGGCTTTTATTGTGCACCAAACGTGTAATATCAGTCCGAATAGTATGGAATTTTGAGGGTACGATCAGATTGGACCTGAAAATAAGTACGCCAAATTTAATCGAAATCGGTTCAGATATAGCTATAGCTCCCATCTATATTGTTCATCCGATTTGTTATTTTTGTCCTCCGCAGCCGTAATATGCACTCTGTAACAACAATATTTAAGGAAATATATCAAATACAGCTCAGAAATACATTTGCTAAATTTTATCGAGATCGGTTCAGATTTGGATATATAATTTCGTCCGATTTACCTTTGACTGTGCACCAAACGACTAATATTTGCCCAAATTGGATGAAATTTGGCACTTACGACCGAATTGAGTCTAGAAGCTAGTATGTCAAAATCGGTTCAGATATAGCTATAGCTCCCATATATATTGTTCATCCGATTTGTCATATTTGTTACCCACAGCCGTAATATGCACTCCGTAACAACGATATTCAGGGAAATATATCAAATACAGCTCAGAAATATTGTTGCCAAATTTTATCGAGATCGGTTCCGATTTGGATATAGCTCCCATATATATTTTTATCCGATTTCAAATTAATTGTGCACCAAATGGGCAATACAAGTCCGAATTTAAAAGTTACAAATGCTTCGGCATATTTAGTCCTTTGAACTTTAAATTATAATTGATTGAATTCTCCCATAAAAACTTTTAATTGTTATGCGCAGCTCTACTAAATTAGCAAAGTGGTGTAGGGTATCATAAAGTCGGCACCGCCCGACTTTAAGACTTTCTTTACTGGTTTTTATTTTGATATCATGCAGGAAAGATAGTAAACTTTTATTTTCGCAGGATGAGATTTTAAGGTAAACGTATACGCGCAATATTAATAACAGCGGCAGAGCTACAAATAAAAATCAGAAGTATTAGTTGTTGTTGTTGTAGCAGTTTTAATATGCTCCGTTGTTTGTATTCTGATTAATCCGGCTCTTCCTCAATGTCCAGGTTTAGGAATTCTGCTTCCTTCATGGGCTGTAGCCAGAGATCCTCTGGACGGAGTTGGGTAGGTTTAGCTGGACAATTAAACAGGTGCAGCGTATTGTGTGGGCCTGTATCGCACGCTGGGCAGGCGTTCCGCACATATTCGTCAATTCGTGGTTTGCGTAGACAATCGACGTTCTTCAACTGCAATGGATGGGGGTGGACTCCGAGGATGGCATTCATACTGTAATTATTAACGACCTCTGCGACTGCATCAGTTTGAATGTTATTGAGAGCCGCTTGATAGGCTTCATGATCTAGGGGCTCTCTCTTATATCGCTGGACCTCTCTCTCTAGATCATGCAGGTTCTTCCTGACACGCCTGGGTGGGGGAGTTCTGTCCACCATATGGTG
Organism: Musca domestica; assembly: GCF_030504385.1. NCBI lineage: Eukaryota > Metazoa > Arthropoda > Insecta > Diptera > Muscidae > Musca > Musca domestica. Next base: position 15,961,611 of record NW_026712328.1, on the reverse strand, counting down.
GTTAGAATGACTCCCACGAAAACACCCAAGCAGAAAGCATATGAGTATGCTGACGTAAGGGAAGAACCTTCGTCTCCTCATGTAAATGGTCCACAGGAGTCATGAGGAGGCACCCTGTTGCAGTTCTCAGGGCGGCATTCTGGCAGGTCTGAATAATTTTCCACTGTGTTGCACTCGTGTTCGCCGACCACAGACCGACCTATCGCTTTATAAGAGGTCAACAAGGTTTCCTTATCCACACCCCAAGTGCTGCCAGTTTGAGGACCTTTCCTACTTTCCATTTTATCGCAAATAGCTGTGGCTTGCGTGGAAGACTTGAACACGTGGTAAGTAGTGTGGCCGTCGATTTAGTGGCCGATATTTTCCTATTCCTCGCATGGAAGAATGCGGCAAGCTCCGCGAGATAGTTGTTCACCCTGACACATATGTCATTTACTACAGGAATTGACGCCATTTAATAGATCGAGAGCCACCACTACTGTTCTATGGCATGGCCTGTTCTGGTTGAGTCCTCGACTAATATTTGTGGATATGGCGTGCAAGTAGTAAAGCCTCGAGAGTCTTTGCTACTGGCGACAAAAGCGAAATTTTTCTGTATGATCCGCCTTGCCAGGCTTCAGTAGCGGGACCACCATGCCCATCATCTAGGCTTCGGGAACTATGTGGGTGGCAAACGACAAGTTAAGGACTTTGGTTAAATACTCAACTTCCGTTGTATCCAGTTGCATCAACATTACCATTGATATTCCGTCCGAACCCAACGCTTTAGGTGACTTAGCGTTGCGGATGACAATCGTAACATCACACATCGTAAACTGTGGAAGTACATCCTCGGCGGGAAGACCTCTTATACGACGTAGTACTCTTCGCCTCGTCTAATCACTCTCGAATCAGTCACAGCTACGTCGTTAAATATGACTGCTGTCCTATCGTCCTTTTTCCCAGGGTTCGAGAATGACTTTAAAGTTACCCACAATTTACTCAAATCGGTTCCAATGTTGCAACACCTCAGATGGTCTAGGCACTTTTTCCGCTTATGCTCCTGTAACAACCTGTTGACTTCCACTGTCATCTGTCTGTTATCAGTATGGTTGGTACGTCGGAGCTCATCACGCTCATTCGCTAATCCCGCTGCCTATGCTGGGAAATTTGGTCTTACTTCGGGTATTCGACCAGCAGGTATATATCGAGCGGCTGCAGCCTTGATGGTGTCCCGGAAAATCCTTTAAGATACCCGAAAATCAGAAGGATTGGGCAGTCTTCTGAAGCGAATGTTGGTGAACTCCCTGAACTCAGGTCAGTGGGCTTTCCCATGGTCTGCCAACGCTGGTCCCGTCTGGTCATTACCTAGGACGGAATGCCACAACTCATGGTGGGCATTGAAATCCTCGAGTACCAGGCGGATATTGCCTTCCAAAAGTGGGTTTATATTAGGCAAGTAAGGCGGTTCACAGCTATTAGCAAGCAAGTATTCCGGGATGTGCTGCTCCCCATACAGAAAAATAAATAAACACAAACATGTATACACTGGGTTGGCAGCCGCTTGCCGAAACTGGGATGTTGTTGTTTCGGGTTAATCTGGTGTCGTAGAACCCGATGCCGTGGGATTGGATTGTAAAATATTATTTGTTGTAGTTGATGCTACAATATAATAATATAATATATAATATAAATGCAATGTTCTGCGACCGGAATTAGAACCCATTATAAACTACAAACACCAAATTGTAGGCAAATTCGATAGAAAGTGACTGCAATCGCCCAAATACCGAATATCCGATGGTACCATTATCTGGCTGCTATAGTAAAACCTGGATCTATACATATGATTTTTTTACCCGGATAAATACATCCTGATATAACGCGAGCAAAATGACCGATATTTTCAACTTGTTATTCCGTCATGTTGGTTCATTCTCATTGTAGCTCACTGTACTTTACGCAAACGTTACATTTCAATACATATTGTTTGTGCCGGCATTTATTTTCCGTTTATGTTTTCGTTCGCTCGTTCGTTCGTTAGACGCAGTGGAATCCCAAATACGTACACAAATTGGGCTTTTGTGAGCCGCATTATCAGTGAGAGATTTGACAGAGCAACAACAATCTCTGACATTATCGTATCTAATACATTGTGAGATCAGCTGCATTTAGAAAATAAAAATTCTTATTGTCGCACTGAGTGAAATGAAAACGAATAATCGAAAGTAAGTAACGGTAGTTCGTTTTAATTTTCATATAAGACCTTTCCGTATCCGTACAGGAAGCGCGTATACTGGCACCGTGTATTAATTACAAAACTGATCGAGCTATACGAGCAACATGAATGCCTTTACAATGAAAATCACAAAAACTATAACAATCGAATAGAGCGATTAAAAGCCCATCGGAATATGCTGAGGGAATTGCAAGTGATCGAGCCGCATTTGAGACTTCCAAATGTTCGTTCAAGAATATCAGCCATACGCTCCCAGTATGCCAATCAACTGGCCTTGATGGAGTCCATGGAGAGTGCTGGTAAGACGTTCGAGTCAAAATTGTGGTACTTTCCTAAATTGTCGTATCTCAGGGACTACATAAAGGCAGCTCCCTTAGATGAGGTAAGTGGATTTCTTTTTAATAAATAAATTGCGCTCAAATATCCGTTGTTGTTATACATCGATTTACCTGACATTTACACCCACACATACCAGTGGGGAAAATTAAATTTTCGATCAGAGTTCGTATACTCAATCCATCGTAAATTTAATGTTAATGTAGGATAAATAATGGCCCAACATAATATTGTAAATTTGTTTTTTTTTTCATTAATATGTTGTTGTTATTGTTCAATTAATTCCATTTAAATGAATGGACACAGTTAGAACGATTAAAAGACAAAAGGTCAAGTCAACCGCTGTGATTTGTGTGGACATGCCATGGAAATGTGATAAGAAAAGAGGCATTAATATGTATTCCCTTAAAAAGTTCTAATTAAACAGAAACGACCCTGTATTATATGGAGAACTTCTTTGCCAGTCTAGTTGCAAAGTTGTAACTCATGCGGATCAAAAATTCACGAAAAAGGAACACATAAGCTTTTTTTCGCAACAGAAGTCACAAAAATGAGGAAACATTGGGAAAAATTAAAACTTTTAATACCCTCCACCATTTTGAAGGATCTTGAATAATGTTGTTGCCAAATAGTCAGGCTTAATTCCATTATTGTTGTTTTTATATAAACAACGTTTGTTTATGAGTGGAGAAAGATGGTAGGAGCCACCAATCCTCATCAGTTCCTTTTTTTTTGTCTGGGATATTCTCCCCAGGAGTTATTTTAAAAATAACTTCTATGACGAGATCTTAAGCTCAATAGAAGGGGAACCAATTAAATGAGAACCGTTATATGCGGGATATACAAAGACGTGGACCTTCATAATTAATTTTCATACCCTTCACCTTGGAAAGAAGGGTATATTAACTTTGTCATTCTGTTTGTAACATCCCTAAATATTCGTAATGTATATGTATTTATAATCAGCATAAAATTCTCAGTCGATTTAACCATGTCCGTCTGTCCGTTGAAATCACGATACAGGCCACATTATTTGACGTAGAGCGTCAACATAGCAGAATAATTTGTATTATGTCTAGGATGGTTGGTATTGAAAATGATATATCGGTCCACGTTTTGAAATGGTCCCCATATAACGGTATCTCTCGATATTCGGTATTTTGATGAAATTGGTAGGTCATAATGGGTCCTAGTTCATGTGGCGAAACATTGTATGTATAGGTCCACGTTTTGGTATAGCCCCCATATAACGGTACCTCCCGATAATAGGTATTTTAATGATTTTTGCCACATTTTTTTACGGATTTGTCTGAGAATTGGTATTTGCAGGTCATAGTGGGTCCTAGTTTGTGTGGCGAAACATTGTATGCATAGGTCCACGCTTTAGTATAGCCCCCATATAACGGTATCTCCCGAAATTCGGTATTTTGATGGTTCTTGTCGATTTTTTTTCACGGATTTGTCTAAAAATTGGAATTAGTTGGTTATAATAAGTTCTAGCTCCGTTGGCGAAACATTTTATGTATAGGTTCACGTTTTTGTATAGCGGTACCTCCCGATATTCGGTATTTTGATGGTTTTTGTCAAATTTTTTCACGGATTTGTCTAAAAATTTGAATTAGTTGGTCATCATAGGTTGTAGCTCCGTTGGCGAAACATTGTATGTATAGGTTCACGTTTTTGTATAGCTGTATATAGCGGTACCTCCCGATATTCGGTATTTTGATGATTTTTGCAAGAATTTTCCACGAATATGTCTAAAAAATTGGTATTCGTGGGTCATAATTGGTTCTAATGTTGCCCTTACCCTAAGATGGAGGGTATTAAAAGTTCGGCCCAGCCGAACTTAATGTTCTTTACTTGTTTGTCATAAGCTATAGTATCCAGTACGAACTTCAAATAAGAAATTCGAAACAATTCCGGTGAATAATGTCACTAAAATCATCAAAATACCGAATATCGGGAGGTACCGCTTATGTGGGCTATACGAAGACGTGGACCTGAATAGACAATTTTCTTGCATAGGTTGTAGTACTCATTACGAGCTTCATGCTTTAAATACGAATATGGGGGATATACGATATGGTGGACCTATATAGACAATTCTCTTCCTAATATCGGGAGGTACAGTTATATGAGGGATATACTATTTCGTGGACAATTCTCCTATAGGGGGTAAAGTACTCAGAAGCAACTCCTTGTGTGGATTTTCAGACAATTTCTTTCAAAAATGTGGCTAAACAGTTATATGAACTATATACGATATCGTGGACATATATAGACAATTCTCTGTCAGATGGTAAAGTACTCACAAAGAACTCCTTGTGTAGAATTTCAGACAATTCCATTAAAAATGGAACTAAAATCATCAAAATACCGAATATCGGGGGTACCGTTATAGCCTATCTTCGAACTTGTCCTGCCTGCAGACAAAAGACAGATCTGTTCAAAATTTTATCTTTTTCTTTTTATCTTAATTCGTTTTGACTGTAGCGTGATTACAACGGACGGACAGGTCTAAGTTGTCTTAGAATTTTACGCTGATTAAGAATATATATACTTTGTTGGGTCTAAAAAATTATTTCGATGAGTTACAAGCGGAATGATAAACTTAATATGCCTTCCTTACTATGTATTGTGGAGGGTATAAAAAGGGAACTTCAACGAGTCACTTATGGTTTAATATCGTTTAAACAAGTAAAGAAGTATAGGTTGGTTTTGCCGACAGATGTATACACTCAGCCAATGTTCGATTATTTAAAAATATTTTGAATTATGTTATGAATTTTCAAACTCTTGACCCTCTATGAAGTGGGTTTTGAAGAAATGTGTGAAATTTGAAGAGAGTTAGATGCTTATTTCGCTTTTTATGAGCGTTTTGTTTGTGGAGTAGGTAGCAAAAGAAATGGTCCGATCTCTTTATAACAGGTCTGGTGTTAATGGAAATATTGAGATGTACCATGTCTGGAATGGAATCGCTCTTTATGAGTTTCATGGATATTCCAAATTTTGAGCATTTGTGGGGGAGGTACCAGAAGGAGCGGACCGATATTGTCAATTTTCACACCTGACCTAGCACTGACGCAAATATTAGGATTTGCAAAGTTGTGCAGAAAATATTTTTTTTAAATTTCGGCACCAGAAGGCACCAAACCTTGGGTAAATACAAATATTGGGATGTGTGAAAGTTGAAGACAATCGGACTCTTACATCACTTTTTATGAGAGTTGTAATAATTTACAATTTTGACCCATTGAGGGGGAAGTATTTGATATAGTGGACCGATATTGTCCATAACCGCACCAGACCTAGCACTAACGCAAATATTAGGATTTGCAAAATTGGAGCAAACTTGGATTATCGTTTCTCTTTCTGTGCAGAAAATAGATTTTTTTAGAAATTTCGACTATTTGTGGAGGGGGTACAAGAAGGAGTGGACCGATATATTCTATCTAAACACCAAACCTTGGGTTAATATAAATATTGGAATGTGTGAAATTTGAAGACAATCGGACTCTTACATCACATTTTATAAGAGTTGTAATTATTCAAAATGTTGACCCTTTGTGAGGGAGGTATTTGATGGAGTGGACCGATGTTGTCCATTTTCGTATCTGACCTAGCACTGATGCAAATATTAGGATTTGCAAAGTTGGAGCAAAATCGGATTATCGTTTCTCTTTCTGTGCAAGGTACCAGAAGGAGTGAACCGATATATTCCATCTTAACACCAGGTATTGGGATAATATATATATATATATATCGGGATGTGTGAAATTTGAAGATAATCGGACTTTTACATCACATTTTAAAAGAGTTGTAATTAGTCAACATTTTGACCATTTGTAGGGGGAGTTATTTGATGGAGTGGACCGATATTGTCCATTTTCACACCTAAATTTTTTTGAAAATTTCGACCTTTTGTGGGAAGGTACTAGAAGAAGTGGACCGATATTGCTCATCTCCAAACCCGATCTAAGTTTGACAAAAATATTACGATGTACCAAGTTTGGACCAAATCGGATACTCCCTTCGAGAGTTATCGTGAGCACAAACCTGACAGACGGACGGACATCGCTAGATCGACTAAGAACGTTCTGAAACGGATTTGGTCCAAAGAGACCTAGGGTCTAAAGCCGTTATTTCGACTAGGCACGTTTTGACCGTATCAAATGTATACCCTCTGCAGCCATATGGCTGAGAGTATGCACTATTATCTGCAATATTACTGATAATAATACATAGCCAAAACGCAAATTTCAGTATTTGCAATTATAATGGATGGAGAAATGTTGTCCATTTCATGTTGGGAAAAATAGACCCCACAATAATTATATTACAGTCGTATTATTTATAAGACCTTAAAATTATAACGCATAGCAATTCTAAAATCTTAAATTAAAACTCCCAGAGCTAGTCTTAAACGTTATGATATTCTTCCAGAAAAATTCACCACAATACGATGACGACCATGACAGCAACGATGGGGGTGAATCATTTTATCGAGAACTGAAACGACGAAGGTTTAGATCAAAGTAAGTTATTGATGAGAAATAAAAAAAAAATCTTTTATATGTCGTATTTTTTTCTATACTTTTTTGCAAGGAATCGTAATTGGGATCTTTTCGTGACAGAACAGTTTATACAGCTGTTGAAAGAACACCCCTGTCTGTATGACGAACAACATCCGGATTATGGTGATTATGAAAAGAGAACTGTAGCACGGAAAATAATTCTGGAAGAAATTAAAAATGTACTACCTGATGCCACAATTACGGACGTAATTGCCAAAATCAAAACCTTAAGAGATCAATATATCCGTGAAAAGAATTGCAAGGCTTTGGCCGAAAAGAATAATGAGAAGTATGTTCCACGGCTTGGTTGGTTCGATCAATTATCGTTTATGAATGTCTCTAAACAGCGGAGGATCACAGTAAGTATATGCAAATAAATGATTGGCATCATAGGCACAAATATAGACAACGAAATGCTCTCACCGTACATCTTCGAAAAAAATCGAATCAGCAGATGTCGTCTATATCGTTTTAGGGGGTTAAGTGGGAATATTGAAGTCACTCAATTTGTGTTCCATTATAAAAGAATAATCAAATGAAATTCTTGAAAAACCATAAAATGTGTTTTCGAAGTCGAGTAGGTTGAACGAAACAAAACTAACTTTTCGTTGTCTATATCTTCATTTGTCTATGTTGGCATGCCCTTGTGACCCTGATTAATTAATTATTTTTTTTAGTCTAAAACAAAAGTTGAAGTCCCACCTGAGGATATGGAGGATGAGTACAATAACAATAATGTTGATGAACCTTCGGATGCGACTACACTCGAACTGGAAGACATTGTTGATAACAATTCATTCGATGCTAATGTTGCCGATATGACCACAGAAGACGTAGATGATGCGCATGATATTGAATCATCGTTATTCAGATCCGAAACTAATACACTTTTTAATGAACCCGTGTCAAACGGCTGTAGTGAGGCAAATGTTAGGCTTGAGGTTGTGGAAAACTATGACTGGCTGGGTCGATTGCTTACTTCACAAGTTCATGAAATATCTCCCACGCTTCGAAGTGATTTTGCCTGGGATGTACAATGCTTAATCAGAAAATACATCTTAAAAAGCAAAAATCCAGGCGCAGAATTGGAAAAAGAAGAAGCAGGAAAGACTGAAATGCCATTTGAATCTAGGAATATAGTATTGCCTCGCTCATCAAATATGTCATTGAATATCAGCTTTATATGAGTATGTTGATGGTGTTTTTTGAATTGTAAGCAATATATTTCGTTATTAGTTTTTGAAATCGTTGTTGTTGTAAAGACGTCAGCAAAAATGCATAATCTATGTAAGTCCATAAGTCCTAGTTGTGATCATGGTACAATAAGGAGGTAGAACAAAAATATGATCCAATCTGTTCAATCTTTCAATTTCAGGGCTGAACTGGTTAATAGCTTTAATGCGCGAGCCGCAATGTACGTGTCTTCCAATTATTGGTTTGCAAATATTTTTTTTTCATTTTTCAAAACAATAAATACATACACAAAAATGACAGAAGTCGGACACACTTAGAAAAAAAATTGTAATCAGCTAATGCATGGTAGAAATTCTACCATGGTACCATGCTTGTGATTTGGAATTTAAAGAAAGTCAAATCACAATAATGTAAAAACTACTAAATCTACAGTAATCAGCAAATATAATTTAATGTTCGAAATTTTTTAGTTGTTCCCATAATTTTGTAATTGAAAATTAATGTGAATGGAATGATTCTCACGAAATGTTATTTTGTGAATGGGAAATTGCATTCTATTTGGTAATTGCAACTCCCATTGGCTCTGTAATAATGGTGATTGTCAAACTGTACATTTATAAATCCATTGTATATAAACAAATCAGATATGGGATTTTTTCTAGGCAGTGAAAACTGACCATATAAATTACAGAAAATGCAGAGTTATTGTGAAAAACAACACAACAAACAACTTCTTGCATTTGTTTTTAGTATTTTTAAAGGTGAAATTTGACAAGGTAAATTACAGAAAATGCAAAGATGGGAATGCTTATTTGAAATGACTTTACCTTCTTAATTTTACCACGGGAGCTGTGTTTTTCGATTTAAATCATTCTTTTTTATTTTTTTTTGTTGTTTTACAAGTCTTAATTCTAACATAAAAAGACCGTTCCACTATCCTAAATGTACAAAAACTTATTGCCATGGTCCAACCAGAAAGGTAGGTAAACTTCGAAGAAAACTGAAAACAAGTAAAAAGTGGACTATACGAAGTCGTGGACCTGATACTAAATTTTTTGTCATAGGTTGTAGTGCCGAAATTCAAATATGAAATTTGAAACGATTCCGGTAAATAATGTTCATGGTACAAAGAAGAGAAGGTAGGCCAACTTTGAAAAAATTGCAAGTATAGAGGTCTACCTGTTTGGCTTGTCATGTCAGAATTAGTATCAAAACAATAAAAAATCAAACAACTTGTTGCATTTATTTCGAATAAATAATTGAAAACCGCGATAACTGAATGAAAGGTCAACACTTCTTTTCAAAATCATGTACTATATATCTCTAAAGGATTATTTCGCTACAAAAACTCTAGATTTTGTCGATGCATACGTTGAAATAAACATTTTGAAAACACCCGAATTTGAATGTTTTCTGAACAATTTTTTTGTTATTGAAAAGAAAACACGTACATAAACAAATAAATATGACATATTAAGCCAAGAAAATAAATAAATTAAAATCATATGGTATCATAGCCCTACCTTGATATCATTGTACCATGATAATGTTGCTGAAATCGTCAAAATACCGACTATGGGGAGGTCCTTTTTCAATACCAAAAGTCCTGCAGACATAATATACCTTTGAGTAAAATTTTATCAACCTACTTCATTTGGTTCGGAAGCTAGAGTGATTTCCACAGATGGACATTGCTAAATCGACATAGAATTTTATGCTATTCTTTTACATATATACTTTGTGGGTCTAAAATGTATATTTCGAGGTGTTACAAACGGTATGACAAATTTAATATACCCTCCATATTATGGTGGAGGGTATAAAAAGAACCAGTCTAGGGTATGTGACGAGGGGTATTAAATTGAAGCATTTTTGCGGGTTAAGCCTAATGTATTAAAAGCTATGTTCGCAGTGGCTTCATGAACGCATATGCTTTACATATCAGGTCCGTCGATGGCCTTTGGTTGTGCATTAACTGAAAATTTTGAACAAATCATATATGCAACGACACCAATAGACCCAATGCGATTGCCAATAATCCGTTGCAATGGTCGGGCTGGATTCTCACCAGTTCCCGCATAACGCGTGATACTTCCATTTCACAGTATTACTGTCATATCCTCATTAAAGGGTACAATAAACCTATTGTCCAGTCTGCTAGCGTCAAAATCTCCAAAAGCAGAAACAATATTAATCGATTTATTGCTATGAAAGTACTGAAGCTAAATGAAAAGGCTCTTAATGTCCCATCCTTGGGTTAGGTATACGAGTCAAAGAAAAGGAATCCAAAATGAAATTTCTCATAAATTCCGCCTGAGTTGATTCCTAAAGGAATCTATTTGCAGTTCTAGAAATCAAAAAGAAAAATCCGATAGTTGACAAGGGTTCTTTACCCGTTTGAAAGTTAATGCGTTTGGATTCAAAAAAAAATTATGAAATTTAAAGTTTGAAATTGAAATTGACAATTTGGTTTACAAACAAAAATAAAAAAGTTAAAAACCATATGATTGTCAATTACAGCTTATTGAATACACCATGCCAAATACGGAATTAGTACTACTTTTGTTCGGAATTCGTTCCTGTGACATGTCTGATAGTTGTGTGTATTTTGTTCCATCACAAACAGTTCTTTGAACCGAAACAACCCCACAAGAACAACAACCTTAATAATGTTTTTTAAATATTTTTATTCCTTTTTATGTATAATTTTTAAAATGTATCATTTATTTCTTTCATTCTAATAAATTATATAATATCAACAAAATTCCCTCGTTTGTTTTGGATTAAAAATTACATAATAAAAACTAAAACAACAAAATCGTATACAGCCGCAAGCATGCCGGGTCCAGTTTCAAATGGAATCCTGCAGCATCAACGACTGTAACGGTAAATAATTTGAATGAAAATTGGCAATGATTGCCATACTACTAGCTGATCAATGAGACCACTCTGGTTCGCATAGATGAGAGTGCGGGTGGATGAAGAGATAGTGGCATTGCGAATTCTATTCTGCGAAAATAATTTACAAATACAAACAATCAATAATTATTATCCAATAGAAATACATTTAAAATATCAATGGAATGGTAAAAAACAATACTAAGATTAAGAAGAAATAGAAGTAGAAGAATAAGAATAATTAGAGTTACATTACAAAATAAAGTGGACATTTGTAGGTTTTAATTTATGTGATCTGACAAATGAGTGGGTTAGGGGGCGGCACTGCAAGTCGAGTAACTTTCATGTACAGGGTAACGGTTCGGTTATTTGTAGTGTGGCTATTTAATATATCCGATATGATGATTAATAACTATTAACGGTTTCTTTTGTACATTCCGATTCATGCTTGGCTTAATGAATGGTTGATTTATAGCTTGTGATTCCATGAGTAGACCTCTGGTATGGCCGATGAGTAATGTAAGTCATACATTTGCGATTTTATGAATTCTCTCTTATCATCGGGCTCGGGACGGACAGTAGCCAAACCTATAAAAAATAAAATGAAAGTAAGTAAAGGTTATAGTCATTAGTCTATGATTTCACTACAGAACATTCAAATACACCCTTTAACTTCCCCTCGTTAAAAAAAAACCTCTTACCATTCTTGTAGGCATATTCCATAATGTAGGCTGCAATTTCCACCGAACATTCGGTAATTTTCTTCAAGGGTGGATACAAACTTCCTCGCTCCAAATCTTCTGGCTCGCAGAGGTCTGCCAGACGTTCAGCTGACATCAGGAACACTTCTTCCGGTATGGTCAACATACCGGCACAGAGAACACCCAATGCAACGCCAGGGAATATGTACGAATTATTACCCTGACCGGGATAGAATGTCTTGCCATTATATTCGACGGGGTCGAATGGTGAACCCGAAGCAAAGATGCATTTGCCGTTTGTGTATTTGTAGGCCTCTTCAGCGGTGCACTCCGCCTTGCTGGTGGGATTCGACAAAGCGAAAATGATTGGAACATCATTATATTCGGCCATTTTCTCAAGGATTTCCTTTGTGAAGGCTCCACCAATTGCGGCGGCACCAATGAGTACGGATGGTTGTAGCGTCTCGACGGCTTCAGCTAAGGAGTTAATGGGTGCATGATCCTGGGCAAAATGTAATTTGTGTTCAGTGAGACCACCGGCGGGACGGTCCTTTACAATCAGACCCTTACTATCAACCATCCAAATGCGTTCTTTAGCCTCGGCTTCACTCAAACCCTCCTTCATCAGAGCCATCAGACAAAGATTGGCAATACCCAAAGCAGCTTCACCAGCACCAAAGAAGAGTATCTTGTTCTCTTTCAGTTGAGTGTTCTTGATTTTCAGTGAGGCTAGCAGACCAGCTACGGCTACAGAAGCGGTGCCCTGGATGTCATCATTAAAGGTACAGAAGCCATCGCGATATTTCTTCAGAAGGCGGAAAGCATTGGCATTGGCAAAATCTTCGAATTGAATGAGACAATTCTGGCCGAAACGACGAACGACGGCATTCATGAATTCATCGATGAATTCGTCATACTCTTGGCCGGTAACACGTTTCTGACGTAAACCAATGTAGAGGGGATCGTTGAGAATGCTTTCGGTGTTGGTGCCAACATCCAAGGTAATGGGCAGGCATTGACTGGGCTTGATGCCAGCCAAAGCAGTGTACAATGATAACTTGCCCACAGGAATGCCCATGCCGTTGGCACCTAAATCACCCAAACCCAAAATGCGTTCGCCATCGGTGACAACAATGGCGCGGATATCTGTTTCTGGCCAATTCTGTAAAAAAGAAATCGGGAAAAATTAGCACATTCGAAAAATGTGTACAACTCAAGCGCTTACCCTCAACACTTCATAGACATGTCCCTTGTCGTTGATGTTAATGTACATGCCCTTTGGATATTGGAAGATTAAACTGAATTTCTGACAAGCCAAACCCACGGTCGGGGTATAAACCAATGGCATCATTTTGGCCACATCAGACGATAATACTTTGTAGAATAGGCGTTCATTGCGTTCGGCCAAGGTATTCAAATACATATATTTGTCCAAATCATTTTCCAATCTGTCCAGCAATAGTAGCGAGTGTTCCACCTGTTCTTCTTCGGTTTTAACACGGACTGGTAAAAGTCCTTGGATACCGAGTACTTGACGTTCTTCGAGGCTGAAGGCCAAACCCTATAAGAGAAGATTATTTGAATAAAGTGGTTATTAATTGAATTTTTTTTGGGATCTATTAAAAGAGGATATTTATTTATTTTACTATTTCTGCAAGAATCTTCTTTGCCAGAGAGTAAGCTGGTTTTATTCTCTTTATTATAAAAATATAAAAAGCAATTAGCTGATTCGATTTCCAAAAAAAATTATCACTTAACTTGCACTCTTTTGCAGAACTTTTATAAATTGTTCAGTTGCATTTTGCAAAAATGTATTTCCTATTCCTATGCGTGTTATTTTCGCTATTATTATTATATCCGTCTGTAGAAATCACTCTAGCTTCCAAACAAAATAAAGTGTTGATAAAATTTTACTTAAACGCACTTTTGGTATTGAAAATGGGCCATGCAGGTCCACGTCTTCGTATAGCCCCTATATAACGGTACCTCCCGATATTCGGTACTTTGATGATTTTAGCGACATTATTCATCGGAATTGTTTCAAATTTGGTATTTCAAGTTCGTAATGGATACTACAGCCTTAGACAGAAAATTGTCTGTTCAGGTCCAATGTTTCAAATATGGTGCTTGAGGTTCGTAATGGATACTACAGCCTATGACAGAAAATTGTCTGTGCAGGTCGATGTCTTCGTATAGCCCCCATATAACGGTACCTTACGACATTCGGTATTTTTGTGATTTTAGCGACATTATTCATTGATTTGTTTCAAGTTTCGCATTTGAATATTGTAATGGCTAATGACAAAAGGTTGCTTATGTAGGTCCACGTCGCCGTATAGACCCTGATATAAAGGCTACATTCGGTATTTTTATTAATTAATTAATTTTCACAGAATTTTTAGCAGATTTCATTTTTTTTGAAAATTCCCAAATTCGTTCCAAATGGTGGAGGGTATTCAAAGTTCGGCCAGGCCGAATTCACAGCTTCTGTACTTGTTTTTATACTAACATAGAGACATTTTTTAGCAATAACTAATGATTGCAGTTGTCATGATTTTCAAAATAGTTTTCTACTTGAGTAAATTTGTTTTTATTTTTAAGATTGCAAAAAAAAAAACTTAGAAATGTAATTAAAGAATTTTATTGCGATATCGTATTTTTATTATTTTTTTTTTTTTTTTGATATTACAATTGACGCGTGTCTTAGGACGTGCAAGTAATATGAAACGTTGTCACGTTTTCCTACAAACATTTTACGAATATGCCATTTGCGGTTTTGTTTTTTTGCAATCAGCTAAATTTCAAGGGTACACAAAACTGTTATGAAACAATTTGCTGGCTATGGAGAATTTAAAATATACAAGTAAAAAAGCTGTAAGTCCGGCCGGGTCGAACTTTGAATAGTCTCCACCATTTGGACGAAATTGGCAATTAAAAAAATAAAATAAAGACCGTTAAAAATTATGTTAAAATCTTAAAAATACCGAATGTAGTTATATTAGTGTCTTTATGTCGACGGGGACCTGAATAATGTAGCTAAAATCATCAAAATACCGAATATAGGGAGGAACCATTGTATATCGGATATACCAAAACGTGGACCAGCACAGACATTTTTCTGTTGTATGCTGTAATATCCATTACGAACTTCAAATTCCAAATTTGAATAATGTCGCTAAAATCATCAAAATACCGAATATCGGGAGGTGCCGTTATATGTGGGCTATACAAAGACGTGGACCTACAGGGCCCATTTTGAATACCAAAAGTCCTGTGGACATAATACACATTTGAGTAAAATTTTATCAACCTACTTCATTTCGTTCGGAAGCTAGAGTGATTTCCACAGACAGACAGGCGGGCAGACATCGTTAAATCGACATAGAATTTTATGCTGTTCAAGAATATATATACTTTGTGGGGTCGAAAATGTATATTTCGAGATGTTACAAACGGAATGACAAACTTAAGATATCCTCCATACTATGGTGGAGGGTATAAAAATAAAACAGTTATATCGAATGACAAGTGGCGATATTTAGAATTAATAATGGAAGACATTTAGGTTCACAAAAAAACCTTTTTTTGGATTTATTGACTTGGCAACATGTGTAGTTTTGGGTCTACGTGCTATCTGGGCAAAATACTTTTTTCAGACCGAACTTAATAAGAATTGTCTCGTTTTGACAAAGGGGAACACATCATCTACAATTTAAGAAGTAAGAAAATGAAGCTTCCTTAATACTTTTCTGAGAGCCCCTTCAAGTTAAATGAAATAAATTGAAACCGGAATAGGCCACTTTAATGGGTTCGTTAACATCGAACAGAACACATATCGTACGATATTAAAGCAAACACCTATGAATTCAAATCATGTATGTATGTAATTGAAATTTATGTGTGAACGTAGGTATATAAGCGAACGCGTACGCTGACAGATTAACACTCGCCAATTGTGTGTTTCACATATCAAAACTATTGGCCGTTAGCCAGGGGAGGGCAGCAAAATGTCACAAGTAACATTTCTGATTTTCACTGTGATTTTAAGTAACGGAAGTGAATAGAGCGGAGGTTAATTAATAATTCATATTGCTTTAAAAGAATTCTCAAAAATATTTTTTTGATATTTTGTTAGATAAGTTGTTTTGGAGTTTTATGTAAATATGCCGTGAATTAATGCACAGACACGACAATTTACGCACGACGTACAACCCTGACATTGCTTCTCTACTCCGACCATTTTAAACGAATCATCACATTATTTCACAAAAAAAAAAAATCATCAAATTTTAATTCATGCAAATTGTTTTTGCTTGGCTGTTTTAAATAAACCTTAACTTTGAGTTGATGGTGTTGTAGTAATCAACGGAACCGAATCAATGCCAAAATCACACGATTTGCAATATAATTATTATTATTTTTTGTTTATAGACAATGATATGATACATACAAACCATACCGTTGTCTATAAACAAAATAAAAAAACTAATTATATTGCATACGCAAATATGATTTTTTCAATAATTACACGATGATATTCAATTATAGGAATAAAGTAACATATTAATTGCACCCGTATGGTTGTACACATTTGTAAAGATTAGATGAATTTCTTCCGCATTTTCATATAAACAAAGAAATCCGGGTGGGTTCTTAAACTGTAGTCAGATGTTCGTCTGGATTTTCATGTATTTCTAAAGAATGACTAATCCAGATCAGAAATAAATTGAATTATTTATTATTTTATATAACAGAGAAGAAGACACGCACACGCACACATTATTTTTGTTTGTCACAGAAATGTAAAATACCGCCTATAAAAATAAAAACTTATGCATGGAAAATTTCCACTTTGTATTCTAGCTTGACACCATAAAAAACTACGGGCTATTTGCATATTTACACGACTTGTTTTCTACAGGGAATCGTATTCTTTGTTATAATTTACGGCCTGGTTTCTATTTATTATTTTAAGTAATTTGTTTCATTTGCTTTAATTTTACAAAAAATGAATGAAAAAATGTATATATAAATGTATTCTTAATGTGACTAAATCGGTTGCTCTCAAAATCCCTTAAATTTGGTGAACACTTTTGTCAGACACGTTATGAATCCAACATATTAGATTGAGTAAATTAAGTTGAAAATTGAGATTAAAAACTTGCAAAAAGATCTTAAGACAACTGGTCTTCTCGGACACCTGTGCGTCTATTGGTTTCATCCTGAATTGAAGAGAAACAGAAAAGTGTCTTGTAAACTGTGTCGGGGAATGAAGAAAGATCGTGCCCCTTAAGTATATGTCAAATACCGAAAAGAAATGTACAGTGGCAGAAGGAATGTTCCATTTCCGAAAGTAATGTTCTTTTATTGAGAGAGCGTACAGGGTGAGACAAAAAACTGCAACAAAATCAAACGTCATAATTTTTACATTTTTTTAAATTTAATTAATTCAAAGCAAAAAATGTCGGAAATAGCATACAATTTTGGAATAAGTTTAGATTTGTTCGGATTGGTCACCTTTGGTACGAATCATGGCCTTCAAACCGTCACACGCTGCCCGAATGTTGCTCTTCGGTATTTGGCCCATTCCCGGCAAAGCGCTTGCTTGAGATGATCGACACTTTGGTATTTTTTAGTGCCAAACTTGCTTTCCAAAATACTTCAGACACAATAGTCCAACGGATTGGTATCCGGAGATTTTGGTGACCATTGTGCGCTGGAAATAAAGCGAGGAAACTCATTTTGTAACCATTCTTGGGTTGCGAGTGCTGAGTGCTGTTGGAATGTCCAAGGTCTGCGGCCAAAATGTTTGCGTACCCAAGGCTTTATTACACCCTGCAGAATATTTTCGCGATAATATTCAGCATTTATTCTGATGCCACGATCGATTAATACGAGCGGAGCTGTTTTGGCGGCCCACACCGGCTGATCTCTTTTTCATTTCGTTTGTTTACAATCTGCTGGACAACGAATGTTTTCTCATCGGAGAAAACCAAATTCGGCAATTCACAAATTTGGCCAAGCGAAGCAACTCTTTAGCTATTTTGAGTCTATTTCCTTTCTGTTGTGGTGTAAGTTCTTGCACTTTTTGGAATTTCAATGGCTTTACCCCGAGCTCATTTTTTAATATTTACCGAATGGAATATTGCGATATGTTCAGATCACTATCCATTTTTCGGCCACTGCGAAGCGGGTTTCCATGAAGTCGCTTTTTGACTTTTCGAACCATTTATGCTCATGTTGCTGTTTTCTTTCGTCCACTTCCTTGACGGCGGGCTACGCTACCAGTATCAGGGTAACGAGCGATGGTACGAGACACAAAAGATTTATTCACATTTAAATGCTGGAGTGCTCTAACGATAGCCACTTGTGGTTTTCCAGCCAAATATATAAGGAAATCACGAATAACCTTTTTTCTGGAAAATTCTCACCTTATAAATGACAGCAGTCTAAAGTTGGTTGCAGTTTTTTCATCTCACCCTATACAATATATACTGTACAATGCTATATAATATACAGATATTATATTTATATAACAGTTATACTATGAATATATTATACTATATTTAATAAAGCATTTTCTTTCAGATTAAAAATTGTATGAAGCGCCTTAAAATATGTTATAAAAATGTGTAACCCAAATGTAGCAAAAGTAGCTTTACATATGATTCTAACATTACGTGTATCCTAGCCTTAACGCACATCTTATTCAACTACTATTTTCGAATATGATTTATTCGTTAATATTGAAAATAGAAGATTTGGTGAAGCTATTTTTATAGAAAAAATTCAATCCAACATCTGTGAATTTCTACTTAGAAACTTCACATTGAAAGCAAAATCGATAACTAACTGTGAATTACACAACAAAAAGTAAGTCCATAAAGTGCCGACACTGTACATGACGAAGATCACTTAGTCAGGCCATTATCAAATTAGTTATAAGCGGTTAATTTTCGCTCGTAAACATCGGTAATTTACAACATGATCAGATATCTGCAAAATATCACCGAGTGCCTAACAACCGTTGTGTGGCTATATTTCATAAAAGTGAGAGAGATTGAGGGAAAGAGAAAGAAATAAAATATTATGACAGGCTTTGAGGTAGGTAATGATGACACATAATTTTGACACTTAAGTGTGGAAAGATAAATGTGGCCTGGGGGGCAAACAATGATTAGTTTTTTGTTTTCTTTTTCTTTTTTGGTATTTGAAACAAAGTCACTTGATAAAAACGTAAGATTTGCCATAGCATTTTGTTATCGTTTTCAAACCCCTCCACCATCAAATCATGCGCCGGTGGTATGACTGGCAATATTGCAAAAAGAAAAGAAAAAACAAAACAAAAAAAAAACGAATCACATAGAAACGAAATCGATATTATGTAGCTACCTAAGTTTGTTGAAGAGGTGAAAAGTTTTCAGCGGAATACAATTTTTAAACAAAAAAAAAAAATATATTTATTTTATAAGAGCTATTGAGGTTAATTTTTCAACACACGTTCACACACATGTCTGTGTGAACGAACGTATGTAATTATTGTATTATAACTAAATTGATTTACGTAAAATGGCTGTTTGGTGTCATCATTTTTTTAGAGAGAAAATTTTGTAATGCTTTAACTTGAATTCACTGCCAAACAGGAAATTATTTCCACACATTCCATGCCATTACATCTGTAGATTTATCCAAATATTTGAATGCAATATACCAATGAATGGTAGGGTACATTCAATTTATTTATTTATTTTGTTAAGTAGGTACAATATTTGTGAACAAATGTCTGTCATTGTTTTATTAACAATACTAATTTCAATTAAGATAGCTTATCTTTAATATGGGTACTCAATAGTACACCAGTAGGAGAGTGTCATAACAAAAAAGGTTTAATAGCAAAAACTCACACCATAGCACAGAGGTTTGAATGTCAAGGAGACATGGGCATGGATCGATTGTAAATTGAATGGATTTTTACTGTATAAATATTAAAATTTGGTAATCTTTTGCAAAATTGATGCTTTAAATTAAACACCGTAAAAACCATGGTACGTAAAGACCATATTAGACCAATTTTATAATTTTAGTCTAATCACTTTGGGGAAAGTTTTGTTAAAATACTACTTTCTTTATAAAATATATATATACTTTTTATAGAAATAACCTCTCTATGGAGTTTGTAAATCTGCATGTAATTTCTCAGAATAAAACATTTTTTACCGAAATAATTTATCTCATCCCTGCTGATCTGGTTCTCCTTTAACGATGTCTTGTCAAATGAAAAAAAATTAAAACTTCTGATCAACCCCTGCTTCGGCCAAGAAGACTACTTTTGAAAACAATTTTACAATAAACCTAGTAGTTTTTGCACTATTGTGATTTGACTCCTTTTTACTTTCAAATCACAATATGTATTTTGACGCGAACTTGGTTGACAGATTGGCTTACTGGCCACCTTATGTAGGCCATGCTTGTTAACACAAAACTTCTGCAAAAGAGAGCTATTCCGTAAAGAAATTTTGAGAGTAAACAATGAAAAAAACAGTAAGTTCGACCGCCCGAAATTTGAATACGCTCCACCATTTGGAATGAATTTGAAAATTTTCAAAAAAAAAAAATCTGTTAAAAATCTTAAAAATGCCGAATGTAGACATTATATTAGGGTCTATACGACGACGTGGACCTGCAAAGACAACTTTTGTCATAAGCCATTGCTATATTCAAAAGCGAAATTTAAAAAAATCGTTGAATAATGTAGCTAAAATCATCAAAATACCGAATATAGGGAGGAGCTATACCAAAGCGTGGACCTGCACAGACAATTTTCTGCCGTTGGCTGTAGCATCCATTACGAACTTCAAATACAAAACAATTCAGTTTAAAAATATCGCTAAAATCATTAAAATACCGAATATGGAGGCTACACGAAGGCGTGGACCAGCACGGACAATTTTTGTCACAGGCTGTAGTATCCATTACGAACTTCAAATTGGAAAAATTTCCCGAGGACATATACATTTGAGTAAATTTTTATCAACCTACTTCATTTTGTTCGGAAGCTAGGGTGATTTCCACAGACGGACGTACATCACTAAATCGGCATAGAATTTTATGCTGATCAAGTATATATATACTTTATGGATTCTAAAATGTATATTTCGATGTGTTACAAACGGAATGAAAAACTTAATATACCCTTCATACTATTGTGGAGGGTATAACAAGTTTGCAAATTCTTGTCGGACAACTTTCTTCTTGGATTCCAAACTTGGAATCATACTTTTTCTTCTTCTTCTTCCTCCTGCTATTTGAAAACATTAGGTGTGTCTGGTTACTTTTCCAGCAGGAATTGTCCAGCAACTTCTTTCTGAGAGAAAAGGTAGTTTTATTCTCTTTTGCAAGGAAAATGCGAAAAGTAAACAGACGGTATTCCTGCAGAAGCTTGCAACTAATCAGCTGATTTGTCAAAACAAACCGATTTGTCCCCCATAAGGAGAATTAAAACAAAGGAAGCAATACTAATTTTACAAGTTTTTTAAATAAAAATGTTGGAAATAGTCTTGTATTTCCTTATTACATATTAATATTTAGGTTTTCCACATTTTTTAAAGTTGTTCTCCAAAAACAATTAGTATTTCAAATTCCAAAGTAATATCTTCAAATTAAAAGCACAAAAATAAATAAACAAACAATGGAAAACATCTGATTGAATGTCGATAAATGAGAAGAAGAAGAGTTGCAAGTGATTGCAAGAAGAAATTTGTCCAGCAAGAATTTGCAAACTCTCACTGAAAGAACTGTCAAAATTTCTCTCTCCAACCGTTCTCTTTTGCAGAACTTTCGGGTTAACAGACGACTTCCAGTAACAATTTGTAACAATTGTTACAAATTTTAGGGTAACCAGACACACCTATTTTTGATGCAGAAAATTGCAAAATGGAAAATTCTCTCACTCACAGACATTAGTCATTACATCATAATGAGGAAAGGAGTAACCCGTTATTTTCAACCTATGGATAATGCAGAAGGTAATTTTTACCTTTTAATGGGTTATTCGACTCATATAGCTTTCAAGCTTTTCTGGGGTTGGACCTATTGGGCCCAGAGTGAGCACCCTTTTTGGCCAATGAGGTTTCTATTTGATTGGCCTTACACAAGGGCCGGTATTGAATATTTATATACCAAGCCAAGAAACTCCTAGGAGGAACAAGATAACCAACCATTCCCAAAAAAATCCATAAAATATCAGTCTCAAATAATTTAAAGAAAATTAAATTTCCTCTGTTTAAAGATTCCTTTTACCATCATTTATCTGTATTTACACATTTATACACATAGATAGTTGACGATGCGATGACACATACCGCTCGCCCTCATTCATGTTTTGTTTTTTTTTTTTGAATAACGTGAATTTCACAAAATTTCCGAGTGTTAAACAATTCATAACATTGTCACGCCACTATACCAAATAGAAAAGTGTGTGTCTCTCGTCATTCATAACATAGGCCAAAAGACAAACAAAAAACGACCGCTGGTTAGAATGATAAAACATTTTATGAATTAAGTGAAACCAATAAAAAAAAAAAAAAAAAAAAAAAAAACTATTATGTTTATGTTATCGAGTTTTAGGGGATTTACAATGATTTCATGTTTTCGCGCCCTCCTTCAAGAGATAAGGTGAGTTTAAATATATCATTTGGGGGAAAATATTGATAAAATATGATTACCGTTAGCTTTTTGTAACCGAATGTTTTTTGAGCTACCCAACATGTCGGTACAAGGGCACAAAGGTCGCACGAATCTGTTGACATCTCGTCCATTGAATACATACATATACGAACTTTTTCGCAAAATAAGGTCTTTCCCATTACTTTTCCTGCAAGAATTGACCAGCAACTTCTTGCTCAGAAAGTAAAAGTACGTTTACATACAACTCTTTGTACGGATTAACCCTCATTATTGACCAATCACAATAAATTAGACTATTAAAAACAAAAGTTAATTTATTTGTGATTGGCCAGGTATCAAAATAAACCCGGTCAAACATTTTGTGTGTAAACATGCTAAAAGGTCCTTTTTATTATCTTTTGTGAGGAAACAATAAAAAGTAAACAAACACCTTCATTGTAAAATCCTGCAAGCCATCGCCAGGCTTTCAAAACCAAACCATTAAAAGTGGAAGTACATAAACAACTTGAAGTCTTCGTATGGCATATTTTATTCTTGGGTTTATATTGTGATTGATCAGTTATCACGGCTAACCAGGGTAGAGATTCTGTGTGTAAACGTGCTCTTACTTCCACAAAATAACTTATCGGGTAACCAATATAGCTGATTGATTGTCTGAGGAGGAAAAAGAGTTGCACCCATGGCCCAAGCTTTGGGCCCCTCCGCCAAGCCAGCTGATTACCAAATTTTATGTCAAAATGCATTATTGTGATTGAAATCGCAGAACAAAAAATAAACAAATAGACATAATTGCAAACAATTTTTTTTTTAAATTGCAGGAATACATTGTTTTTGTGCCATGGTTGCAACTATTTAAAGAAGGAATTTGTCCGGCAAGATTTTGCAAACTTTCAGTATATAACCTATCTTCCGCTTGTAAAACTTTTCAAAGACACCTATAATTTTTTTCCATTACGTTTTGTTATGTTTACTTTTATCAGCTACGCAAACTTATTTTCAGAAATCAAAGAAGCTCAATTCTACAATTCGTGTGCTGTTCGCCAAAGTAATAAAGCATTGGTGATAACATCACCAATTAGCGATAGCAATTACCAACTTGCAAATGAAAGACATTTATATATAGGTATCTATGAAAACCTCATTTCGATAACAAAACACCGGGGACGTTTTCTAAAGACTTGAGACCGCCACGGAAATAAAGAAAGCTTATTCAGGAATTTCAACATCTTATTTAAAAATGATAGCATTGCAGCGGAAGCAACTGACTATCTGACATTATTCAGCTTATTTTTGTGAAGGGTACAAGAACAAGACTATTTTGTGGTAACAGAGCATTGCATTTTTCTTAAGGGGCCGGTCATTGCCCTAAAAGGAAGAAACAAGAAGGATTCATCGTTTTAGGAACATCTTAACTAAGACGGTGGCATTTACAATGGAGCCACTGTATGTTTCTTAAACATCTCTTTTGATTCACTTCAAGTAGCTTTTAGGACAATAAAAGCTTTGACAAAGCTTATTTCTAACCCTACAACACACAGAAACGATATCGAATAAAAAACCATCATCTGACCGAACATCCATGAGCATTGCAATGAAACCAGAAACTATTCATGAATTCTCAAAAAACAACGCATATAACAAAAACAAAACCCAACGACAAATAAACTACGCCATGTAGTTGACGTCAGCAAAAAAGGATGGAAAATTCCCAAACAATTTGGGTATACAGACAGAACTAACGTCCAAGGGGAATCTCTTCCATGTTTCTTGCTTAGAAAAACAACCACTACTACTCGATATGCATACGCACATACCTACATATGTATATCTGTAGATTCTACGCGAAAAGTACTTTTTACGACGCCAGTATAGTATTTTTTATGTGTATCTACCTTCGTTATCCTCTAAATGTGTCACTGTCAACCAGGACGACTTAATGCGGAAAACTTTTTCCCCTCCATCCCGTGCTTACCTTGTTGTATTTCTTCTGTTGCAAACGTTGTAAGCCGGAAACGTTGCCGGGTACATCATTGTCGCCACCAGCACCCCACAGACCAAGGCGATCTCGGGGAACCTTTTTTAGGGGACTATTGTTGCTGGAACCGTTCATGCTTGAAAAATCCATGTGAATATTTGAACGTTGTTGCAAATTGGACAAGGCTGATAGCTGGTGTTGTTGCTGCTGCTGCTGATGGTGGAGAAGGTGTCCTTGTTGGTTAGAGAATGTATGACGTAATGTTCGATTGACGGCGTTTATTGCACTGACATTTCGCATCAAATCGTCCAGATCCGCTTGGGAAAGTAGAGGTACTTTGGATGTGGTCTCTTCCTGACTTTGCACCGTATCACAATTAAGTCGCGATTGAGATTCGGCTTTCGGTACGTTTGCTGAAGCGGCGTTTGCGTTTGATGGTTGCTCGGCGGCTACTCGACTGGTACTGATTTTTGAGAGCTTTGCAATGCCGTTCGTCAACTCATATTCAATGGTAGTCGTCGTCGTGGTGGTGGTGTTGGCTGTGTTTGTTGTAGCCGTCGTATGATTCTCATTTGCTTGGCCACTGCGCATTCCCATACAGCTGCAAACTGGTGGGGTTGCTGTTGCTAACGTCGACATTGATGAGGGAACCCCGCTTTGTACGACATTAGTTGTGACGTCATGGAGACCATGACAGGCATTTCGCATTGAGGCAATAGAGGCAGCAGCAGCAGCTGGCGTGTCTTTACCATCAGCTGTTGCTGTTTGGATTGTGCCATTGCTATTACATTTGCATTGTTGTTGTTGTTTTTGTTCGTTTATCGGTATTGTTGTTTTATAATAGTGATGTTCGTTGTTTGGCGTTCTCTGGCCACCGTGAGAGGGGCTGTACGAATTCACTGCCGATGGATACACAGGTGAACTGTAACAAGAAGCAAAGAGACGATAATGAAATAGTGGGTAAAACAAGCGATAGAAGATAAAGAAAACAACACATCGATGGTAAGGCAAATGAACATAGGTACATATGTAGTAAAGGGTCTGTTCCCGTAGCATTATGTGGCATTGGGGCATTTTGACAATGAAATGCCGTCAAAGGTAAAATTTTGGAAAGATGTGAACATATGATTGTACGTCTTTAAATTTATAATTTTACCAAGCGTCTGTCATTAAATAATAGTTCTACATATATTAAAATAAAACAAATCAGGAGCTAGAAGTATAATGTTGTATAAAAAAAATAATAAAAAATATACTTATTTTTGAAATAAAAACTAATAAAAATATACTCATTAAAAAAAAAAAAAAAAACATTTTAAAAATGTTAACACATTAATGTTGAAATTCATCAATTGAAATTCCTCACATGGTACTGGGGTGGTATTTTTATACATTCCACCATACATGGTATGGATGGTACTTAAGTTCGTCATTCCGCATGTAACTCATCGAAATAATAATTGTAGACATAACAAAGTATATATATTCTTGATCAGCGTAAAATTCGGGCCTGTCCGTCCGTCTGTTGTAATCACGCTAGATTCAAAACAAATAAAGATAGGAAGATAAAATTTTGCACAAATCAGTCTTTTGTCTGTAGGGGCTATATCGGTGCTAATGGGCTATATCGGTCTTATCGTATAACCCCCATACAACGGTTCACCACCCCCCCCCCCCCGTTTTTCGATATTTTGGCGATTTTAAGAACATTACTCACCAGAGTTGTTTCAAATTTCATATTTAGAATTCGTAATGGGTACTACAGCCTATGACAAAAATTTTTCGTATGCAGGCCCAGGTCTTCAAACAGCCTCCATATAACGGTACCTCCCAATATTCGGTATTTTGATGATTTTAGCAAGTTTCTTATTTGAATATTGTAATGGCTTATGATAAAATTGCCTATGCAGGTCCACGTCTCCGTATATATCCCAATATAACGGCTGTATTCGGTATTTTTAAGATTTTAAAAGAAGTTTTTTTTTTTGAAATTTTCTAAATTCGTTCCAAATGGTGGAGGGTATACTGCTTCTTTACTTGTTTTTGTTTATAAGGATTGAGGAATTATTTTCCTCATAACCAAGTAGTGAATAAAGTCGCTTTAGTGCATGCGCGTCCAACTATAAAACTGAAGGTTGTGACTTCGAGAGTCGACCTCGTCAAATTAATAACAAAGTAATAAAATACTATCAGTTCTCGATGTAATGACTAAACATGTATTTCTTTTATTTTTAGAACCCACCCACGCTGGAATGGCATAGAGGTTTGTTAAAATGCTAATATTTACAAGGACAACTCATCGTATTTTGTTAATTTTTTCTTCGTTTACCGATACGAATTATTTTTAAAGCCTCCAAAATATTGATCCATTGTGGGGAAGGTATCAGAAGGAAAAGTTCGTTCTATCCGTTCCTCATAAATGATCTTGTGTTGGTAAAAATATTGGGATGTGTGAAATTTAGTCTTATTTCACATTTTATAGTTATATGTATTGAAAATGTTAGGAGTACGCCAATATAACCCATTTTATTCAAAATGTTGACCTTTGTGGAGGAGATACCAAAAGGTGTGAGCCGATATATCCCATTTCCACATCCTATCTTTTAATGGTTAAAATATTGGGATGTGCGAAATTTAAAGAATATCTGATGCATATTTCGCATTTTAAGAGCGTTTTAGATATTCCTAATTTTACCCTTTTGTGCAAAAGGTATTCATTCGCATTTTATGGGCTTTTTGGTTATTCAAAATTTTGACCCTTTGTGGTGGAGATACCAGAAGGAGTGATCTGCTATACTCCGTCCTTACACCAGATTTTGTAATGGTAAAAACATTGGTATGTGAGGAATTTGGAGAGAATCTGCAGTTTATTTCGCATTTTATGATCGTTTTAGATATTCCAAATTTGGACCCTTTGTGTGGAATTTGGAGAGAATCTGCAGTTTATTTCGCATTTTATTATCGTTTTAGATATTCCAAATTTGGACCCTTTGTGTGGGAGTTACTAGAAGAAGTAATCCGATCTTGTTCATTCCCGCAGCCGATCTTGCTGTAATGGAAGTATAACGATTTGCAAAGTTTGAACAAAATACGATTATTCGTTCTCTTCCTATGCGGTAAATTATTTTCTATGAAAATTTTGACCTTTTGTGGGGGAGATATCAGAACGAATGGACCGATGTTGCCCATCTCCGAAGTCGATCGAAGTTAGACAAAAATATTATGATGTACCAATTATGGACCAAATCGGATACTCCCATCGAGAGTTATCGTGCGTACCAGCTAGACTGACGAACGGACATCACTAAATCGATTCCAAATCTCCTGAAATGTCTATAGACATTTCACTCTTTAATATATTGTTTCGATTAGCTTTTTAATAATTAAAAGTATGTTGAAGGCTTCAAATACTAAACTAAATTAATCAATTAGGATGATTCGGCTCCGCATTATGGCTAGGGATATTTATGTCAAATTCTAAGGGAAACCCGAAAGCAGTATTCAAATACTGCTCTGGCATGACTCTAATCTCTCTAATCTTTTTTTATTTTTATAATTTTTAATTTAATTTTAAATGTCTAAAGGGTATTAGTGCAGTGAATTTGTCTTAACCTTAGATATATATTTGCATAAAAACAAAATTTTAAAACAGGTAAACAAATAAAGTTGTAGTCCTACAACCCACAAAATTTTGTCACGGTGGCCTATCTATGTAATCAAGCCAATTTAATCGATAATATTACTGCAACTCTGACAAATTTGGAAAGCAAATGCTTATCATATAAAACAGTGATTGATATACAAAACAAGTTGCAGTCAAAATAATCCATATCGGATAAGTATTGCACAGTTGCTGACAAAAAAGACATCGCATCTACTACCTTCTTTGGTCTAACGGAGACTATTTATTGCATACCTTGGTGTAATTTTATTTCTCAAGAGACTGGTTGTTGTTATTTTTAAGTTGTTATTTTTATAAAAAAAATGATCTCTTATAAAAAGAAACAATGTTACCAATACCAGCAATGTGCTTTCATGCCAATTGGCATATATTCTATCACTGCACTATACGGAAACGTCTTCGCCTATCATGAAAGAGGATAGTTAGATTTTCAAAAATATTGTTATTTTTCAATGTAATCCCCTGAATCTTCAATACACTTAGTCCAACACTTTTCTAGCAATTCTATCACTTGATTAAAATAGTTTTCCTCAAGGTCTTCAAAATAGTGGTTTACAACTGTAATTGCCTCTTCATTTGAGGTAAAACGCTTGCCAGCAAAGAATTCTTTTAGATACGCGAAGATGTAAAAGTCACTAGGATCTAAATTAGGAGAATAAGGTGGGTGGTCTAGCAACTCGTACTTTAATTCGTTGATTTTAGCCATTGTTAAAACACTCTTGGGTGCTGGTACGTTGTCTTAACGAAAAATTTTTTTGTTGTAAGCCAGGACGCTTTTCTAGAATTTGTACGCGTTATTCAGTATTTTGATGATTTTAGTCACATTTTTCAATGGAATTGACTGAATATGTACACAAGGAGTTCTCTGTGAGTACTTTACCCCCTGAAGAATTGTCTGTATAGGTCAACGATATCGTATAGCACCCCATAATCCCCCGATATTCGGTATTTCGTTGATTTAGCCACATTTTTCAACGGAACTGTCACAAGGAGTTCCGTGTGAGTACTTTATCCCATGGAAAAGAATTATCTATATAGGTCCGCAATATTATATATCCCCCACACAACGGTACCCCCCAGTTTTGGTTGTCTTCATGATTTTAGCGAATTGTCTGAAATTGTGCACAATGAGTCCTTTATGAGCACGTTACCCCCTGGCAAAGAATTATCTAAATATGTCCACAATATCGTATATCCGCCATATATCGATATTAGGTATATTTAAGATTTTAAACGAATTTTTAATGGACTTTATTTTTTTTAAAAATTTCCTAATGGTGGAGGGTATTCAAAGTTCGGCCTGGCCGAACTAACTGCTTTTTACTTGCCCATTTTCAATACCAAAAGTCCTGCAGAACAAACACAAAATTTTAATAACTTACTTCATTTCGTTCAGAAGCTAGAATGATTTCCACCGTTGGACGGACATCGCTATATATACTTTGTGGGGTCTAACATGTATATTTCGAGGCGTTACAAAGGGAATGACAAACGTAATATACCCTCCATACTATGGTGCAGTTCTCATCTTATGTTCTTTTGCTTTGTAATTTTTTAAGGAAAACCATATTACCTTCAAATTTATTTTATTTGATTATTCGGCTCATACACCTTCCAAAATGTTGCTGGGTATTCTTGATTAGCGTTAATTTAACGATGTCCGCCTATCTCTCTTTTCTAATTAGAAGGCAAAACTTATGCACATGCACACATATAATGTCAGAAGGCATGTCATGCCCGTAACTGATTTTAGTTATTCTGAAGATTGTCTATCTATGCCACAAATATTGAGAAGCAAGACTATATTCAATTTTCTCTTAAGGATTTCAGTTTTTCTTATTTAGTCAATTTTGGTTAATATAAATTAAAACTAGCATGGAATGCTTTTTATATATATTTTTTAAGATCAATTGCTGTTTCTTTCTGTTCTGAGAAAATCCCATCTGGTATTCAAACTGTTAAGTATTTTAGTACCAAAAATAAATATCATTATCATCGGTGCGTTCTTATCACACAATTGGTGATTATTTATATCAATTAACTTTGTTATGAACAAACCACAAAATATGTTTCCAACTAAATAAATTTTTGGCAAAAAAGTGAGCAGATCGTAATATTTCGGATCGGAAGTTATTTATGGGCCAATGAAAGCAGAAACATTTCACAAAACTGCTGATAACTGCAGGAACACGCGTTCCCCAAATGTTAGTAAACAATTCTCCTACGACTAGCAGCAAATTTTGTTTGTTTGTTTTTTTCTTTACAACAAAAAAGTAATCCCCAAACTCGTATCTGCGCGAAAACAAACCTGCCTCTATTGATTCATTCCTAACATACATACATACACACATATGTATGTATGTACAATCATTCATGTTTATGCTGATAAGTTCGAGTGGAAAACAATGACCATCACAACTATTAATTTTGTCACCTGATTTTGTGCCCGCATTTGAATAAATTAATCTCATTTGACGCTTATCAACTAAATACTTTAGCTATGGTTTATTCCGATCCAATTAAATTAAAATTTGAAGAATATAAACAGAACACTTAATTTGTGCGTGGGAAATTACACTGGACAACAACTTTTGGAGTGTCTACAGTGAAATTCTTATAATTGAATCGGATAGAAAGATGCTCTACACTACTTTGGATGTGGAGAATAGGCGATTTGGTAACCAATTTGTGTGTAAATATGTGGCTTTCTGAAGAACTGAAGAATCGTGTCAGTTTTGAGTTTTTGATACCACATTGTTGTAATTCTTTTGTTTTTTTATTGGCAGAAATTAAACGATACCGAAATAACTTTATGAATAAATGCTAACGTCTTTATCTTCGAAAATGAAATCTGCATTCTAGAACGTAAGAAATTCTAATCCATTTAATAATTTTAAAACTTTTAAAAGAAAAATATATAAAATGAAAAGGAATGGAGAAATAATATGTATAAATAGCATGGTCGAGCCTGCCACTATTCTCCTGCAGAGAATGCAGGATCTACATATTTTGCTACAGGAAATTCTACCTAATAAAACCCAGAAATTGCAGCTGGTTGAAAGCTGGGAAATAGTGAAATAGAGAGGTCCAGTTGTATGGGGTCGATACCAGTCATTATAGACACAATACCAACTGCTTTATCTAATTCCTGGTTTCTGCACAAGATAAAGGTAACACGGAAAGGCCAGATGTTCTCTTCTTTTCCTTTTAAAACTGAACTGCCGAATTTGGTTTTCTCCGATGAGAAAACATTCATTGTGCAGCAGTTTGTAAACAAACAAAAAGACTTGCCCAAGAAGTGCAAATGTGGACCTTCGGTTGGCCACCAGAACTCAAGCGCCGGCCATGGTGATGGTGTTGGACGCTATAACAGCCGATGGTCGCTCTCCGCTTATATTAATCGACCGTGGAATCACAATAAATGCCCGATATTATCCACGAAAATATTCTGGAAGGTGTATTAACGCCTTGGACACGCAAAATTTTGGCCGCAGACTTTGGACATACCAACAGGGCTTAGCACGCGCCACCCAAGAATGTTTACAATCCGTTGGACTATTGTCTCTGGAGTATTTTGAAAAGCAAGTTTGGCACTAAAAAATACCACAGTGTCGATCACCCCAAGCAAGCGCTTTGCCTGGAATGGGCCAAAATACCGCAGATCAACATTCGGGCAGCATCTGACGGTTTCATTGGCCATTTGAAGGCTATAATTCGTGCCAAATGCGACAAATTCGAACAAATCTAAACTTATTCAGTTTAGAAGCAAGTACGTCAAATTTTTAGTAAATAATCACCATCTTCTCTGGCAGATAAATGGTTCCAGAGGTCCACGATTTAGAGTAGACCCCATAAGGAATACCTCCAGACATTCGGTATTTATTGATTTGTGTAACATTTTAGCTAAATTTTTAGCTAAAATTTTTAACAGAATTTTAGCTAAAATTTTTAACAGAATTATCTTAATTTTTGTTTGAAGTGCGTAATAGGCATCACTTTCTCCGGCAGATAATTGGAATTTTAAAAAATCAATGGATTTTTTTTTTTAATTTTGCAAGGTCCTTCCAAATGGTGGAGGGTACTTTTTATACCCTACTTCACACTGTTTTCAGGGTATTATGTTTTTGTGCATTTGTTTGTAACATAAAAAAGAAAGCGAGTTAGACCCTTAGTTCCTTTTGAT
Source organism: Musca domestica (assembly GCF_030504385.1). NCBI lineage: Eukaryota > Metazoa > Arthropoda > Insecta > Diptera > Muscidae > Musca > Musca domestica. Next base: position 15,929,164 of record NW_026712328.1, on the reverse strand, counting down.
GATCTGCATAGAATCACATTCTGAGTCGATTTATGCATGTCAGTCCGTCTGTCGATATCTTTTGTAAACAAAGTACAGGTCGCATTTATTATCCCATCGAGACGAAATCTTGCACAAATTATTTGTTTGGCCCATGAACGAGCCTTATTGAAATTGGAGATAATCGTTAATAATTTAGATATAGTTCCCATATATATCTTCGTCCGATTTGTCTTTTATTGTGCACCTAATGTGTAATAATAGTCAAATTCGGATGGAATTTGACACATACGACCAAATTGAGCCTAGAAGCAAGTATGCCAAATTTAAAATCGGTTCAGGTATAGCAATAGCTCTTATATATATTGTTTATCCCCTTTGTTTTTTGTCCTCCACAGCCGAAATATGCACTCCGTAACAACGATATTCGGGGAAATATATCAAATACAGCTCAGAAATACCTTTGTCAAATTTTATCGATTGGTGTAGGGTAACGGGTTAGGCCTTTCCTTACAAGTTTTTCTTGCTAATCTATCGGAAGAAATTATTCTTTTTCGGCACGATGCCCTTCAGAATGTATTACAGGGTATATTTCTTAAGAGATACATATTCTGGTCGCAATTTTTCATTTACATTTTAAAAGGTTTGTATTTTGACATACAGAAGACAGAAAGGACTGTATTTTTAAAAAATTCATAAAAATAAGTTCTAGCTAACACCTGAAACATTTTTGTTCCAGAACTGCAAGATTTTAAGAGTTTTACTACGATAGTTGATTTTCCCTTTATGATATCGAAAACATTTTCAAAACTAGTAGAAAAATATGTAAGAATATTAAAAACACTCCGTTATAATCCATTAATTATTTAAGTCTTAAAGTCGGGCGGGGCCGCATAAATCGACTCAGAATGTGATTCTATGCAAATCATCAAAAGGAACTATGGGTCTATCTCGTTTCCCTTTGCCTGTTACAAACATAAACGCATAATCAGGGTATGTAGGGTATAATTATAATTTCACCAGATGGCCTTATTAAAAACTTCTGCAAGATTATTGACATGTCTATAATATTATCCTACAATTATGATGGTACAAAAAAGGCGTTTAAGAAATTTAAACATAATTTCAGCCTATGACAGAAAATGTTGATAATTTTTGATGATTTTAGCGACATTATTTACCGGAATTGTTTCAAAGTTGGTATTTGAAGTTCGTAATGAATACTACATCCTATGACAGAAAATTTTCTGTGCAGGTCCACGTCTTCGTATAGCCCCCATATAACGGTACATCCCAATATTCGGAAGTTTGATGATCTTAGCGACATTATTTATTAGAATTTTTTTTTCAATGACAGAAAATTGTCTGTGCATATCCACGTTTTATAACTCCCATGGTACCTCCCCATATTCGGTATTTTGATGATTTTAGCTGCATTATAAAAAGATTTTTTTTTTCAAGTTTTGCTTTTGAATATTGTAATAGCTAATGACAAAAGTAGCCTATGCAGGCCCACGTCCTCGTATAGTCCATAATATACGTCTACATTCAGTATTTTTAAGATTTTAACAGAATTTTTTTTTTTGAGAATTACGAAATTTGTTCCAAATGGAGGAGGATATTCAAAGTTCGGCCCGGCCGTTCTTGTTTAATTATAATAAGAATATTTCGTTGTTGAAAACACTGTTCTATAATAAGAATATTTTAATAACAAAAACAGCTGAAATTTAAATTCCACAATCTAATGTTAATACAGCGATTGATATAAAAGACCACCCAAACTTCACTTACAATGTTGGTGGAATCGAACCCATCCAACCTTCGCTTACAATGTTGATAGATTTCGGACCCAATCAACATTCGCTTTGGGTTCTCTGGGTTATTTTTCAATTATTATTTTGGCTATGCCAAAATAATTTGCAACCAGAGGAGATGGTTACCATTACATAGCCCAAAAAAACAAATTTCAAACAATTATTTTGAAAATGTAGCTTAAAATGTAAAATTCCCTTGTATGGAGGCTGTACGAAAATGTAAACATGTACAGACTATTTTCTGTCGTAGAAAGAATTTTAAACAATTCCGTTGGACAATGTTTATTAAATCGTTAAAACACCAAATTATTGCATTAATTATGTCGTTAACTACTTAGAGAACCGCATTACAGACATCGTTAAATTAAAGTCCATTTTGTACTTTTCCACTTTGACAATTATTTTTTCAGAGCCTCCTCAACAGTATATCCTTTGTAACATATTAATTAACAACATAGACGAAGCGTAGAACATCTTGTAGTTACTGAGGTTAATAATTCCATTGTTATATCATACATCCGAACTGTTTTGCTGGATATGTTGGAGAATTTATTAATAGTTCTGCACTTGATAATTTGACGATAATATCTTTAGAATAACTGCCAGGTTTTTTATTTGAGATTTGTTTGTGAAGGCGGAAGCCCTATTTACCTAATTATTGATTATCTTTAGTGTTACATAATTTGTTACCAATAATAAAAAAAAATTGAAATATTATTTGTATGTTTGTACATCTGGTATATATTTATAAATCATCCACATTATCACTTCGGACAATTCCAAAGTTCAAACTGCGATTTGGACTTTATTTCGATTGTCACACGGTTAGCCCAGTCTTATAAATCAAAATATTTATTTTAATATGACATACATATTTACACATCTATATATTTAAGTGTGAATCGAGTTTTCAAAACACTGATATTTCGACTGTAATTAGATTAGATTCACTTGTCGCTCTCTCTTACCGACTGAAGTATCGAGAAATTTGTATCGAAAACAGGAAAGGTTGACGAACTTTGGAAATCATTTTTATTTTCAAATAAAAATTTGTTTAATTATTTCTTGTTTTGTTTTTCAGCTGTCTAGACTTGCGGACGGAAATTTTTGTTTCGAATAGCTGGTCGTACGATGTCAATATCGCAAAAGAATTCAATTCGAACTGATTCTGATTCCGAGCTGAAGAAACTGAACAACAAATATAGAAAATAATTTCTTTTTAGAAATGCAATTATCAGCAGTTTGTTTACATCGATGTTTTTCTTTGTTTTGTTTTCATGTTTGCGAAAAAAAAAATCAAAAAGGAAAAACAATATAGGAAAAACTCAAGTTGTCCGCAACTATGCATGTGACGTCATGTGTGGGGGAAAAGCAAAGAAAATAATTTCAAGATTGTGCAAGGGACAGCTTACAGCTCACCGTGAGCATTGAACCTTACAATAAAAGAAAATTCAATGAAACCCCTTTCGAAAAATAAATAAGAATGCATATAGACAACCAAATTGCTTTAACTTTTGTTTCACATGTCCCACCGCTCAAGGTTATTGGGTAATTGTTTGTCATTAACTTGAATGCAATAAAGTATAAACAAAAGCAATCTATAATTAAATCTGCCAGTAATGCATGCATAGTTTGCTCACATCTCAGAAGTCGAAATCTTAATAAAACATTTTCAATGAAGTAAATATAAACAGAATCCTGAATTAAATAAAAATTCTGTTCAATAGCTCACAGCTGTTCAATCACCCACTTGGCGTTTGGAAAATTTACATCGCAAAGTAACATAAATGGAGGAGACAAGTTCTCTCCTCTTCCACCCTTTTGGAATTTTCGGATTAAGATTCCTCGGGATGAGTGCATTTTAGGTATACAGGGTGAGATGAAAAAATTATTCCAGTGACAGCTCGTAATGGAATTCAAGCGTGATTTCTTTATTTGGCTGTAAATCCACAAGTGGCTATCGTTAGAGCACTCCAGCATTTAAATGTGAATAAATTGTTTGAGTCTCGAACCATCGCTCGTTGCCGTGACACTGGTAGCGTAGCCCGACGTCAAGGAAATGGGCGGAAGAAAACAGCAACACCATCAGAAATGGTTCGAAAAGTAAAGAAGCGACTTGATCAGAATAAATGTCGAATATTATCGCGAAAATATTCTGGAAGGTGTATTAAAGCCTTGGACACGCAAACATTTTGGTCGCAGACCTTGGACATTCCAACAGGACTCAGCACCATCGCACTCAGCACGCTCGAGTGCACGCACTCGTCTGGTGTATTTTGGAAAGCAAGGTTGGCACTAAAAAATGCCAAAGTGTCGATCATCTACAATATTGCAAAACAGTCAAAGGCCAAAATTTTTAAATTTTTTTTAATTTTATTGTGTGAAAGAAAAATATGTCGGAAATAGCATCAAATTTTAGAATAAGTTTAAATTTGTTCGAATTGGCCACCTCTGGCACGATTTATGGCCTTCAAACGGCTAATGAAACCGTTACGGGCTGCCGAATGTTGGTCTGCGGTATTTTGGCCCATTCCCGGCGAAGCTCTTGCTTGACGTGATCAACACTTTGGTATTTTTTATACCCTCAGCCACATGGCTACAGCGAAATATACCATTTGATACGATCACAACGTGCCTAGTCGAAATAACGGTTTTAGACCCTAGGTCTCTTTGGACCAAATCCGTTTCAAAACATTTGGAGTCGATCTAGCGATGAACGAACGAACGATAACTCTGGAATAATATTTATGTCAAACTTACAACGTCAAACCACAAAGGGTCAAAATTTTGAAAAAATACAAGTCTTATAAAGTGTGATCTAAGAGTCCGATTTCGCACATCCCAATATTTTTATGAACCCAAGGTCTGGCGTTAAGATGGAATATATCGCTCTACTCCTTCTGGTACCTCCCCCAAGGGTCGAAATTTTCAAAAAATGCATATTCTGCACAGAAAGAGAAACGATAATCCGATTTTTCTCCAACTTTGCAAATCCTAATATTTGCGTCAGTGCTAGGTCAGGTCAATTGGTAAAAGTTTTTAATAACCAAAACGTTTATATAATCTGTTCTCTTTATATTTCACATATACAAACATTTTTGCTAATACAAGATCTTTTGTGAAGATAGGATATATCGGTCCTCTCCTTCTGGTACCTCCTTCACAAAGGTTAAAATTTTTGAATATCCATGAAGCTCATAAAATGCGAAATCAACATCCGATTCATTCCAAACTTGAAACATCTCAACATTTCCATCAACATAAGATCTGTGGAATTTGTGATTTCCCATAAATTGGATATAAATGTTCGATTTTCTTATAATTTTGACCATACCAATATTTTTATCTGTTCTTGATGAAGCATTAAAATGGAATACTTCGGTCAATTATACCTGGTACCTATCTCATGTAAAGTAAAGGAAGTTACCAATATAGTCTAAACCTGGCCGTCGCAATATCTATATCATATTTACTTAGGTCCGATACGAAATAGACAATATTGGCCTATTCTTTCAAAACCCTCTCTATAGAGGGTCAAGAGTTTGAATAATCATAACAAAAGTCAAAATATTTTTCAATAATCGAACATTGGCTGATACCTGATATCTTTTTACTTGTTAGTGCCAACCTTGCTTTCCAAAATACTCCAGACACAGTAGCCCAACGGATTGGTATCCTCATTTTGTAACCATTCTTGGGTGGCGCGAGCTGAGTGCTATGGTGCTGAGTCCTGTTGGAATGTCCAAAATGTTTGCGTGCTCAAGCCTTTAATACACCCTCCAGAATATTTTCGCGATAATATTCGGCATTTATTCTGATGCCACGGTCGATTAATACGAGCGTAGTCGATTAATACGGCTGTTATTGCGGCCTACACCATCACCATGGCCGTCGCTTGAGTTCTGGCGCACATTTTCAGTTGACTTCTTTGGCAAGTAAACACGATTATTTTGTTTGTTTCTTATCGGGGAAAACCAAATTCAGAATAATTTGACTTGCTAAAATCCCATTTTAAGGGAATTTTTAACTATATTTAAAAAAGGGCCAAAAATACCTACAAATATGTTCCTCGTATTTTTATATGCAATATTACATAGTGTCTGTACCTAAAATACAGAGATTCCAAGGAATCTTAATCTGAAAATTTCGAAACAAAGCCCCTTCTGCTTAGGTTACATTGCGATGCATAGTATGGAGTGTATATTAAGTTCGTAATTCCGTTTTAACTTATCGAAATAACAATTTTAGACCCAACAGAAATATATATGTCTTTATCAGTGTAAAATTTAGCCCTGTCCGTCAGTTGTAATCGCGCTAGTCAAGTTCGAATATGGGCTATATCAGTCCACGATACCGTTATATCTCCCAAATAACGGTACCCCTGATATTAGGTATTTTGAGGATTTTATTTTTTATTTATTTTTCAATGGAATACCTGAAATTATACACAAGAAGTTCTCTGTAAGTACTTTACTGCCTGAAAGGGAATTGTCTATATAGGTCTGAAAGGAGTTCTCTCTGAGTATGTTACTCCCTGAAAGAGAATTGTCTATATAGGTCCACGATATCTTATAACTGTCCCTCCCGATATTCGTTATTTTGGTGAATTTAATCACATTTTTCAATGTCATTGTCTGAAATTCTACACAAGGAGTTCCCTGTGAGTACTTTACCCCCCTGGAAGAGAATTGCTTATATAGTTCAATGTTTTAGTATAGCACTCATGTAACGTTACCCCGAAATATTTGGTATTTGCAGTATTTTGACGACATTATTCAACGGAATCTCGTAAAATTTCGTATTTGAAGTTCGTAATGGGTACTACAACCTATGACGGAAATTTGTCTATGCATGTCCACGTCTTTATATAGGCCCCATACAACGGTACCTCCCTTTATTCGGTATTTTTATGATATTAGCGACATTATTCACCGGAATATGCGTCGAATATCGTTTGAAGTTTGGAATCGTTACTACAGCCTATGACAAAAAATTGTGTATGCAGGTCCATGTCTTCGTTTAGCCCCCATAGAACGGTTTTAATTTCAGCGTTATTTTTTGCAGGATTTTTTTTTTTTAAATTTTCAAGTTCCTCCCAAATGGTGAAGGGTATCAAAAGCTCGATCCGGACGATCTTTGGGGGGTTTTCACTTGTTTAGAACTGTGAACGTAAGATAACCATATCTATAATACACTTCTTCATTTTGTCCGATGCTGGTGTTGAACTCACTATGTTGTGATTTGTAAAGGGTGATTTTTAAGCTGTTATCTATTGGCAACACTGGTTTAAAACATCGAGCACGTTTCTTGTTTTGTTTCACTCTCAAACATCTTCAGTTTAGCCTATAATATAACCATGAATCGTCTTACAAACGAACAATGCTTGAATTTTATTGTCAAAATGGGCTCTTGGTTTGGTGGCACCCATCTTATCGAAAACTAATGTTCAGTGATGAAGTTCATTATTTGGCTCAATATGTACGTAAGTGGGCAGAATTGTCGATTTTGGAGTGAAGATCAGCCAGAAGTATTGCAAAAGCTACCAATGAGATGATATCCAGCTTTTTTTGGCCCAAAATGCAATAGCTTGACTTACACGACATGAGCTTTCAACAAGACGGTGCTTACTGAGAGGCGAATTTGTCGAATATTTTATTTCACGTTCGGAAATTGCCAATTGGTCCCCTAGATCTTGCGATTTAACTCTTTTAGGTTATTTGATGGTAAAGCTCATGCCTATACAGACAATCTCTTCACTCGTGAGATACCGACTGAAATGTTTGAAAGAGTGTGCCAAATTTGGACTAAGCGGATGGACCACTTAAAATAATCTATATGGACCGTACTATTATCTAAAAATAAAGATTTCATTCAATGTTTTAAATTTTATGTATTTCTTAACTTTCCTATATCACCCTACATTTGATTACCTTCATACCATGATAGACACCGGCGAGAAAATGTTTTGTTTCTAATCCCAAATTCTATAGTAAGTGTTTCAAATTTGATTTCGATATGTCGAAATCGAGGTGGCAAACCTCCATTTTGCCATTTCCTTTTTATACCCTCCACCATTGTATGGAGCTTCAAAACGAAATGAAGTAGATTGTCAAAATTTTACTAAAATTTATATTATGTCTGCAGGGCTTTTGGTATTAAAAATGGGCCATGTAGGTCTACATTCGTCTACTTCGGTTGACTTTACTGTCGTCTTATCTTTGACTTTCTTCCTCTCTGGAGACTGTAAATCCTCTCCCTCTGAAACGGCTTCGGAGGTTAAGGACGTATATCAAATAGTGAGAACTTAGTATGTCGAATTGCTTCACAACCTGTGTCCATATAATGTAGTACTCCTATTCACGATCGTCCACAGTACCATAGCGAGTATTCTTTGTACAACGATCGGTTTACCAAAATTTGTAAAAGGCCACGTTCCAAAGATAAAAGGCATCCAAATTGCAATAGTCCCAACAAAGTCATTGAAAACCTTATGCAGTCAAACAAATGTACATTTCTGTCGGTTACGAAAATTGTGTCAGAATTATTGTTGTTATTGTTGTTGTAATCTCGACATATGAACCAAGTCAAGCGTTAAAATAAAAGAAACAACTTGTGGAGTTACGCTTTAATGGTCATTTATGTAGATAATAATTGATTTCATAAAAAAAACTAAAACAAAGAAAATGTTTGTACAACAAAAACATTGCGAATGTTCAAACTCTGATTCATGACATTTGAAGGTTTTGGTTTTTGTTAATGCACACGCTTGGCTTAATGCTGACATTCATTCATAAATGCTTTATTGGAATCGTTTACGAGCATTTATTATGTTTGATGCCGTTGTGTGTGTGTGAACGTTTACAAAATGAGGTTTTTAATTAGACAAATTTAAACTTTTTAATTTGTGCTATTTAGCCATGGTCTGGAATTCTGTAATTATACATATCTATCTTTGAAACAAGATATTTATTTTATTCCATTAAATTATTAAAATGCGTCCTTCTACGAATGATTACAGAGACGTCCATGGACGTGGACCAGAATATGGTTCCCTGACCAATGAAAAAAGTAGTTGTATTTACTAAAGTTCCTATCATAAATATGAATGTATACATAAATGTATGTATGTACATAGAAATATGTATAATCACACAGATTCAATAATCCATTTTAATTACCCAGCATGCAATATTTATTTCCATCAAAAAATTAAAAATTAATACTGAATTGAATTAAATTTGAAAGTAAAATTTCATTTAATGAAGTCATTGTTAATTGTTTTTTTTTCCTCTCTACCAAATTGAATATTTGTTACATTAAAAACTAACAGTCCTTCAAATGACTTTCAAGATTAGACTTGAGAAACACACACACACAAAAAACATATTCCACAATATAAAATACAAATGTGAACGCATTAACCGACTACGTTCATTTGGGGTGGAGATAGACATGCACGCATTTCAGCCGATACGGGCGGGCAATAAACAGACATATATGGGCTGCAACGACAAGCGTATATGATTATAAATCTTGGAATTTCTCGGTAGTGACTCGTGTATATCATTTGCACAGGTGTGTAATTAAAAACAATTTAAGGTGAATCGTGTAGAGCGAGTGGTCAAGCCGCAAAGACAAACATCAACTCCACCAAAAGCTTGTTTTCACTTTTAATTCGACTGTAATTTGAATTGTGTCATTGAGGAATATCGTAGAAAACAAGCGTTTATGTTCTGACATTGCTATTCGACATTGTCACATTCTACATTTCCAGAGTTCCGCTTTAATATAAAGTTCGTTGTTATATTTTGTGTAAATTTTTATACCCTCCATTATACTATGGAGGGTATATTAACTTTGTCATTCCGTTTGTAACTCCTCGAAATACTAATGTCAGACCTAACAAAGTATATATATTCTTGATCAGCGTAAAATTCTAAGTCGATTTAGCTATGTGCGTCTTCCAAACGAATTGAGATAGAAGACTAAAATTTTGCACACAAGTTTATTTTGCCAGCAGGCAGGTTAAGTTCGTAAATGGGCCATATAGATCCACATTTTCACATAGCCCTCATATAATCGATATCCGTTATTTTTATGATTTTAGCGACATTATTCTTCGGAATGGTTTCAAATTTGGTATTTGAAGTTCGAAATGGATACTACAGACTAAGACAAAAAATTGTCTATGCAGGTCCACGTCTTCGTATAGCCCTCGTATAACGGTACCTCCCTAAATTCGATATTATGATGATTTTAGCGACCTTATTCACGGATTTTTTTCAAGTTTCGTATTTCAATATTGTAATGGCTTATAACAAAAGTGGCCTATGCAGGTCCACGTCTTCGTATAGACCCTAATATAGCATTTTCAGAATAAATGAAAACTTTTGCAGTGGGAATGAAACCTTTTGCAACCGAAATGATACCTTTTGCAACCAAAATGAAACTTTTTGCAAATCAAATGAAACTTTTAGATTTATAGAAGGAAAAATTACAAAAAAATTTTATTTTTAGTAGGTTTAAAATTAAATCAACTAATTATAACCAATATATAGTTAAAGAGGATTTTTTATTGATTATTAATATTTATGTTTTTATAAAATTTTTTCTTAAAGCTCCCATAAAACGCAAGTGTAGATGCAGAAAGATTGAAAAAAGTTTACAAGGTATTTTTTCCAAAGGACCCGAATTAGGTACCTTTTTATAACCTCCTCCCTGGAAAGGAGGGTATATTAAATTTGTCATTCGGTTTGTAACACCTCTAAATATTCGTCGTAGACCACATAAAGTATATATAATCATGATCAAAGTTGATTTAATGATTTCCACTTATATCTCTGTATTGAAATCACGACTGCTCTATCTCCATGATCAATAAAGCTGCGAAGCAGGAATCCTTTATTAGGTAAGATTAATAGTATACTATAACTATAAAAAATTGTGGTAAATCTTAATTTCACATTTCAGTCCTGGCCATACCTATATGGGCCAAAATTTGTTTCAATTTCTCTTTTTAGCCTTAAGCATTTGGAATTTAACAATATGGAAGCATTTTATATCAAATCAATAAAGGACCATTTGTTATTACAATAATTGAAAGTTTAAGAAATAATATAAAAATGTAGATATTTATCAATTATTAATTGATTTAATTTTAAAACTACTAAAAATAAAAGTGTTTCGTTATTTTTCCTTCTATAAATTTAAAAGATTCATTTGATTTGCAAAAAGTTTCATTTCGGTTGCAAATGGTTTCATTTCGATTGCAAACGGTTTCATTCCCACTGCAAAATGTTTCATTTCCACTGCAAAAGGTTTCAATTCCACTACAAAAAGTTTCATTTCCGCTGCAAAAAGTTTCATTTGAATTTCAAAAGGTTTCATTTAATCTGAAAATGCTATATAACGGCTATATTCGATATTTTTAAGATTTTAACAGAATTTTTAACGGATTTTATTTTTTGAAAATTTTTAAATTTGTTTCAAATGGTGGAGCGTATTCAAAGTTTGGGCCGTTCGAACTTACTGCTTTTTAACTTGTTTACTCATATAACTTCAACATATTTATATACCGATATTTAGAAACCAGTAAGGAAAGTTCAAAACTCGTGCGGGGCCGACTATATGATACCCTACAACACTATGCGTAATTATTAGAGTTCCCGCAACCAAAAAAGTGTATATTTGGAATTTATGTAAAGTAGATCATATCGACTATGAATCTTATTTGAATGCGTATCATGTCTTTAGAGTAGCCACAATTTGGAGACTATAACCAACACTGAACCAATTTTCAACAAATTTGTCGGAGGCTTTTGTACATCGAACAATATATACACCGGATCGAGTTTTACCAAATGGTAAAATTCGGTTGAATATGAAACAAGTAAAAAAGCTGTAAGTTCGGCCGGGCCGAACTTTTAATACCCTCCACCATTTGGTACAAATTTGGCAATTTCCAAAAAAAAAAACCGTTAAAAATTCTGTTAAAATCTTAAAAATACCGAATGCTTATACGACGACATGGGCCTGCATAGGCAACTTTTGTCATAAATTATTACAATATTTAAATGCGAAACTTGAAGAAAAATCTGTTTATGATGTAGCTAAAATCGTCAAAATACCGAATATGGGGGGTACCGTTATATGGGGGCAATACGAAGACGTGGACCTGCACAGACAATTTTCTGGCATGGACTGAAGTATCCATTACGAACTTCACATACGAAATTTGAAACAATCCCTGTAAATAATGTCGCTAAAATCATTAAAATACCGAATATCGGGGGGTACCGTTATATGGGGGCTATATGAAAACGTGGACCTACATGGCTCATTCTTTGACTTTGGATGAAGTATCCATTACGAACTTCAAATGCCAAATTTGAAACGATTCCGCTAAACAATGTCGCTAAAATCATCAAAATACCGAATATCGGGGGGTACCGTTATATGGGGGCTATATGAAGACGTGGACCTACATGGCTCATTTTTTGATTTAGGATGTAGTATCCATTACGAACTTCAAATACCAAATTTGAAACGATTTCGGTAAACAATGTCGCTAAAATCATCAAAAAACCGAATATCGGGGGTACCGTTATATCGGGGCTACAGGAAGACGTGGACCTGCACAGATAATTTTCTGTCTTAGGCTGTAGCATCCATTACAAACTTCAAATGCCAAATTTGAAATAATTCCGGTGAATAATGTCGCTAAAATCATCAAAATACCGAATATCGGGAGGTACCGTTATATGGGGGCTATATGATAACTTGGACCTACATGGCCCAGTTACGAACTAAACCTGTCTACTGGGAAAAAATACATGTGTGCAAAATTTTAGCCTTCTATCTCAATTTGTTCGAAAGATAGCGTGATTACAACAGACAGACAGACAGACGGACAGACAGACACACAGACAGACAGACGGACATGGCTAAATCGTCTTAGAATTTTACGCTGATCAAGAATATATATACTTTGTTGGGTCTGACATGAATATTTCGAGGAGTTACAAACGGAATGACAAAATTAATATACCCTCCATAGTATGGTGGAGGGTATAAAAATCTATTCAATTTGAGCTGATATTACATATATGTTGAGCAATAACCGTAAAATCGGATGAAGATGTATATCGAAACTGTATAAAAATCTGAACCGATCTCGATAAAATTTGGCAGAGATATTTTCGAGCAATATCTGATGTCCAGTATCAAATATTCTTGTTGTGGACTGCATATTACGCATGTTATGAACTTAAATACCAAATCGGATGAAACATATACATAAGAGCTATAGCTATATCTGAACCGATTTACACAAAAATTTGATGTACTTTCTTCCAGACTGAATGCGGTCGGATGTGCCGAAATTCAGGTTAGTTGGAATGAAATTGGCCATTTTCGGCACCATTAACCTGAAATCGGTTGGAGATATATATGGGAGTAATATCTAAATTTGAAACGATCCTCAGCAATTTTATAGTGTTCGTCCTTGTTCCAAATAAATATTTTTTGGAAAATTTCATATCAATCGGATAATAAATGCGACCTGCATATTGTTCACAAGAATACATGAACGGACGGACTGACATGCATAAATCAACTCTGAAAGTGATTCTATTAAGATCCTCAAAATAAACTATGGGTCTATGTCGATGCCTTCTCCATGTTACAAACAAATGCACAAACACATAATACCCTTACCGCGATTCCCAGCTTCGTTTGTAGCCTTACAGCTTTGTTACCTGAATTATTGCTTGCTGTTACCTTTATTATTCTACCATGGTTTAAGCACAAGAAAAGATAAATAAAATTCGTCTTCCAAAGATTTGGAGTAAATAGGAGATCATTTATTATTTTTGTAAAAAATACAACTCACTATTCGTAAGTTTTTAGATGTTGAAATTAATGTTTATTGGTGTATGAAAATTGTAAATTCATTTGAGTTCGGATTAGGTTTCAATAAGAAATTTCATTTTTGTCCCTTATAAACTTTATTGAATTTCATCTACAATTCATATTTGTTTGTAATACAATTGCCGCTTTGTCAGGACTAAAATGTTAGAGTGTGGTATGTAGCCATGTATACTCTCCCGTCTAAATTAATATGTCATGCGACGATGTCGAACTGCGTATTTTCACCATTAGATTTCTGAAATTTTATTATGTCCAGAAGAGTTAGTTTCATATTCATATTATCTACAGATTCACGAGTGGTTTCCAGGTGACGGATAATATCACACATATCTCTAACGAAAGAAAGTTCCTGAACTCTTCGGGACAAGCGGTTTTTTGACAAAATGGTGAAGGAGGTGTTTTGAGGATCTAAGTACTCTTGACTGGCAACAGGTAAGATTCTTTACCTCAAATATTCTGTATATAGAGTGCTGACAACGAAATTTAGATCATAAAAAATTCAAATCAGGGAATGCTTTTTGGTTCAATGAAAATATAATGGGAAAACAATTTTCTTTATGCGATTTTGCATTTGACATTTTTCTCCTTATGCATTTTTCATTTCACATTTTCATAGAAGAAGAATTGAGCTCCAGCTTATCTTTATTTGCATAGATGTTCGTACGAACACAATTGATAACAGTTTATCTGTTCGTTTACTTTTTCAGTCCATGTTATCTAGTAACTCCTTGTACACAAGTAAGACATTTTGCATTGGACGATTGATAAACGAAAAGCATTCAGTAGCAATTTCTATTTTACTAGGCACCTATGGACGTGTTAAAAGTAGCAACAGCTTCTAATTGGCTTATATATTTTGAAACACCCATTTGGTCGCAAATATTGGATAATAGACACGCCATTTTGGATAGTTTAATAGCACCGGTCAGAAACAAAAATATAAACACTTTGCAAGACTACATGACAGTATCTCAGGGATGCATTGTGCTAACATTGTGAGAAATAAAAAAACCGCATCATAGTCAAATGTCATAATGTTTACAATTTTTTTTTTAATTTTATTGATTGAAAGTAAAAAGTGTCGGAAATAGCATCAAATTTTAGAATATGTTTAGATTTTTTCGAATTGGTCACCTTTGGCACGAATTATAGCCTTCAAACGGCCAATGAAACCGTCACACGCTGCCCGAATATTGCTCTGCGGTATTTTGGCCTATTCCCGGCGAAGCGCTTCCTTAAGGTGGTATTTTTGAGTGCCAACCTAGCTTTCCAAAATACTCCAGACAAAATAGTCCAACGGATTGGTATCCGGAAATGTTGGTGGCCATTATGCGCTGGAAATGAAGCGAGGAACCTCATTTTGTAACCATTCTTGGGTGGCGCGTGCTGAGTGCGATGGTGCTGAGTACTGTTTGAATGTCCAAGGTCTGCGGCCAAAATGTTTGCGTGCCCAAGGCTTTAATACACCCTCCAGAATATTTTCGCGATAATATTCGGCATTTATTTTGAAACCACGGTCGATTTATACGAGCGGAGAGCGACCATCGGCTGTTATGGTGGCCCACACCACCACCATGGCCGGCGCTTGAGTTCTGGTAGCCAACCGAAGGTGCACATTTTCTGACCTGACCTCTTTGGCAAGTAAACACGATCATTTTGTTTGTTTACAAACTGCTGGACAACGAATGATTTCTCATCGGGCAAAACCAAATTCAGCAGTTCACCATTTTCGGCCAAGCGAAGCAACTCTTTAGCTCTTTTGAGTCTATTCTCTTTCTGTTGCGGTGTAAGTTCTTGCACTTTTTGGAATTCCAATGGCTTTACCCCGAGCTCATTTTTCAATATTCGACGAAAGGATGTGCTGTTGCTGTTTTCTTCCGTCCACTTCCTTGAAGTCGGGCTACGCTACCAGTATCACGGTAACGAGCGATGGTACGAGACATAAAAGATTTATTCACATTTAAATGCTGGAGTTCTCTAACGAAGGCTACCTGTGGGTTTCCAGCCAAATATAAAGAATTCACACTATTTCCATCACGAATAACTTTTTTCTGGAAAATTCTCACCAAAATGCTTTGTACGCTTGTAAACAATATAATGAGCTGTCACTGGAATAATTTTAACAACTGTCGGACGAGTGTCTTATAAATAGCAACGGTCTGAAGTTGGTTGCAGTTTTTTCATCTCACCCTGTACTTTCCAAATTGTGGAAAGTATTAAAAGTTCGGCCCGGCCTTTTTCAATTAATCAGCTTCTAATTGGTCGATATGTTGATTCTGAAGGAGTGTCATCGAATTCAAATAACTGTTTATTCAACTAAATTTACGATGTCAAAGAACGGGAACAAACCAAATATGTGTGTATTCTTTACTACAAAAAGTATTATACTATCATTTGTAGGTCAACATCTTCATAAACTCAAACAAAGGCCTTGAAATATTTATATATTTATGTAAATCACAATGTCCAATGAATCACTATAAAATCAAATTGATACTAGCGACGTCTCTTCCTTCCACTTTTTTTTCAAAACAAATGTTTAATTTTGAACAATGCCATGCAATACGACCTTGACTAAAATCGCAAGTTGCCAAATCCCTTTACTCTTCAACGAAAACGTTTAACAAAGAATTGGACCCAACGAATGGAAAAGTGAATGTGGTTTTATATTTAATATTTAAATATAATTTCTTACCTGTTTTCATCGTAGGCCCGTACCGCGTTCTGGTTTGAACATAAAGAACTAGAATTACCCATTCTATTCGATAGTTGAAACGTTTCAATACTGTTTTTCACTTTACAAGGAAAAAATCAATACATTAACTTTTATTAACTCAATTAACGTTTTTCATGTACGAGGACATGAAAACTTAATGATTTATTTAACAAAAACACGCGAACACGGCAGTTAGTGGCCAGGACTATTGGGCGGACGCTTTTCCTACGCCACTCATAACAGGTAGTTTTACACCGGGAATAGTTGTTTGACCGTATTTATGAATGGAATTTTTCAGTTTACAAAATTATGTATTCTTTTTGGTTTGGTTTGGTTGGACGTTCACAATTGAAATTTAAAAACAAATAACGAATTTTTATTGTCTCAATTTGTTGCCAGAGGTCTTTACACTTTTTGGTCAGTCATCAGTTCGTTAGGCGGACGAGGTTGTAATTGCGCGCAAGTGCGCTGGAAACTTGGACACCAGTCAACGATTCGAAACCGATTGAGGCGAATGGAGAATGTCGTCGGTAGAGTTGTTGCACATGTTCGCATGGTCAAAACGACAATTACAACAAAAACAAAACAAAAAGCCAAAAAACAGAAAAAACAATGGGAAGGTGAAACAACAGCATTTGGTATTGTGAATCGTTCACCAGTCAGTTGGTCAAACACACCCCTTCTCTGATTTAGTTGCCAGACAAGTTGTCTGCTCGGTTTGGTGGAATGTAATCCACATATTAAAACAAACTCATTTTATATTTTAATGTATGCTGTATATGAAGAGTACAATAGGATGTGCTGAGAATTGAAAAACGTAATGGGGTCCACTTCGTTTAAGTTTTTTGGAAATGTTCCGAAAAATTAAAATTAAATTATGTTGTGCAGATGATATATATCTCTGAACCCCTTCTGGTACGTCACTCACAAAGGGTCACAATTTTCAAATACTTTTATCTGTCATAACTTGCGAAAGAAGTCAACGATTCTTTACAACTTCTACTATCTAAATATAATATATATCTATATTATTCGCCAGAAACCTGAGATGAATGGGAAATTTATGATTTTCCATAAATTGGATATAAATGTTCGATTTTCTTGTAATATTGCTCACACCAATATTTTTATATATATTAGATGAAGCATGAAAATCGAATACTTCGGTCGACTATATCTGGTACCTCACGCACATGTAAACATTCTCTAAAAATAATCACATGTGTCATATAAAGTGAAGGAAGTTACCAATATAGTCCAAACCTGTCACGTCGCAATATTTATATATTTATAAATAAATATTGCTTTACGACACGAAATGGCCAATATTGGCCTATTCCTTCGTTAAACATTTGAATAACCATAACAGAAGTCAAAATATTTTTAAATACTCGTACATTAGCTGAGGGTATACATCTGTCGGCAAAACCGATATTTACTTTTTAACTTGTTTATTGTTAGCTTAATACCATTGCAAAGGCGTTTTGGGTCAATGCTTCTTAATAAAAGCATATCCTAATCTGTACCGACTTCAATATAATTTAACAAAATTTACTTTTACACCAAATTCCGTCACACATTCTATATTTCATTGAAATTTAAGGTCATTGAAATTTAATCGGCCGATAATATGTGTATAGGAGTTATATTCAAATCTTAACCGATTTCTAATAAATTTGTCAAATTCATTATTTTAACCAAATTCCAAATTCGTGTTTGGTGCATAGCATACATGAAATCGGCCGAAATATATACATTGGAGCTATACCCAAACCTCAACTGATTTCAATCGGTAACAAATCTCGTCTCTCTTCCCGAGAGAATCGGATATACATATCGCGTTGGGTGATCAAATATGTAAAATCGGCCGAAAATATATATGGAAGCTATATTCAAATATGAACCAATTTCAATATAATTTGTCAAATTTATTTTTTGTTCCAAATTCCGCTACTCATTGATCTGTTATCGATAAATAGATATGTGCATATAAAATTTAAATATAGCCTATGTTACTTTCAGTCGATGTTGTTGTACACCTTTTAGGAAAATCTGTTTAGCGGTTTTCGAGTCCATAAATTACAAACAAACAAACATACAAATATTTTCCTCTTTTATGGATATAGATAGCTGAACCCCATGTGCTTCGCTACCCCTTTTGATTTTCAATGCATTCAAAATTTTATATATGTAAATAGGGTAAGTGCGCCTAAGTTCAGCATGTCCCAGTAGTCGGCAGTTTTGAAATTTAAACTTAAATAACTAAAAATGGAATTGACCAAATAATCAAGCACTTTTCTCTTATATTATTTAATGCCGACATTAGGAATAGATAAAGAGATTTGCCAGTAGTCGGCAGGGGGTGCTGATTACTAGAAAAATATTATTTTTGACCTATTTCACCAAAACTTGAGAAAAGTATTAAAAAATAATCCAAAAACTACTCAAATAATAAAATAGTTTTGAGTCGGCAGTTGCTTTTATTTGTGCTTTTTGACCAATTAAGTAGGTTTTTGAAATCAGCTATTTGACGTTTTAGATAACGGTGGCAGATCAATTCACATATTCCAATATAAGAAAGGTACTTTTTTATTTAATCTCATTTTTATTTTAATCCATAATCCATCCATACGTTACTGAAGGCAGCCATACTATTCTTGATTTTCTACCTATATTTGGTTTAGAATGATAATTAAATAAAACACTATGTTGCGGAGCAGCGAAAATGAATAAAAAAGGAAATAAAACACAAAATATTAGAATTTTTAAATAATAAAAAATTGGCGGTTTTATTGAATATTAGTCGAAGAACTAATATTATTTACCTTTTTTAACAATGGGTGTTGTGTAGATGTTGTTGGACGAAAATCCGAAAAACAAGTAAGTTAAAAAGTAGCGAGCAAGCCTAGATGTCACAAGAGAGGCGCGAATTGATCATCTTTGCTCGTTACAATTTGTCATCACTAACTTTGAACGAAAGTTCAAAGTTGAATAAAATGGTATTTGACAAATTGAAGAAAAAGAGCAAAGGGTTGCATTTTTGAAGAAATTAAATTAAATTGAAGTTAAACATTACCGCCACCCTTGAAACATCTAGCGATGTTACAACAAAAAAAATCTTAACTTACAATAAATAGGAAATACAATTATAATAAATAAGAGGCGTAACCGTCAATTTTGAGCATAAAAAATTCATTTTATTATGTATATATATATATATATTTTTTTTTTTTTAATTTTTTCAAAAAACATTTGATGGTCGTATAACCATCGAGACAATAGAAGATTGCCTCCAAAAATCATCTTGGCGATAGAGACAGATGTTGGCTGATCATCTCTGGCGATCCTACAGTGGACAAGGACCCGATATCACCCAACCAAAAATGGTTAATTGAGCCCAGGGGAACCCTGGACTCGAATAAGTCTGTGACTTTATTACCTTCGGGTACACATCAGGCCCAAGAATGAGCCCCACGTGAGCGGACTTATGGAATTCGGGATCTGCCAATTGCATCCCGGCATAATGGTCCTTGAAATAGTCGGGGACTGATTGCGACGGCGTGACCACATGCCTCAAGGACATACTTCTGGCGGAAACGCGCAGAAGTTGGGACGAATCATGAAATGATTGCAAAGTAAGTTGGCAATAAAGCTCTTGGCCAACGTTTAGAGAATTGAGCTGAAGCTTACTGGCCAGCGTTGAGCATATACGGCTATGTCCAGCACAAGGGTCCAACAGCGCTCTGACTGGTACTTTTCTATCCGGAAGGATAATATGAACCACCATTGTCGGCCCCAGCGTAACAATGGGCTGGATGGACTGTATAGTCGGAACAACAAAGCTCGACGGCTTGGACGAGACCGGACAAGGAGGAGCGGACAATCTCGGTTTAGAGGACTTCTTTGGAACGGACTTTTTCGAAGTGGGTATATGCGACGAGGTGGATGGACGAGACGTGGAATCTTTTTTACCCGAAGGTCGGACATTTCCCTTGGATAGGGGCTTTTTGCCGAGGTGAAGAAGTGTATGGTGGTCGCCTTTACACTTCTGACAACGATGTGGACTCAAACATTTTCGGAGGGTATGTGACCTGCCTAAACAATTGGAGCAGAAATGCTCCTGAACCACAAATCGAATCCTTTTTTCACCGGTCAATTTGATGAACTCGGGACATTCCCGAAGGACGTGCCTCTGTGTGCATAAAACACATTTAGGTCCCTGTTGTCGAATGGATCTTGCCACTGTGCATTTACCTTGAGGAGTTTCGGCGGAAGTGGGAGTTTTAGTCTCCCGTAGAGGAGCAACCACTCCGCCTGTAGTAGCCACATCTGTCGATTGAGGTTCGTGTACGACGGGTGCAAGCTCCCGTAGAGGAGACGCCGTACCGACGGTCCAGGCAGAGCCTTGGGGAGATGCAGACCTCGCTGGTGCAATCTCCCGTAGAGGAGCAGCGGTGTCTGCGCCTGTGGTCGGAAGGCCACTGGTTGAGGCTAGGAGCACCTGAGGGGTAACTCCTGCCGGTTGGGACGAAAATCCCTGATTTGGCGCAGACTCTGCAGTGCAATTCACCCGTAGAGGAGAAGCAGAGGCTGTTTGATCGGCCGTAGAGCCGGGTGAGTTGGCTGGTAGTGCCGTTGCAGGTTCCCGAAGAGGAGCCGCAGCATTGGTGACCCCGCGTATATCGGAGTCCTGGGAGCCCAAGGGTATAATGGCATCCTCAACACCTCTCTCTTCATCCGACATTGGGATGTCCTCATCGTAGTAAGGAAGGGATGCGGCCATCTGACTCAAATTTTCCATCTGTGAAAAAAGTGGAGATGGCATGGGAGAGAGGTGAACATTTTAATCGTCGTCGGTCAAAATGACCAGCTTAACTACAGGTCGTCTTACGATACCGTTTTCCGTTTTTATATCAGCGACGCGAACGTGACCGTCAATTCCCGGATAAACTTGGACAACGCGACCTAATTTCCACGCTGTGGGAGGTAAATGTTCCTGTCGAAGGACAACTAAATCATCCGGTTGAATATCGCGTTGCGGAAATTTCCACTTGTAACGATGGTGGAGGCTCTTTAAATATTCTTCTTTCCACCGAAGGCAGAATTGTTGTGAGAGCGCTTTTAATTTTCTATACCGGTTAACGATATCCAATGGAGATTCATTTATTATGGGCTCCGGAGGAGCGAGGATCGGAGATCCTATAAGGAAATGCCCAGGTGTAAGGGCTACCGTAGTGTCAAGACTATCATTCATGGGACAGAGCGGACGAGAATTTAAGCATGCCTCAATTCTTGTTAACAATGTAGAAAATTCTTCAAACGTATATTTGAAATTTTTAGCCATTTTCCTAAAATGAGTTTTAAAGCTTTTAACCGCAGCTTCCCAAAGTCCACCCATATGTGGAGCTCCAGCTGGGTTAAATCTCCATGAAAGCTCTTGATAGGAAAACTTTGATCGGAGTTTATCACGAATTTCATTTAATGCTTGCTTAAATTCCCGTTCTATCTCTCGAGATGCACCAACGAAGTTAGTGCCGTTGTCCGAGAAGATAGTTTTTGGACATCCACGACGAGATATAAATCTATTAAATGCAGCCAGGATGGTAGTGGTAGATAAATCCGAGGCTAGCTCTAAATGTATTGCACACGAAGACACAGACATAAAATGAAAAGCACACGAAGACACAGACATACCCCTTTGTAATTTTACAACATCTACCTGTAAAGGATTTAATGTCGAATGGGCCAGCGAAATCGATACCTGTAGAGGTGAAAGGCCTAACCAAAACCGTTCTTTCTGGAGGCAGAGATGCCATAATTTGGGTACAAGTACGCTTCTTTGCTAAAACGCACAATTTGCAATGCCTTATGGTTGACCTAATCAGTGAAGTAGCGCGAGGAATCCAGTACTCCATGCGAAGCATACGGAGCATTAATTGGTTTCCTCCATGAAGCGAATCTACATGAATTTGTTCCAACAACAGTCTTGCGAATTTACTATGATAAGGTAAGAGAATAGGATGCCGTTCAGAATAGGAGAGAGTCGGAGACTGCGATAGGCGTCCATTCAATCTCATTACCCCTTCTTTATCCAGAAATGGATTTAGAGATAAAATATCACTTTTAGGATTAAGTGGTCGTTTATGAAGTAAGGCATAATATTCCTCTGAATAGTATGCCTTTTGAGCAAGCGCAGCAAGACGTAATTTTACTGCTAGGATCTCTGAATTGTTAGGAGCGGAACTCTCATAATGATGTTTACCTCTATGAAAAGAATGCGTATTGTGGAAAAATCGAAAGATATATGCAATGGCGCGAAATGCTCTATCTATGGAAGAAAATCTATTTAAAACGTCATCATAGTCTTTGATAAATGTGACATGACTTTTAACAGGACGAAGTTCGACCTCAGTGTCAACAGAAACATTTTGAATTTCCCAGTTAGAACTATTAAGGCTTAGCCAATGAGGACCGTGCCACCAAATTTGAGAAGAGGCCAACTCCGAAGGAGAAAGCCCCCTACTACCTAAATCAGCAGGATTGTCCTCAGATCGAACATGAAACCATTTATTTTGCCCAACATTCTCTTGAATGCGACATACCCTATTGGCAACGAAAGTAGACCATGTAGATGGCGTTTTTTGAAGCCAAGAAAGGACGATCGTAGAATCGGTCCAACAAAAGATATTATTAAAAGATATGTCAATTTCACTCAAAATACCCTTGACAAGTTCTGATGCTAATACAGCACCGCATAATTCTAAACGAGGTAGGGAAATGGACTTAAGCGGAGCTACTTTTGTTTTGCAAGTCAGCAAATTTGTGAAAATTTTCCCATTTGAAGCAACGACACGAATGTACGCTACCCCCGCGTATGCCTTTTCCGAGGCATCGGAAAAGACATGAAGTTCGACATGACAAAGAGGTGAATATTGGACCCAACGAGGAATGGATATGGAATTAACACCCTGATAAGAAATCACAAATTTTTCCCATTCGCGTTCTGTCGAAGACGGAAGCGAATCGTCCCAACCAATTTTGTCTAGCCAAATACGCTGCATGATGATTTTTGCTACAACAATTACTGGTCCTAACCATCCTACTGGATCGAAGAGCCTGGCGATGGTTGACAAAACTTCCCGTTTAGTATATTTGGACCGGTGTTCCAGAGGGTTAACACTGAAATAGAAATGGTCCAACTGTGCATTCCAGCGAATGCCCAGCGGTTTTGAACTACTAGCTTCCACGAAAGTGAGAAGCTTAGCATCATATAGGTGATCTAAGGGAAGACAATCTAAAATTTCTCGATTATTGGCTGTCCATTTACGAAGTTCAAACTTCGCGGAAGAAAGAGCACCAATGAGTTGGTCTCTTGATTTTTGCGCTGTCTCCAAATCGTGATAACCGGCCAAGACGTCATCTACGTACATGCACTTCCGAAGGATATGTGCAGCTAGCGGAAATTCATTTTCTGTATCATCGGCCAATTGAAGTAAAGTCCGAATCGCAAGATAAGGAGCACAGTTTACTCCGAAGGTTACCGTTTGAAGTTCAAAGTCTTGAACCGGTTTGTTGGGAGAATCCCGAAATAAAATTCGTTGGAGAGGCGTATGAGCAGAATCGACACGAATTTGCCTGTACATTTGCGTTATGTCGCAATTGAATACAAATTGGAAAAGTCTCCATCTTAGAATAAGAAGGACTAGGTCCAACTGAAGAGTTGGGCCGACATAGAGAATATCGTTAAGACTATTCCCGTTGGAAGTCTTGTTCGAGGCATTGAAAACCACTCGCAATTTTGTTGTTTGTTTATCCGGATTAATAACCGGATGGTGAGGAAGATAGCAAACTGTAGAGCTTGCTGACGAAGTTGAAACCCGTCTCATGTGGTCTAATTCTAAATATTCCCGGACCACCCCATCGTAAATGGTTTTAATTTGCGGTTTTCTTAGGAGTGACGCCTCATTTCGAAAGAATTGTCGTAAGCAATTGGTCCTAGAATGACCAAGTTGGCCTGCGAATTCAGGAATGATAGGAAGTGTGACAATATATCTGCCTTCTGAGTCCCGTCGAGTCGTCTTTTTGAAATTTTCCTCACAGAATTTGTCCGAAGGAGACAAGATAGCGCGTTTTGGAGGTTCTTCCAATTCCCAGAATCGAAGAAGAGTCTTGTTAAGATCTTCTTCCGGAAAGTTGATAGTGGTTGTTAAAACCGTAATTGTAGAATTGGGAATGGGACCAGTAATGATCCAGCCGAAAACAGTTCTCTGTGCCATTAAAGAACCTAAGATGTTCGATTGAATTCCCTGTAAAAGGATTCTAGGATATAAATCAGCGCCTAGTAGAAGGTCAACTGGTCTAGAATCGCAGAAGTTTCTATCTGCCAAACGAATATTTGGCAAACGGGAAATTATGTCACCACCTATGGAAATGGAGGGTAAATTACCAGAAATACCGGGAACCACTAGAGCTGGGATTTCAAAGAAAATTGATGAGTCGATAGGAGAACCTATGCATATTGAGCACAATTTTCTGGATGTAGTGGAAACACTTTGATTAACGCCAGAAATCGTAGCTTGGGACGACGTAGTAGAAATACCAAGACGACGTTGCAAATTTTCAGTGATGAAAGACGCTTCAGAAGCTGGGTCGATTAGGGCACGAGCAGGGTATGTGATGCCTTGGTGAATTAGAATCACCATTGCAGTACCCAAAACAACATTTTTGTTTTGCGAAATATGATACACTTGCCGATTGACAGAGTGGGATATACCTGACGAAGTCGAGGGAATATTTGGATTCGCATTGATGGATTGGTTAGAAGTTGTTGGCGACGGAGTCGCTGCTGGTGTAGAATTTGCGTGATTTGACATCTCACGATGTAAAAGTGTGTGATGTCGCTTATTGCATTTCCCACAATTGTGTTTACTTACACATTTTTTAACTTCATGACCAACCGTCAGACAGTTCAGACAACAATTGAAGCGTTTGAGCACTGAAAAACGACCTTCTATGGATAATTTTTTGAACTCTGGACAAAAGCGCAATGGATGAACCAATTTAGAACAGAGAACGCAAGATTTAAATGAAGAAGCACTTGAAGACACAGAAGGTACGGACTTTGTTAGGTGAGTCCGCACTTTTTTCTCAACCTTTTTTGATGAGTCAATACCTCGAATATCTCGGAGACAAGTAAGGGTCTGGATCCTTTCCGTAAGAAAACGATCCAAATCCTTCCAATCAGAAAAAGCCGACTTGTCTTTGACCGTCTGCTCCCAAAGCGAGACCGTGTGCTTAGGCAATCTTTGAATGCATATGAAGACTAATATGGGATCCCAGTCGTTCGTAGAAACGTCATAGATCGCCATAGCCGAAATGCATCCATTGATTGCTCGTTGTAGATTTTTCAAACTTGCACTGGACTCATTATCGAGAACTGGAAGATCAAAGAGCAATTTCAATTGGTTGTTAACCAAGATTCGGACATTGTCATATGTCTCCTTTAAGGCCTGCCACGCTAAAGCGAAACTTTTGTGTGTCAGCGGAAACTTTGAAATTATGTCTTTGGCTTCCCCACTGGTTTTCTTAAGTAAATAACATAATTTTTCAATGTTACTAAGTCGACTGTTGTTGATGTATACTGCAGAAAACAGATCCCTAAAGGTAGGCCAGGAAAGGAAATCGCCATTGAAAACATCTATATCGCATGGCGGTAGATTCAGACTATGCATTACATCGTCATTTGAAGCGAAAACTTCAACTGACGGTTCCGTATGGCGCGAAACGCCAGACAGAGGCAAAATTTCTGAATGAGGAGGAGAAACAACTCTTGGAGTGCTAGTTACATGTGAAACATGTGAATTCGAGCGATGAGACTGCTGGGTACTATTCAAACTTTGAATAAGGGAGGGGTTAGAATTTTTTTGTATGGTACGTAATTGGTCCAATTTACGATTTATTGAAGCAATGACGTTTACATATGCCCTATACGCAACGTCATATTTACTTTCTGCAGATGTGATGTCTTCGCTTTCAGCATCTTCAGAAGTTTGGAGATATGTAAGACATTGGTCAAACATTTCCTTCACTTTACTCCACAATTCCCTTGCCTCAGCGGCCTGAACATCAGGGGAATATATGTCCAACTCTTCCTCTCGAAGAGAAGTAAAGTTGGCTTCAAATTTTACCAGAGCATCAGTTGCTCTGATAAAGAAATCAAGTGGAGATAGTGGCATTGTGAATTAGAAAGCTCTATGAATTTGGCCAAAGAGAACAAGAACTGAATTTAAAAATCGCAAATCTGAAAATATCAGTGTAAACAAACTTTAAATTGTTAAAACTCAACGAAAATTGAGTGAAATTGTTCAAATTTATATTGAAACAGCACGAAAATGCTTTTATCTGTTAGTGAATGCTAACAAATACAACACCCAACTAGATAAAGAAACTCTTTTTTTTTTTTTAAATTTAAAAAGAAGTGATGAGAAAATGTAAATAAATTTTCTCGGTAATGAAAATCGAAAAGATTTTCACTGTGTATCGAATAATACACTCTTGTTTTTATGAGTATTTAAAAAAAAATACCAAAAACTTGAAGAAGTATTTGCAAATTTGACAAATTTTGTTTCGTTAGGTGTAGAAAACTACACGATTTTTTTTTCTCAGTGTATCGAAAAATACAGAGAATTTGATTTGTGTATCGAAATATACACAACAAAATTATTTCCGAAAAGAAATAATTAAAAAACCAAAACAAATCGCCAAAAATTGCAAAAAATCAATAAAAAAGTAATTTTGTTCAATATTTATTACTGAAGGTAGGGTGCACGGACTGTAAGATGCACGCTACAGTTCAAAACAATAATTATTTTTTCCAAAAAGGACAAAAAATTCAAATAAATATTTAAAAAATTAAAAATATTTAATTTATATTTTTATACTATACTAGCTGAACCCGGTGCGCTTCGCTACCCCTTTTGATTTTATATGCATTCAAAATTTTATTTACGAATCTATGTTGGTTAAAAAAAAAACAAATTTAAAAACTAAAAAAAAAAAATTATTGCACTACTTTAATGCGTAAATAAACAAAACCATTAGAAAAGCAGTAACATGACATACATACACGAAGGGTTTGTCCTTCGGATTTATTTATTTCATAGCAAATACCAAGCGTGCAGTAAACTGCAATCTTTTGAAGTTGAGTGGCATTTCTATTGCAATTAGTGAATTCGGGATAGCAACATACTTCGTCGTAATAAGCGTATTTCAAATTAATTGTTGTGTTGTTTTTTACTGTTAGCCTAAGGCGTTGTGAGTCAAAAGTTCTTATTAAAATCATATCCGAATCTGATCTGATTTAAATATAATTTTAAAAAAATTACTTTTACACCAAATTCCGCCACACTTTTCATATTTCATTGAAATTGGTGCGTCTAATATGTGAAATCGGCCGAGAATATATATATATATATATATATGTATATATATATATATATGTATATATATATATATATATGTATATATATATATATATGTATATATATATATATCTATATCTATAAAAGAGGAAAATGTTTGTATGTTTGTTTGTTTGTTTGTTTGTTTGTTTGTAATTTATGGACTCGAAAACCGCTGAATAGATTTTCCTCAAAATTTCCATATATACTGCAAAATCGCCTGAAAGTAACATAGGCTATATAAATTTTTGAATTTCCACTTGGAACTGGAGATATAGCATCAGAATCGGAGGTACCTCCCAAAAATTTAAATTTTATATGCACATATCTATTGATTGGTTGAAGATACAGTCTCCAAATTTGGAATACGTAACGGAATTTGATCCGAAAATAAATTTGTCAAATTAAATTGGAATCGGTTCAGATTTGGATATAGCTCCCATATATATTTTCGGCCGATTTCAAGCATTTGATGCACCAAACACGCTATGTATCCCCAATTTCAATGAAATTTGAAACGTGTGATAGATTTTATCTAAAGAATTGATTTCCCAAATTATATTGAAATCGGTTCAGATTTGGATATAGTTCCCATATATATTTTCGGCCGATTTCATGTATTTAATGCACCATACACGATAAGTATGTTCGATTCCAAAGAAATTTGGAATATGTAACGGGATTTTGATTAGAAAATAAATTAGTCAAATTATATTAAAATCTGTTCAGATTTGGATATTGCTCTCATATATATTTTCGACCGATTTCATGTATTGTATTCACAAAACACGATACGTATTTCCGATTCCAATGAAATTCGGCATGAGCGGCTAAATTTGGTACAAAAATAAATTTTGACAAATTATATTGAAATACGCTCAGATTTGATTATAGCTCCCATATATATACTCAGCCGATTTCACATATTTAATGCACCCAAAGTGAGAGAGACGAAATCTGGCACCAGAAAAAAATTGCCAAATTATATTGACATCAGTTGAGGTTTGGGTATAGCTAACATATATATTTCGGGCGATTTCCTACAGGTTATGCACCAAACATGATATATATGACCGATACCAATGAAATTCAGAATGCGTGACGGAATTTGGTTACAATAATAAATATGGCAAATTAATTGGAAATTAGTTTAGATTTGGATAGCTCCCATATATATATATATATATATATATATATATATATATATATATATATATATATATATATATATATATATATATATATATATATATATATATATATATATATACATATATATATATATATACATATATATATATATATATATATATATATTCTCGGCCGATTTCACATATTAGACGCACCAATTTCAATGAAATATGAAAAGTGTGGCGGAATTTGGTGTAAAAGTAATTTTTTTAAAATTATATTTAAATCAGATCAGATTCGGATATGATTTTAATAAGAACTTTTGACTCACAACGCCTTAGGCTAACAGTAAAAAACAACACAACAATTAATTTGAAATACGCTTATTACGACGAAGTATGTTGCTATCCCGAATTCACTAATTGCAATAGAAATGCCACTCAACTTCAAAAGATTGCAGTTTACTGCACGCTTGGTATTTGCTATGAAATAAATAAATCCGAAGGACAAACCCTTCGTGTATGTATGTCATGTTACTGCTTTTCTAATGGTTTTGTTTATTTACGCATTAAAGTAGTGCAATAATTTTTTTTTTTTAGTTTTTAAATTTGTTTTTTTTTTAACCAACATATATTCGTAAATAAAATTTTGAATGCATATAAAATCAAAAGGGGTAGCGAAGCGCACCGGGTTCAGCTATATATATATATATATATATATATATATATATATATATATATATATATATATATATATATATATATATATATATATATATATATATATATATATATATATATATATATATATATATATATATATATATATATATATATATATATATATATATATATATGGGAGCTATCCAAATCTAAACTAATTTCCAATTAATTTGCCATATTTATTATTGTAACCAAATTCCGTCACGCATTCTGAATTTCATTGGTATCGGTCATATATATCATGTTTGGTGCATAACCTGTAGGAAATCGCCCGAAATATATATGTTAGCTATACCCAAACCTCAACTGATGTCAATATAATTTGGCAATTTTTTTCTGGTGCCAGATTTCGTCTCTCTCACTTTGGGTGCATTAAATATGTGAAATCGGCTGAGTATATATATGGGAGCTATAATCAAATCTGAGCGTATTTCAATATAATTTGTCAAAATTCATTTTTGTACCAAATTTAGCCGCTCATGCCGAATTTCATTGGAATCGGAAATACGTATCGTGTTTTGTGAATACAATACATGAAATCGGTCGAAAATATATATGAGAGCAATATCCAAATCTGAACAGATTTTAATATAATTTGACTAATTTATTTTCTAATCAAAATCCCGTTACATATTCCAAATTTCTTTGGAATCGAACATACTTATCGTGTACGGTGCATTAAATACATGAAATCGGCCGAAAATATATATGGGAACTATATCCAAATCTGAACCGATTTCAATATAATTTGGGAAATCAATTCTTTAGATAAAATCTATCACACGTTTCAAATTTCATTGAAATTGGGGATACATAGCGTGTTTGGTGCATCAAATGCTTGAAATCGGCCGAAAATATATATGGGAGCTATATCCAAATCTGAACCGATTCCAATTTAATTTGACAAATTTATTTTCGGATCAAATTCCGTTACGTATTCCAAATTTGGAGACTGTATCTTCAACCAATCAATAGATATGTGCATATAAAATTTAAATTTTTGGGAGGTACCTCCGATTCTGATGCTATATCTCCAGTTCCAAGTGGAAATTCAAAAATTTATATAGCCTATGTTACTTTCAGGCGATTTTGCAGTATATATGGAAATTTTGAGGAAAATCTATTCAGCGGTTTTCGAGTCCATAAATTACAAACAAACAAACAAACAAACATACAAACATTTTCCTCTTTTATAGATATAGATATATATATATATATATATATATATATATATATATATATATATATATATATATATATATATATATATATATATATATATATATATATATAGCTGAACCCGGTGCGCTTCGCTACCCCTTTTGATTTTATATGCATTCAAAATTTTATTTACGAATATATGTTGGTTAAAAAAAAAACAAATTTAAAAACTAAAAAAAAAAAATTATTGCACTACTTTAATGCGTAAATAAACAAAACCATTAGAAAAGCAGTAACATGACATACATACACGAAGGGTTTGTCCTTCGGATTTATTTATTTCATAGCAAATACCAAGCGTGCAGTAAACTGCAATCTTTTGAAGTTGAGTGGCATTTCTATTGCAATTAGTGAATTCGGGATAGCAACATACTTCGTCGTAATAAGCGTATTTCAAATTAATTGTTGTGTTGTTTTTTACTGTTAGCCTAAGGCGTTGTGAGTCAAAAGTTCTTATTAAAATCATATCCGAATCTGATCTGATTTAAATATAATTTTAAAAAAATTACTTTTACACCAAATTCCGCCACACTTTTCATATTTCATTGAAATTGGTGCGTCTAATATGTGAAATCGGCCGAGAATATATATATATATATATATGTATATATATATATATATGTATATATATATATATATATATATATATATATATATATATATATATATATATATATATATATATATATATATATATATATATATATATATATATATATATATATATATATATATATATATGGGAGCTATCCAAATCTAAACTAATTTCCAATTAATTTGCCATATTTATTATTGTAACCAAATTCCGTCACGCATTCTGAATTTCATTGGTATCGGTCATATATATCATGTTTGGTGCATAACCTGTAGGAAATCGCCCGAAATATATATGTTAGCTATACCCAAACCTCAACTGATGTCAATATAATTTGGCAATTTTTTTCTGGTGCCAGATTTCGTCTCTCTCACTTTGGGTGCATTAAATATGTGAAATCGGCTGAGTATATATATGGGAGCTATAATCAAATCTGAGCGTATTTCAATATAATTTGTCAAAATTTATTTTTGTACCAAATTTAGCCGCTCATGCCGAATTTCATTGGAATCGGAAATACGTATCGTGTTTTGTGAATACAATACATGAAATCGGTCGAAAATATATATGAGAGCAATATCCAAATCTGAACAGATTTTAATATAATTTGACTAATTTATTTTCTAATCAAAATCCCGTTACATATTCCAAATTTCTTTGGAATCGAACATACTTATCGTGTATGGTGCATTAAATACATGAAATCGGCCGAAAATATATATGGGAACTATATCCAAATCTGAACCGATTTCAATATAATTTGGGAAATCAATTCTTTAGATAAAATCTATCACACGTTTCAAATTTCATTGAAATTGGGGATACATAGCGTGTTTGGTGCATCAAATGCTTGAAATCGGCCGAAAATATATATGGGAGCTATATCCAAATCTGAACCGATTCCAATTTAATTTGACAAATTTATTTTCGGATCAAATTCCGTTACGTATTCCAAATTTGGAGACTGTATCTTCAACCAATCAATAGATATGTGCATATAAAATTTAAATTTTTGGGAGGTACCTCCGATTCTGATGCTATATCTCCAGTTCCAAGTGGAAATTCAAAAATTTATATAGCCTATGTTACTTTCAGGCGATTTTGCAGTATATATGGAAATTTTGAGGAAAATCTATTCAGCGGTTTTCGAGTCCATAAATTACAAACAAACAAACAAACAAACAAACAAACATACAAACATTTTCCTCTTTTATAGATATAGATAATAATAACGAAAATTATTATTAAATATCGAAACGACCGAATATAGGGTGCATCCAATAACGAAATAGTTAATTTCCAACAGAGCCGTTAAAACTTTTGAGAAAAAATTAAAATTTTTGAAAAAATATATTTTTTAATTTTGGCCCGAACAGACCTAATAAACAATTTTCACTTTTTGCAATGAACACACCTATTACACGGTGTGGTGGTTACTGACTACCTAACACAAGTCAGTCAACCACAAGCATACAGCACTGATATGTGATCGTATTGTTGTTGTTGTTATTTCTTCTCTGTTTTGTGGTAATAAACAAAAAGCACAAATCACAACAACAATGAAAATCACGAATCACTGCTTTTTTATTTGCACCACACTTTCGACAGTTTACGCGTATATCGTAAAGAAGAGCGAAAGAATGTAAATGTATTATGAGTGTAATATTCTTGAAGAGAATATTACACACAATGAGAAACCGGCACTGTTGGAAATTATACAAAACGAATTACCAACGGACGGACACTTGTAAAAACGACCGTAGTTAAGCACTTTGTTCGTTGTTTTTGTAATATTATTTTTATTTCAAAACGAAACACTCGCGGTTTATGCTCACTAAATAGACGGTACGTACCTTTTTAGTGATGTAGTGATGAATTTATATAAATAAATTAATGGATAGGCTGCGAGTGTAGGATGGTAGGCACTGGTAACTGCTGTTTTTTGACGAAGTCAAACCTTTTTCAAAAAGGGAAAGAAGAAGCAGATTAGTTTTTTTTGTTGCTGGAAGCACGTATCTCGGCTCGAAGAGACCAAAAATGTTGCGGAGCAGCGAAAATGAATAAAAAAGGAAATAAAACACAAAATATTAGAATTTTTAAATAATAAAAAATTGGCGGTTTTATTGAATATTAGTCGAAGAACTAATATTATTTACCTTTTTTAACAATGGGTGTTGTGTAGATGTTGTCGGACGAAAATCCGAAAAACAAGTAAGTTAAAAAGTAGCGAGCAAGCCTAGATGTCACAAGAGAGGCGCGAATTGATCATCTTTGCTCGTTACAATTTGTCATCACTAACTTTGAACGAAAGTTCAAAGTTGAATAAAATGGTATTTGACAAATTGAAGAAAAAGAGCAAAGGGTTGCATTTTTGAAGAAATTAAATTAAATTGAAGTTAAACACACTATTTAAAAACGAAATTAGTTAATTAAACTGTGAATTAGTAATACAGCATTGTTTTATACTATTTGAAATAAAAAATATACAAAATAATATTTTTTTTTACTGAAATAGCATATGCCGACTACAGGCAAATAGACATGCCGAGCATTTGAAAATGGCGCCGACTACTGGCAAAAAACTACTATTTTAGTAAAATTACATGCCATACATACAGGAAGGGTTTGTTCTTCGGATTTATTAATTCATATCAAATGCCGAGCGTGCAGGAAACTGCAATCTGTTGAAGTTGTGTGGCATTTCTGTTGCAAGATTATTTGATTATTATGAGAGTTATTAGTAAAGACTATATCGGTTACTCGATTCGATTCATCCATATATACATAAAAGAGTAGTGAAATAACTGACTAACTGGCTGATCTCGGATCAATGCCCAGACGAAACTTCTGAAGGAGTGTAATAAAGATTGTTCTTTGGGTAGTAGTAAACGGGTACAAAAAGTACTAAAATGTTAGCTAGATTTCTGGAATTTGGAAAAACAGTCACTGATAAAGTGCTGGATAGACGTCTCAAAGGGTATTTGGAAATTCGAACTTTATTTTTATTAAGGCGTTTTAAATGCTACTAAACTTTTAAAATTGTACCATTTGGTATTTTGTGAACGGATAGAGCTAAAAACTTGAAATTAGTAATTTGGTAAATTTGATATATGAAGGTGGTTTTGGAAATGTGTACTATGTGTGCTAATTGTACTAAATTTGGTTTAGGGTGAACGGATGAAGCTGGAATTTTGAAATTTTGTATTCGGATCCCTGTTGGTGGTTGGCTTTTGATAAATTGCTTGTTTTGAAAATGGGTACTTCAAGTGCACGAAAAGTAGTAAATTGTACTACATTTTGTACAATTTGGAATTTGGTGAACAGATAGTGCTTAAAATCTGAAATTTTGTATTGGGGTGCAATTTGATGCTTACATTCCTGATGGTATCTGTGTTTGGTATTTGGCGTTGGTTTGGACGTGCGTCCTATATTTTTACGAAAAGTATTAAATTTGGTATTGGGTGGCGGTATGGAATTGAAATCCTGAAATTTGATAAGGATGTCACTGTTGTTGTCTGTGATTAAGATATGAAGGTGGTGTTGGGAGATGTTTACTTTGATTGTTCTTAGTACTTTTCGAACTAATTTTGGATCACTGCTGATGTATAGAATGGAGATTTATTTTGTTTCAATATTCAGTTCGCATATACATATTTATAAATTTGGTTTTGAATGAAGGGATAAAGCTTGAGGTCACTGTTGGTTTCCAGGGTTTACATATGGTGATATTGAAATAGTTATGGACAGAGAAATTGGATGTGGGTCCACTCTGCACTAGTTTAACTTATGTCTTCCTCGGTAAACTTCAAAATGAAAAATTTTAAAAATTTTTGGTGTAAAAAATATTTTCCAATATATATAAAAACCTGAAAGTCGGAAAATTTAGTACGATGTATGAAGTTTTCATTAAACAATGTTGTCAAGCTGAACAAATTGTGTATTTTTAGAATTAAAAAGGCCTAACACTAACTGTTGGAACAGTGCTAATATTTTAAAGTAGACATTTCGCTGACGAAGTAGCGGGCACTTGCTAGTATGAGATATATTGATAATTATACCATCCACATTAGAAAGGAGTGTTTATTCGATTTCTCATTCCGTTTGATCGGAGATCAACATAAAATTCTAAGTCGATTTGACGATGCCCGTCTGTCTGTCTTCCCGTCTGTGTGTAGAAATCAAAATACAGTCCACATTCGTTTGAATTGTGTCTAGGATGGTTGGTAATGAAAATTATGTATATTGGTCCACGTGTTCGTATAGCCCTCACATAACTCTACCTATCGATGTTCGGGTTTTTTATGATTTTAGTCACATGGTTTTTTCCGAATGGTTCCAAATTTGATATTTACAGTATATAGAGGTTTTCGGCAGTGTATATATAGCGCCCCTATAACGGTACTTTTCGATATTCGATAATTTTAAGATTTGTGCCACATGTTCTATTGGATTTGTCTAAATTGGGCATTTGTAGTTGATTATGAGTTCTCGATGACAGAACATTTTCTATATAGGCCAATATTTTCTTATAGCCCCCACGATATTTGGTATTTTGATTATTCTGGCAACATTTTCCACGGAATTTAATATTTGAGACTTTGTAGTAGAAAATTTTCGATAAGGTTTACGTTTTCGGTATTCCATCCATAACTGAACCACCAATTTTATATATTTTTGAAAACTTTAACCACATTCTCCACCCCACTGGTATTTGCAGTTTAAAGAGGGGCACGTTAGTATATTGAATCCAGATACCTTTACATATAAATGTAGGATGGTATTGAAAGATCCGCCGATCTTACGTTTTATTACTCGTTATGCCCCCCACTTTGAAAAGGAGGATTTATTAACTTTGTCATTCCGTTTGTAACATCCCTGTATATTCGCAGTAGACTCCATAATGTATATTATATACATAATCAAAATAAAATTCTATGTCGTTTTAACGATGTCCGTCTGTCTATTGAAATCACGATACAGGATACAGCCCACATTATTTGACGTAGAGTTTAACAATTTGGCAGAACAATTTGTATTGTGTCTATGATGGTTGGTATTGAAAATGATATATACCGGTCCATGTTTTGGAATATCTACCAAATAACGGTACCTCCCGATATTCGGTATTTCGATGATTTTTGCCAAATTTTCCAGGGATTTGTCTAAAATTGGTATTTCTAGTTCATAATGAGCTCTAGCTCAGTACATTGAAAATTAAGGTCCACGTTTTCCTATAGCGCATATATAACGATGCCCACCGGGTATCGGTCTCGAAATTGTCTCAAATTTAGTTTTTAAGAATATTTGGTAGATGATAATCCTTGAAGAGGTTCCCGTTTCGCTATGGCCCCCATACAACGGCCTCATCCACTTTATGATTTTTTGAAAAGTTTAAAGCGAAACACGTTTGAATTCATAAAAATGTTTTCTTTACCCTAAGGTTCGGCCTAAAAGTTCGGCTCGGCCAAACATGTTTTTAAACCCTCTATATTAAGTTTGTAATTCTGTTTGTATTCCGTCGAAATACACATTTCAGACCCCACAAAGTACATATATTCTTGATCAGCATAAAATTTTATGTCGATTTAGCGATGTCCGTCCGTCTATCCGTCGGTGGAAATCACTCTAGCTTCCGAACGAATTGAAGTAGATTGATAAAATTTTGCTCTAATGTATGGGCCATGTAGGTCTACGTTTTGGTATAGCCCCCATATAACGGTACCTCCCGATATTCGGTATTTTGATGATTTTAGCAACATTATTCACCGGAATAGTTTCAAATTTGGTATTTGAAGTTCTAAATGGATACTACAGCCTAAGACAGAAAATTGTCTGTACAGGTCCACGTTTTGGTATAGCCCCCATATAACGGTACCTCCTGATATTCGGTATTTTGATTTTATCGACATTATAACCGATTTTTTTGAAGTTTCGCATTTGAATATTGTAATGGTTTATGACAAATGTTTCCTACGCAGGTTCATTTCTTCGTATAGACCCTAATTCCCAAATTCATTCCAAGTGATGGAGAGTTCGAACTTACAACTTTTTTACTTGTTTTTTTTTTTTTTTTTGTAAATTTGGAGTTCTCCCACAAGAGCCAAGGTGTCAGAAATAACTACATTATGGACACTTTGGACAAAACTTTAATTTACGAAGTTTCAAATGATCGGATTAAAGATTTTGGTGGTATAATTTGCCTTTTTTTTAGAGGAAGGAGTGGGGAAATATTGTTTTTCTTTCCACCGGACCTAGATTTTATATAAATATTACGATGTGTCAATATTGAAGTTAAGAGGGAGAAGTTTATTTTCTCCAAAATTTTGATCTTTAATGGGACGGTGCTAGTAGGTCTAAGTCTGATGAAAATATTTTGGTACGCTAAGTTTGAACCGGAACTGATATTCGCATTTGACAGATATATAATATTTATGATTTTTTTAAACTTGATTTCGACTTCATACTTTCTGAATATTTCATTTTTGTTTATCTTATTTTTGTCTGACCACTTTAATATTTTTTCACAGATTAATTCCTTATGCCTGCTTATTTAATTGATTGATTCAACAATTTCCCGTTAATATTTTGCCAATTTAAATTTTTAACACAAACAATCTAACTTAGGTAAATGGTATTATTTTTCAACTAATAAAAATAACTATAATTATAAATGTTCTCCACCTAAATACATATTACAAAATTATAACAAGAAATGAAAAGAAATATATATTTTAAAATATTTTACATCTACTTGCCACTA
The DNA here is from genome assembly GCF_030504385.1 of Musca domestica. NCBI lineage: Eukaryota > Metazoa > Arthropoda > Insecta > Diptera > Muscidae > Musca > Musca domestica. The sequence continues at coordinate 15,890,839 of NW_026712328.1, read as the reverse complement.
TTGCCGTTTGCACTTTCGTAAACTACATATTTGCATAAAAATCAGACGTTATTAACTTATTTGTCATTGACATTTTGTGGTCAAGCAATAAATAAATTATGCCAAAAGGATATTTTCATGACATACTAACACACAAATATGATCAACTTCAAATCAAACTAAAATCCTAACAACCATTCATTGAATACATAGATTTCAGAGCCATCTATTTTTGTCATTTGACATTAAGTTTTGTGTAAGCTAATTATTTTAGACCTTCTTTTAATGTTTCACCCTGTTGGCGGGTTAGTGTCTGAACTAGATACAGATATGTGTTCGTAATACAACAGTGTTATCGACCGTTATTACGTATATATTGTGTGGTGAAAAATTAAAATATGACCTAATGGTTGTATGTGAGACATTTCAGTGATGTTTTAATTTGGTAGATGACGTTGTTAGTACAAACAAGTTAAAAAGCAATAAGTTCGGCCGGGCCGAACTTTTAATACCCTCCACCATTTGCAAAGAATTTGGAAATTTTCAAAAAATGAAATCCTTAAAAAATTCTGTTAAAATTTAAAAACATGGCCGTTATATTGGGGTCATACATAGGCATTGTTTTTCAAAAGCCATTACCATATTTAAATTCAAAACTTGAAATAAACGGTGAATAATGTAGCTAAAATCATCAAAATATCGTATATAAATAGGGTAAGTGTACCAGTAGTCGGCACTTTTAGAATTTTCAATGTTTAAATCTTTCAACATTCTGAGTGAAATATTTCAATTGCAGAAAAATAAAGTTGTTTAGATTCCAAATTTTGTTTAGTTTTCGAAATAATAAACAACAATTGAATTTGTTTTTATTAAATTGGCAAAATTTGAAATTTTACTAAAATAGTAGTTATTTGCCAGTAGTCGGCATATAGTATTTTAGTATAAAAAATATTATTTTGTATTTTTTTTTATTTCTAATAGTATAAAACAATGCTATATACAGTTCAATTAATTAATTTCGTTTTTAAATGTGTTTTATTTAATTATCATTCTAAACCAAATATAGATAGAAAATCAAGAATAGTATGGTTACCTTCAGTAACGTATGGATTTTAAATAAAAATTAAATTAAATAAAAAGAAAAAGTACCTTTCTTATATTTGGAATTTGTGAATTGATCTCTTTCCTTTCTTCAAAAATGTCACCGCTATCTAAAACGTCAAATAGCTGATTTAAAAAACCTACTTAATTTAGAAAAGTTGGTCAAAAAGCACAAATAAAAACAACTGCCGACACAAAAATATTTTTTATTTGTGTAGTTTTTGTATAATATTTTAATAGTTTTCTCAAGTCAACAATTATATTTTTTTTAGTAATCGGCACCCCCTGCCGACTACTGGCAAATCTCTTTTTTTCTGTTCCTAATGTCGGCATTAAATAATATAACAGTAAAATGCTTGATTTGTAAATTTTTTAAGTTATAAAATGATCTTTAGACTGTTATTTACTTTAATAAGTTCTTTCTGATTCCGAAAGTATTAAATTTAGTTTACTTAAATCGATTATTAAGTTGACACCACCACTAATTTTTTCTTTACAAACAAGCACTATCGCATGCGTTGGAAGACACTCACTGACGAAAACCGTTTTTCTCTCGTAATAAATGATCGGAGCTCATTGTTTTTTTTTTACAGAAAGAGAGCAGAGAACACTGTTGACGTTTTTTGCAATTATTTTATTATTTGGTCAATTATATTCTTAGTTATTTAAGTTTAAATTTCAAAACTGCCGACTACTGGGACATGCCGACCTTAGGCGCACTTACCCTAGGTGCCGTTAAATTGGAGCTGTGCGAAGACCTGGACCAGTATAGACAATTTTCTGTCACAGGCTGTAGCATCCATTACGAACTTCAAATACCACATCTCAAACAATTTCTGTGGGTATTGTACCTAAAATCGTCAAAATACCGAATATAAGGAGGTACTGATATATGGGGCCTATACGAAGACCTGGACCCGCACAGACAATTTTCTGTCACAAACTGTAGTTCCCATAACGAACTTCAAATACCAATTTTGAAACAATTCCGGTGAATAATGTCTCTAAAATCATCAAAATACCGAATATAGGGAGGTACCGTCATATGGGGGCTATACGAAGACGTGGACCTGCACAGATAATTTTCTGTCTTAGGGTGTAGTATCCATTTTGAACTTCAAGTACCAAATTTTAAACAATTCCCGTGAATAATGTCGCTAAAATCATCAAAATACCGATTTTGGGAGGTACCGTTATATGGGGGCTATACGAAGACATGGACTTGCACAGACAATTTTCTATATTAGAGTGTAGTATCCATTTGGAACTTCAAATACCAAATTTGAAACAATTACGGTGAATAATGTCGCTAAAATCAACAAAATACCGAATATAGGGAGGTACCGTTATATGGGGGCTATATGAAAACGTGGACCTACATGGCCCATTTACGAACTTAACCTGCCTACATAAATAAACATGTGTGTAAAATTTTAGCCATCTATCTCAATTCATTCGAAAGATAGCGTGATTACAACAGACAGACAGACGGACATCGGTAAATCGACTTAGAATTTTACGCTGATCAAGAATATACTTTGTTGGGTCTGACATGAGTATTTCGAGGAGTTACAAACGGAATGACAAAGTTAATATACCCTCCATAGTATGGTGGAGGGTATAAAAATGTTATATAATCATAGCAATATATGGCATTAGCCATGGTAGAATAATACAGGTAAGAGCAAGTGTTTTTGTACAACAAAAGTAACAAAAAGCACAAATAAGTTGGTTTTTGTAAGTAATACAAGTGATAACAACATATGAGCAATAATGTAAACAATACAATGAAATACCAAAACGTTTTGAAGTTTCAGCAATTTAAAATTAAGAATAGAATTTTCATTTAATAACACTGCAACATTTAAATTCTCCAATCTCCCTTTTAGTTATAATTTCGCTCCGCTTTTTCCATTCCATCTGCTGTTCAGTTCAGTATTTTCAAGTCTTCTCCCATTTCCAATCTAATTGAACATTGCGAACTTTCAAAGAATTGAAATTCGCAATAAGGTAGAGCCACCAGCTGATTACAATTTTTTTAAGTGTGACCGACTTCTGCCAATTTTGCCCTTATTTATTGTTTTGAAAAATGAAAACAAATCATTTTCAAAACCAAATTGAAAAATTTAACAGTTTGGATCATATTTTTGAAAGAAGATCCAGGCATTTAACTCATTTTAAAAATGAGGAAAAATATGAAAACAATTTGTTCATGGCTTATATAAGGTCGGCCAGTAAGACCATCTGACAACCAAGTTTTCTGTCAAATATATTTTGAATTCGCCCTATGAATACAAAAACAACAAATTATAAATATTATAAACAGGAAAATCTTGTGAATTTGAAAATGAGAATTTGCCAAATATGCAGAAAAAAGGAGGTTCCAGGAAGGGGTACATTTTTTTCGGTTCCAAAGGATGAAGTTTGGAGGGCAGAATGGAGTAACGTTTGCCATGTAGAATTTAAAGCAACGTCTTCTGTGTGCTCTGAACCCTTTGACGGTGCTCATGTGGTGAAATTTGAAGAGATTTAGACTGCTGCCTATAGCTATACCACAAATGGAACTTCCACTGGAAGATATTGATGAAAAACTTAAGTTAAGGTAAGGACAACTCAATGGTCAAACAATTATTAAAAGGCACAAATATTACAAGATAAAAGGCATTAGGGCCGGGCTTAAGTGTCATCCGCCAATGTCTTTATTATTTTTATATGGTTGAAACTTAAGCGAATTCTAGAATATGTTGACGGGTTTTAATATATATATGAACACAAGGGTGTATAATTTGAATGAAATTTAACTCATCTAAATAATTGGATGAGACTTAGTTCTGGTTAGAAACAAACAATATCGGTTATTTCATTCTTGTACCTTTCCATAATGTTCAAATTTATAAATAATTGTAATTCTCATAATATAATGTAACTTCCTCCTTCTCCATATTTTTACCAATATTGGATCTAGAGTTCAGATGAAATCTGAGTACTAGGTACACAATATCAATTTTTTACAGTTGGATCCTTCGAAACTAGTAAAATATTGGCAATACAGTACCGTAGTAAGTGGATAAAACCGTGATCCCACAAACGCACTATATCCATAAGAAGGATATGGGGGCTATATGAAAATATGAACCAATTTCAATTTTTTGTTTGGGGTTGCAGAGTGCATGTATTTATACATAAAATGTAAAGGGACTAAAGTATTATTTCGGGAACTGTGGAGAGAATAAGAAAAATAAACACTGCACTAAACAGAAGAAGTCCTAAACATTTAAATAGAAATAAACTAATAAAGAAATAACCCAAATTTATATATGTTTTCAATAGAATGTTGAGATGCCTCTTGGGGAAATGGATTTGAACTTTGAACCGGATACTACAATTGATAACATTAATCATTGAAACGAGTCGCAAAAAACATTCGAAGATCAGGATACTCAGACAAAGTATTTTTTTTATTAATTAACAAAAATATATTGTAATTAACGTTATATATTGTCCAGTATTCTTTGGTATTGAAGCGCGATCTTTGGGAAGCAAATAATGCCTTGGATTCCGTTAATGAAATTTTTACCGATGGCCAACTAAGAAAGATGAGATGAAGAACAACGGTAAGATGGCAATGGGCAGATATCTCGAGTGCCATATGTTTGCACGGTGTACCAAAAGGGTTATCTTTTACCAAGCGTATCTACACTCAAAATCTGGTGCAATAAAATATCGATAAATGAAGGAATAATGTATACATCCATTGAATTTATGAGACATGTAAATTATATGACAAAGGAGCACAAAATATGTTTGCTGTCATTCGATGAGATGAAGGTGACCGAATCCCTTGAAAACGACACTAATAGCGATTGCGAATTGTACGGAAACAGGCTAATTACGTACAGGTCGTAATGGCAAGTGAAATCGTAAAAGCCTGGAAACAGCCTGTGGTTTACGATTTCGATTGTAAAATGTCGACGGAAATTTTATTTAAGATAATTTCGCTTTTGAAAGATGCTGGATATCTTGTGGTGGCTGTGGTATGTGACATGGGACCAGCAAATCTTAAGTTGTGGTGAGATTTGGTCATAACGCCAGGTATGTATTTCCAGCAAAATCCACACACACTACATAACACACCATCGAGATTCTAGTCGGATACACGTAGAAAGCCGGACATCTATATAATGACCTATAGGTAATTAAAATACACCTATATATAAAACATAAAATAAGAGCACTTTATTTCTTACACAGGGATATTATCAATTATTTTTCACATGTTAATTTTCGTACAATTATAGTACACATATCAAAAAACCATCTCTTTATCACAATCCTTACACGAAAAGGGACACTAACTCACAATTTCAAAATTCTAACTTCATCGGTCCACTCTTAACCAAACTATACCATGTTTAGTTCATTACAGTTTGTACACATTTCCCAAACCACCTTCATGTATTAAACTCACTTTCATAGGTCTAGGCAGGTTCATATACAATAATATTTTAGAATTCACTAATTTTAAGATTTTTTATAGGGAGGCAAAAGGTGAAATTGGCTACCCAGCTCTTCTCTCACATAACTGCAAATGCAATCAAAAGATGCTATTTCTTAGGTATGGAATTTTACAATGCAATGGACACTGCTGAATTTATTCAGTTGACCAATGACTCGTTCGATGTACATAATTCATCTACTGGCACAACTGGTTTACCCGGAAAGGTAAGGAAATGTTTTTTTAAAAAAAACTAGGGCTCTATCAAATTAATTATTTTTTACAATATTTTTTGTTCTGTAGGAAGCATTCTGTAATGACCTACAAAATCAAAAAATGTATAGGAAAGAATGACCAAATTAATGTCAAAACCTATTATCACTAATAAGAATACATTGGAAATCTTCCAAAAGGGAATTCTGGTATCGAACAACGCCCTAATTATGTTGTACGAATACGTACAAAAGTTCAACATCCAATGTATTTTAACTCGACGGCAGGACTTCAAGTTTAGACTAAGAAAATACATATTGGGTAAGTGCTTGTTATTATTATTTTAATTACATAATTTAAATACGCGTGTCTTTTAAGTTCGTAATACGGAAATCCTCTCTGGTACCGGAAATGTCGACGTAAATGAAAATAACAAATGGTTCAGTCTAATTGAATCAATTACTGATAATATGATCTCATCCCAAAAATACTGAAGTTTCCGAAAATGAGGAACGACAATTGACGCAACCACCTGATTTGGCCGAAATCAATGAAATGATTGCTCATGACATTGGCATTCTTCAAGATAACGCTTTAGAATATATATCAGGGTATATGATTCGAAAGTTAAATCTGGAAGAATATCAATGTCAGGAGCAATCATTCACATGGATGGATCAAATTTCGAAAGGGTCAGTTATAAAACCATCTGAGCAGTTCGTCTCACATATAAGGCAATTAGAAACTATTCTTAGTAAAATTAATTGTTTTACTATATCCCATTCAAAAAAATTAAAAAACTCCTCGTAAAAGAAAGCTTAGAAGTTAATTTATCCAATAAAGTGAAGGAGTTTTTTTTCAAATGCCGGCTTCATTTCAGAGTTCAGCATTTAAATAAGCGGCTTAAAGTTCAAAAGGCCAAACAAAGAATTATGGGATATAAGAAGCTGTTAAAAATTAATTTATAAGAAGGCAAATGAAAACTGTACATTTTCTATAAATAAAAAATGTAATTTTTAAATTCTTCCAAAATAAAACAAAATGAATTATTTTAAAACAAATCATTTTTACATTATACAAATATGAATAATTGTTAGGTATAACATTTGATACGGCCAAAACGTGTCTCATCGAAAGAACGGTTAGAGACCCTAGGTCTAATTGGACCAAATCCGCTTCAGGACATTTGGAATCGAACAAGAGGGAGCCCCCGATTTGGCTTAGAAAACTTAGATCCAGTTCGTATATGAGCAGTATTGGTCGAATCCTATTGGTACTTACCTTAGAAAAGGTCACAAATTTCAAAGAAAATAATTTACCTAATAAAACAAAAACATATCATCCAATTTTGTTCAAACTCTGTGCATCCCAATAACCATATCAGTGTTAGGACGATATCAGTCAAAATCTGTTGTGAAGATGGTAGGTTTCGGTGTACTCCTTCTGGTACCTCCTACACAATAGTCGATATTCTGATACATGATGTTTTCCTTTTGGTCTTGTTTTTCTTTGTTGGCAATTAACAAATTTGCCGTGATTATTTGATGTCAGGGCGAAACATGTTTTTTCACCTAAAAAACAACAAATTGACATTAAAACAAGTAAAAAAATAAGTTCGCCGGGCCAAACTTTTAATACCCTCCACCTTGGGGCAAAGGAAACATTAGAAGAAATGTGGCAAATACCATTAAAATGCCGAATATCGGGAGGTACCGTTATATGGAGGCTATACCAAATCGTGGACCTACACATGCAATGTTTCGCCACCGGAACTGGAACCCATTATGATCTACAAATAACAATTTTGAAAAAAATCCGTGAAAAAAATGTGGCAAGAATAATCAAAATACCGAATATCGGGAGGTGCCTTTATATGGGGGCTATACCAAAACGTGGACCTATACATGCAATGTTTTGCCACACGCACAGGGACCAGTTATGATCTACATATACCAATTTTGAGACAAATCCGTGAAAAAATGTGGCAAGAATAATCAAAACACCGAATATCGGGAGGTACCGTTATATGGGGACTATACTAGAACGTGGACCGATATATCTCATTTTCAATACCAACCATCCTAGACACAATACAAATTGCTCTGCTAAATTTTGGCGCTCTACGTCAAATAATGTGGGCTGTATCGTGATTTCAACAGACAGACAGACAGACGGACATCGTTACGACTTAGAATTTTATGCTGATTACGAATATATATACTTTTTAGGGTCTATGACTAATATTTAAGGATGTTACAAACGGAATGACAAAGTCAATATACCCTCCTTTCCAAGGTGGAGGGTATAATTAACAGGAAGAGCTGTATTTTTTACAAATTCGCTTCCTGGCCGACCTTATATAGGCCATGAATTTGTTGTATATTATTTTGAATGAGTCTGACAGGAAACGGGCATAGCCACAGGGCTGTATTTCAGTAGTTTTACGAAGCTGTTCTACCTCCTTATTGTGCCATGGGACTATTGGTATGTATTGGTAGGTGTATTTAATAAGGTGTAATTGACAATCATATGGTTTCAAACTTTTTTATTTTTGTTTTGTGAATTAAGTTGTCAAACTCAATTTTTCGAGTTCTTTATTTAAAATTGAATTTTGATTTTTTTGAAAAATAATGTTATTTTGATTGAAAGGTAAGCATTTGCTACTGATGTTGGAGTACAGGAATTTAATTTGTTGCTGTTGGTGGTAATACTGCGGGATGTCGATGAAAGGGTGGCTTTGTCGTTTATATTGGGAAAGTTACACACAAAAAATAAGCATATGCAAGAAAGTTGGCATTCTCTTAAACCTTTTGGTATAGTGTTCTGAACAATATCTTCAATTGAAGCAAAATATTGCAATGGTTCGGGAGTGTGTGGATTCTAATAATACATGGGGTAGTGTAGAAAATCATGAATATGAAAATGCACATACAAGCTGTTCACGACGAACGGCCATCTTCTTCAAATCTAACAATGCAACGTGAAAAAAGATCAACAGTGTTCCAGTGATGATGACGGATTCCAAAAGGACTAGCAAGATGAGAATAGCGCAGCAACAAGGTGAAAGCATGCATTCTGTGTCAAATGAGAAAAAGGTTCCGATACCCTCCATTCCTACATATAAATACATCTAAAATTAGAACAGGAAGGACAGGTCCAGACAATAGTTGTGTTCCAGAACCTACAAATTAGTACTAATTCTGCTACAATGCGTTCCCGTACTGCAAAAAGCTAGCAAAACTTGCAGCTCTCTCGAGAAAAAAATGGCGCTGAGTGGTGCACATTTCTGCTTGTTTTAGCTACATGAATTTGGCCGAGCAGAAATGTGCAAATTGTGAATTTGACATTTAATTGGCAGGGCTAACAAGGTTGAAAAATGTATTGATAAATTTCAATGTTCCCGCGTCATAACAAAAATAAAGAAATGATCAACTTAAAAACTAAAGGAAAAACTAATATTTGTAGTGCAAAAAAACAAAAAGAGAAAATATGGAGCACTTTTGGATGATTCCAGTAGTGAAGAGGACTGGCTGAATGATGAATCAGATTATTAATTACTATTATAGATTATTAATTTTAACGTATCGTCTTCAATACTAATTTTTTTAAATTTTGGCGTCCGTTTCAGTAAGGTTTCACCAGTCCGATTTGGACTGTTTACTCTTGGAATTTTGAATTTTGACATTTTATCGCATTTCTGCTAATTTTCCGTTCCCTTATTTTTTGAGCACACCTAATTGAGAATGACATTTCGAACTGTTCTCTCTTCTGCTAGTTTTACTACTAAAAAAGTACTGGAACACAACTAATGTTGTCTATTTTTTGCAGATTTGAATTTTATTAGGTAATCTATTCACTTAAGATGATATTATATTTATTTTCCATTTTTTGGAACTCATTTGGGGTAGGTAACAAAAGAAGCTGAAATATATTGACATCAAGACCGATTAAAGTACCAAATCAGATATTCCCTCTAGAGTTTACATCGCTTAATCGCCTCTACAATTGCAATGGGTCCAGATGTGTTATGTGTTATTGACATATCAATTTAAGAAGTAATTTCATTAATTATTCGATTGTACGTCTAGTAAGACGTTCGTTTGCAGAGTAAAACGGAATCCAAAAAGTAATTGCGATGTAGTTTAAGCAAATTTGGAGCATCGTTAAATACAAATACTTTGCCCATTTCTAGAGCAGGATTTCCAAACCATGGCCGATCTAAAGAAATACCATTAAAACACATTTGCGAGATGAAAATGATTATGATAAAACTAGAAAATTTAATTTCAATTACATGATTAATTACAAATACATGTTTTTTTATTTATTTATTCATATAAATCATGTACAATTCAGAAGTCCCGCGAAGCCGTGAGCTTGTCTGCAGGAATAACTTAAATGTAATTTGACTATATACAAATTTTAATAACTATTTAAAGTTCAGCTGTAGTATGGTTTAAAAAAAATTACATTATTATACGAAATATAAATGTATGTTAATTCTTTCATAATCAAAACATATTAAAAATTTATAAGAAATTTATCAGTTTTTTCCTTCTCGGCTTGTTTCTTATATTTAGTATTGATATTGAATTCATTGTTGTTGGGACGCTTACATTAAGCGATCGTTTGCCGTAATCGTTTTTGAAGCATGGTATCTTGAATCTTCCTTCAGCACGTCTTCTGGTGTTTTGAGTGTGATCTATCTGCTGCAGGTAATTTGATTCATCGTAAAATTCATTCAATATTGTTGTCTTATATAAGTTTTCTATGTTCAGTACTCCCAGACGTTTGTGTAGATTTTCATTGTGATCTGATCGATTTGTCTGATCGTATAGATTTGTCTGAAACGATTATGGCCGTGTCATCTGCATATAAAGGAGTAATGCTGTCATTTAAAGTTTTTATCATATCATTGGCATATATTATAAATAAAATGGGTCCGAGTTTAGAGCCCTGTGGCACTCCGTAATCTGACTGGTATTCTTGGCTTGTAACATTGTCATTTTTAACTTTAAATTTTCGACAATTTAGGTATTGTTCAAACCATTTTAAACAATGTCCTCTTATTCCATGTTTTTCTAGTATATTTAAAAGTTTTGGATGTGACAGGGTATCAAACGCTTTGCTGAAATCGATAAACATTATAAGGCATTGTTTTTGTTCAGATAAGTTTTGATATATTGTGTTTGTGAAGTTTCCCAGGAGTTGATTAATGTTCTTTCCTTTTTGGAATCCATACTGTATTTCGCTAGGAAATTATTCAATCTTCTAACAAGAATTTCTTCTAAAACTTTTTCGATTGCTGGTAGAATAGATATAGGTCTGTAGTTTTCGCAGTTACATTTATTACCACTCTTATGAATTGGGCGAATAATAGATAGTTTTAGCAGATCGGGAATAATTGACTCGTTTAAGCTTCTATTTATAGGCTCTGTCAGGATTGGAGAAATTAATTCAGCGTTTTTTTTTTGATATCAATTGCACGAATGTCATCAACGCCTGCGCTTTTCCTGGTGTTTTAGCTTTTCAAAATATTAATGACTTCTACAACATTTGTGCCTTCAAGAAAAATTGAGTTCGGAAAGTTGTTTTGGATATTTTCCATAGTTTCCTTTTCGCAAAAATGTGTTATATTTTCAACTTTCGTTTCAACTTTTTGTGCGAAAGTTTCTGCGACTTCAACAGTATTCCGATTTGTAAAGTTTAGTTTCACCGTTTCGTCTATACTTTTGCATTTTTTACCAATAATTTCATTAATTGTTGCCCATGTTTCGCGAATATTACTTCTGCATTGGATAAACTTACTGAGGTAGAAAGTATTTTTTGCAAAAATGATTTTCTTATTTAGTTGACTGTTGAAAGTTTTATAAAGCCTTTCATTTGCGGCATTTTTATACCCTACACCACAAGGTGATCAGGGTATTATGTCTTTGTGCATTTGTTTGTAACATGCACAAGGAAACGAGATAGACCCATAGTTCCTTTTGATGATCCGCATAGAATCACTTTCTGAGTTGATTTATGCATGTCAGTCCGTCTGTCCATGTATTCTTGTGAACAAAATGCAGGTCGCATTTATAATCCGATTGAGATGAAATTTTGCAAACAACATTTGTTTGGCCCAAGGACGAACCCTATTGAAATTGGAGATAATCGGTAAAAATTTAGATATAGCTCCCATATATATCTTCGTCCGATTTGCCTTTTATTGTGCACCAAACGTGTAATATCAGCCCGAATAGTATGGAATTTTGCACATACAACCAAATTAGGCCTGAAAATAAGTATGCCAAATGTTATCGAAATCGGTTCAGATATAGTTATAGCTCCCATATATATTGTTCATCCGATTTGTTGTATTTGTTACCCACAGCCGTAATATGCTCTCTGTAACAACAATATTTGGGGAAATGTATCAAATGCAGCTCAGAAATTCCTTTGCTAAATTTTATCGAGATCGGTTCAGATTTGGATATAGTTCCCATATATATTTTTACCCGATTTTAAATTAATTTCGCACCAAATGGGCAATACAAGTCCGAATTTAAAAGATACAAATGCTTCGGCATATTTAGTCCTTTGAATTTTAAATTAGAATTATAATCGTAGCGTGTATGATTGAATTCTCCCATAAAAACTTTTAATTATTAAGTGAAGCTCAACTAAATTAGCAAAGTGGTGTAGGGTATCATAAAATCGGCCGAGCCCGACTTTAGGACTTTCTTTACTGGTTACTTCTGCGGTACATTTTATACAACCGATCTCTTGTATTACAATCACTAATTATTTCTTTAGTTAGCCATGGTTGACCACTTCTTTTTCTCGTTTTAATTTTCTTAATGTCAGTTGACTTTTCATATATTTTACTAAAGGTATTAATTTTTTTTTTTAAAAGTTCATTTGTACCATTAGTTTCGCTAACAATCCTGCACCAATCTACCTCTTTTATAAGATTGTTTACTTTTTTATTATTTTTTTAGTGGATTTACAATTGTGTCCATTTCAATAGATCCAAATATTGAGTAATGATCTGAGATAGTAGTGGCGATTATGGCTGACTTAATATTGTAATTTCATTATTACAATTAAATTAATTATAGTTACTTGTAATTTCAATTACAGATGACTTTCTGAGCTATGTTTTATATCTCGTACCAAATATCACTTTTAGCGGACAACTTACGGTGATTAAAGTATTTCCATAGCGATTGGTTTGTAGTATGGCAGAAAAATACAGGTAGATGCATCAACGCTTAGGAGCATTGATGTGTCAAAAAATTTAAATGTTTTTTCAAATATAAGTAGATTTTTATATGTTGTCTTATACTACGTCAGTTGGAGGGCATTATAATGCGCGCTTTTCAAAAATTTTTACAAATTTAAATAATTTTTCATTCAACATTTTCAATTCCAAAAGTGGTTTGACAGTTCAGCTGTGTCGACGCGTCTACCTATATTCTTCTACCATGGTTTGTAGCTTCCATATTCGAAACCATGACCACAACCGTTTAGCCAGCTTTTACCAACGGTTCAATATTCATAAAAAGCATTTTCTTGCCATTGGACTTTCAAAGGCGAAAAATATTGTTTGTTTCCAGGTTTTAATAAAGCGACTTACGATTACTATTTGAGTATTCTGTTCTTACATAGCACTGATATATTCGTACGATTCAGCGACCTTCATTTCGTCAGAGGCATGTATGCATAATTTGTCATTATCGTTAAGATTAAGATAAGTAGTTACGGTTCATTAAATCAATAACACATTCAATAATGCCTTCATTCAAATTATCTTTTTTACACCATCGCTTCAATGTGGTTTCATGCGGTAATGTATAGGTGCATTTAAGTTCAATTTTGTATAGGTGCCTTTAAGCTCTTAGGCCAGCCGCATGCAAAAAAAAAAAAACATTGCATATGTCCTCCTATTTCCATTCGATAAAACCATCACAAGCCATTTTTCGAATCTGTCAGAAGATCTGCCTCAGAATTTTTTTTTATAGAAGTTATAACAGCTTCACCTTCTTCAATCTTAAGTTTCGTGACATCATGCTCAGACTTGAGATTTTTCAATTGATCTTTTAATATTGATATTTACTACATTTGCAAAATTAATAACAAAATACAGATTATGATATTATATGTAAAATATCTCTTCCGTGAGTTATGTTTGGAGTCAATTGAAAAAGATCACAAGTGATTGATGCAATTGTTTCAGTGGATTTATTAGATCTTGTATGTAAACCAACAACATTAGATCTTGTGTGTAAACCCCTTTTCGTACCTCCCCCACAAAATATTAAATGATCATAAAATATATAAACGTAACCTTTTTCATTCCCTCTAAATTCCAAACTTTTTCTTCAATAGGGGAAGAGACTAAGACTTAACTTTAATTTTTAAGGTGATATATTTTACAACTGTGAATTTTTGTTTGATTTATTATATGGTTCGGTTTGTGTGCCATATTCAGCATAACTTTTTGTTTCCACGTGATTACTTTCCTCAACATCTTCCAATAATAGCTCATGTTGCAAAACTGTCAAATCGATATTGACACTTGATAAAGTGTTATCAGCTGGCACTTGCTGTTACCTGTTTTATTCTGAGGATATTATAAGCTTAATCTTTGCTTTCAAACAAACATTTATTGAGTAAGAAGTTACTGCATTTCTGATTGAGAGTTCATCGTGTGAAGACGTAATTTCTTGTAAGTGTGATCTATAAAGTGAGAGAAAATTCAATATGAGTATACCGTTATGCATGTTTTTGGGCGGCTGTTGTGAAGATTTTTCCATCTGCGGTTGCTGCGTGGATTTTTTTCTGATTTGCTATGGAGCCGTAATTTAAAAAAAAAATGTTCTATTCCTGGTGAAGAAAGCCGCATTGTGCGAGGTTATGAACGCTATGGCGCCTTACCTTAAGACGCTGTGCTATGTGGGAGTGAGGCTTACTGGTGTAAGGTGAGTTTATTTTTAGCTCACACTCAAATGCGATGAATAAAAATATTCTAGAAAATTGCGATGTTGATCAAAGCATAAGTATGTGTGGTATTGACGCTGCCGACGACGGCGAAGATCCTAAGAAGAGGAAAGTAAATGACGTGTCTACTCTTTACAATGCGGAGCATAAAGGTGAGTTTATGGTGTTAGTGGATACTAGTGAGACAGAAAATATTAGAAATAAGAGAATTAAAAATTACTTATATTTTATAGAAAAAAATAAATAAATAAAATATTGGCTTTACGCTGTACGAAATCTCCTTCGAAGACAGAGTTTCACCGAATGCTTTAATATAAAATAAAGACTTGAAGAAGAAAAAATTGAGAGCTTTCGTCCCAAGGAATTTCGTAGAAACCTTTGGAGTCATTAGGAATGTACCAGTCTGTTCTTCAAAGGAGGATTTGTTAAAAGGTTTCGTCTCTGATAGGAATGTGACGTCGGTGAAGAGATTCACCAGAAAAGAAGGGTCTGACGTGCGACAAACTGAAACCATTAATATGGTTTTCAGTGGTGATAATCACCCGGCATCGACAGATTTCAAATACCCGGTGTTAGTCGTGAATACTTACTTACTTATCCAGCAGTAAGACTATGTTTCAACTGCGGAAGACTAGGTCACACAAAAATGGGGTGTCGCTCCTGAGCTAGAGGTTTTGAGCGTAGCAATGGTATGTTTGAGGGAAAAGGAGGTAATAAGCATGTATAACATGAAAACCCGTTTTGACATTCTATGGGATGATGAATACTTCCCCAACCTCCCAGATACCAGCAGAAATAACGGCCCCAAAACTAGACAGGTTTTTAATCACTCTGTTGACAGTGAAGTAAATGAAATAATGACACTCTATACATACAATTCTGTTGCAAAGAAACCGGTGAAAAAGTGTATTCACAGGCAGGGGGAGTTTCAACTACAAATATAATGTGTGACGAGCCATCTCCGTCCAGGCCAGTATTCGTCTAGGAGACTTAAAGAACTTCAGAATTGGTCATGTTTATGTTAGACATCTTTAGAATTAACAATAATACAACCCTGAGGCTATGCACGCTTCCTGTCAAATTTGGATCCAACAAGTTGTTTTCATATATTCAATATTTTTCCTCATTTTTAAAACCAGTAAAACAGGGCGAAAAATGAATGTAAGGGCAGGGGTTTCTTTTAAAACATATGATCTAAATAGTTCGATCTTTCAATTACATGGCAAAACTGGCAAATAGCTTTAATGCGCGTCTCCAATCATTGGCAGAAGCCAGGCAGACAGAAAAAAAATTGTAATTATTGTCAACTTTAACTTAATTAAAACCAGTAAAGAAAGTCCTAAAGTCGGGCGCGGCCGATTTTATGATACCCTACACCACTTTGCTAATTTAGTTGAGCTTCACTTAATAATTAAAAGTTTTTATGGGAGAATTCAATCATACACGCTATGATTATAATTATAATTTAAAATTCAAAGGACTAAATATGCCGAAGCATTTGTATCTTTTAAATTCGGACTTGTATTGCCCATTTGGTGCGAAATTAATTTGAAATCGGGTAAAAATATATATGGGAACTATATCCAAATCTGAACCGATCTCGATAAAATTTGGCAAAGATATTTCTGAGCGGTATTTGATATATTTCCCTGAATATCGTTGTTACGGAGTGCATATTACGGCTGTGGGTAACAAATTCAATAAATCGGATGAACAATATATATGGGAGCTATAACTATATCTGAACCGATCTTCACCAAATTTGGCATACTACCTTCTAGACTAAATTCGGTCGTATGTGCCAAATTCCATCCCATTTGGACAAATATTAGACGTTTGGTGCACAATAAATGGTAAATCGGACGAAGTTATATATGAGAGCTATATCCAAATCTGAACCGATCTCGATAAAATTTAGCAAAGGTATTTCTGAGCTGCATTTGATATATTTCCCCAAATATTGTTGTTACAGAGAGCATATTACGGCTGCGGAGGACAAAAATAACAAATCGGATGAACAATATATATGGGAGCTATAGCTATATCTGAACCGATTTCGATAACATTTGGCATACTTATTTTCAGGCCTAATTTGGTTGTATGTGCAAAATTCCATACTATTCGGGCTGATATTACACGTTTGGTGCACAATAAAAGGCAAATCGGACGAAGATATATATGGGAGCTATATCTAAATTTTTACCGATTATCTCCAATTTCAATAGGGTTCGTCCTTGGGCCAAACAAATGTTGTTTGCAAAATCGGATAATAAATGCGACCTGCATTTTGTTCACAAGAATACATGGACAGACGGACGGACGGACAGACGGACTGACATGCATAAATCGACTCAGAAAGTGATTCTATGAAGGTTCTCAAAAGTAACTATGGGTCTATCTCGTTTCCTTCTCCATGTTACAAACAAATGCACAAAGACATAATACCCTTACCACTATGTGGTGTAGGGTATAAAAATTGTAATCAGTTGGTAGCTCTACCTTACCCTTTTTCTACCCTGTTATGAATCACATCAATGATGGGATTCAAAAATGCGTAGTAACTATCGATTTTTTGAAAAATGAATTTAAATCAAACAAACAACATGGACAAGGTAAAATCTACAATTTAATATTCTCATCCGCTTTACCTCATTCCGCACTAATAAAAACTATATTGAATTCTTTGTCAACAAAAATAAATATGACGTTGTAATCCTTGCAGAAATCTTTTTAGAAAATATTAAAAATTCCAACAAACTCATCAACTTTAACTTAATTAAAAAAATCAGATTTGACTTATATTGTCATAGATCTCAGGAAACAGATAAAATTTGCCAAGATTCCGTTTGAAATACATGCTGGGGTGACCATGTCATGTTCGAACATGGATTAACATTTTTAAACAATTGCAAACCCACTTTAAAGACAGTGGGGCTTATCAGAGATCCGTACTAAATTTATCATTTGTATCAAACGGAATTACTGCGAGTTGGTGTACGCTTCAAGGACATTGGGGAGCAGTCATGTAAGCCTTGTTCCTAGAAGCAGTGAAGTAAACAACTCTAATGTACGTAACAATAGTTTTCTGCACAAAATGAAATTACTTGGTCAGCTGAGCAATCTAGAACTTGAACCTGCATTTGGCTTGATTGAAGACGGGTTGAGTGAAGAAATCAGGGCAGCCACAATATCTCTAAAACATGACAGAACGCCTAAGTATTGGTGGGATGATAATCTTTCAACCATATACCGATGACAACTGTCAGCCCTTAAGAAAGCCAAAATATACTCAACATATAACAACTGTATTTAGTTTTTGAAAGATCCCGATGATGGGTAAATAACATGTCCCAATCCAACCTACACTCAATTTCTCAGATGGATGAAAATAATGAAACCATAATTTTTGATTTTTACCACTTTGAAAAGATTTTAAAAAATAAGAACAAAGGTTCAGCGGCCGGGCATTATAATATAACCTACGACATTATCAAAGTACTTCAGAGAATATCAAAAAGAGCTATTTAAAGCAATGAAAAATTTATTTATTTATAATACAATTCG
Organism: Musca domestica; assembly: GCF_030504385.1. Taxonomy (NCBI): domain Eukaryota; kingdom Metazoa; phylum Arthropoda; class Insecta; order Diptera; family Muscidae; genus Musca; species Musca domestica. Next base: position 15,872,502 of record NW_026712328.1, on the reverse strand, counting down.
TCATAGCTGGAGCATCATCAAAATTGTTCCGATGATAAATCATAACAAACTACAGAACTATTTCTTTTTTATTTCAGTCTTTGTCGAGTGAATTAACTTAGTGCTTAAATTGGAAAATAACAATGTCTTGCCAAATCGTAGTAACAATATGCAGGCGATATTCTCCTTATGGTATATCATAAGGACTTCGATGAAGCTATGGAACTCTTGTAAAAGGAAGTCAAACGATTTCTTAAGAGCACACTCGGAACTCAATATTACGTTTAACCCAGAAAAATTAAACACTATACTTTGACAAGAACAACATTAATGAAAATTACACTGAATTTTGAGAGAACCTCCATACAGCAACAGAAGAAACTAAAGTTTCTGGGACGAATTATCTCCAACTCTCTGTCGGTTTCTGAACATTTTTCGTACATTTTTCGAGAATGCTGTCAATAAGACGAATCTGCTGAGATGCCTAACATCAGTCAAAGGAGGGCTACATCCAAAATTAGGCTTAAAGGTTAAAAGAAGTGTGGTAAGATCCAAAGTTGAATATTCTGAAATGATAATTGCTAATTCTGCACTGCATAAAAACAAAAAGGTGGAACGTGTACAGATTGACATGATTAAGAGATCCCTGGTTGTTACCAAATCATCACCTACCTACGAGATAAATACAGGGTGAGATAAAAAACTGCAACAAAGTCAAACGCTATAATTTTTAATTTCGGAAATAGCCTCTGATTTTAGAATAAATTTAGATTTGTTCCAATTGGCCACCTTTGGTACGAATTATGGCCTTAAAATGACCAATGAAACCGTCACACGCTGCCCGAATGTTGCTCTGCGAAGCGTTTGCTTGAGGGGATCGACACTTGATATTTTTTAGTGCCAACATTGTTTGCAATACACTCAAAAACTAAATCTGTCTGTCAATGACGGAAAAGAAACGAAAGAAAATTACAATTCATACTTTATTGAATATATGGAAAAAAATCCTTATTAATTTCATGAAATCTATTTAACAATGATTATTTGACTTTATTGAAACAATTCCTTATAAATTGATTTAATTAAATTTAACAATGATAACTTGAATTACTCGAACTCGCTTGACTCCCGAACTCAACTGCCTGTTGTCATATTAATTTGTTCTCATTAAACCTCCAATTCACGGTAGCTGGTAAATGCCATTCCCACGGGTGCAAGTTGAGTTGCAAGTCTCAAGTAAAGGTTCAATGACTATGGCAAAGGTTTACATTAAAGTTTGACAATATGTTAGCAAATGATAAAATAGGGTAAGACAGTGGTTTGTGTTGTGTTGCAAGATTTGTACCTGTGGCTGCCAACAAAACATTGAGAGGAAGAATATGTAGGAATTAAAGTTAAACATTTTTGGAATATTTGTCCAGCTTTTAATCCAAATTTAAAAAAAAATGTTCTTTTTGTTTAGTTAGAAAATTTATTCAAAATATGTTGTTTTATTTACATTTTTAGACGTATATATCTGACACTGACATTATTTACAATATCAATTTTCAATGCGTTGTAGTTGTTGTAGTTCAGCCTGTTTAGGTAAGCCCGTAAAATTGTTTTCTTTTCATTATAAACATTTTCAAACCCCCTTTCACATTCATTCCCATTTGTTGAACTTTTGAGTACAAAGACATGGTAATGGTAAGAAAACAAAATTCATTAAAATTTCGTGCAAATTTGGTTTGTTCCAGAACCTTGAATAGTGTTTCTATGATAATCCATTTTTTCCCAAAAATTGCAAAACGAGTACAGTCTTGCAGTTTCTGGAACATAGCAAATGTTGCAAATTATTATTATTATTATTGTTTTTTTTCGTATCTTATATTTTTCTCTTGTCAATAATTCTTGTCAATATTTTTTTTTTCAACAATGAATTTTCTTAAAAATTTTATAAACGACATTGAATAGAATTTCAATTTTAGCTTTGGATAAACCATCAGTTTTGTGGAACATCTATGCGTTTGGATAGCATGGCTACATGCTATATATATATATATATATATATATATATATATATATATATATATATATATATATATATATATATATATATATATATATATATATATATATATATATATATATATATATATATATATATATATATATATATATATATATATATATATATATTTAAACTACGCAGACTAATGTTTCTGAACAATATTTAACAATTATATTAGGTATGCCATCCGGTCCTGGACATTTAATCGATTTTAAACTACGCAGACTATTGGACACATCCTGACGTTGTAGAAAAGGCATACAAATTTCATCAGCCTGTGATAACTTATAAGGATACGAATCTTTAATTTGGCAAGATATACTGGAATATGCGAAACATTCAGCAATATCTGTGCCTGTATATATATATATATATATATATATATATATATATATATATATATGGCGGCAAAAATACCAAATCTGTTTTAATTTGATGTATTATGTTGTAAATTTACGTTTTCTAATGTAATTCTAATATAAAAGTAAAATAAATACAGAGCTTAAGATTAAACCACATAATTTTCGTACCACATAATTGCGTGGAGTTGGAGGATTATTCTTTCTCTTCTTTCTGTGCAGCAGATATATATATATATATATATATATATATATATATATATATATATATATATATATATATATATATATACATATAAATCCAACTTTGCTCTGTATTTATTGTACTTTTATATTAGAATTACATTAGAAAACGTAAATTTACAACTTTCAAATTATGAGCAGGTATTGATCTGGTGATGTTTAAAATTAAATATCGGCCCACGTTTAGCCTAATTTTCGGTATTTTGGGTTACCTGTGGCAATGCAAAAGGTAGCTTGTTTACATTATATTGTAATGGATTATACTAAATATCTCATTTTTCAATAGTTTATATTATTTAAAGCCTTTTGTTACACTTGGTTGCTGATAATTATTCGGAAAAGAAAAGTGGCTGTCATTCTGTAACATAAAATTCTAAAAATATGTTAAGTTTCCAGAAAATGTATAACATTGTTACCAATTCTCTAAAAACGCTATTTCTGCTCAGTTCGGCTCTCGTGTAAAATATATAAATGTTTAAATTTATCTAAAAAAAAGGTTTGAGAAACCGAAAGTTTGTTTATATTTATTTATTTTGTCCTCTAAAAATTGTAGGTCTCTGGGGAATATCCTTTTTTGTTTCAAAGTATATGTCCGCATGCACACTTCAAAGGGAAAAGAAGAAAGAAGAACAAATTGATATTACATACAAATAAATTAGCGTTACAATGCACATAAATTTCTTCATTGTATTTTTAAACAAAGGTAAATATTTTTAAATAGAAAATACATAATTTATTTGTTCCTTAAGTGTGGAAATCTATTCCAAAGGTACACAATCTTGTATTGAGTGAGTTATCCATTGGGAACGATACAGAGCCAGCGAGTAGATATTCGACATTTACACTGTTTACAGCTGGACGAATGGGTGGGGAAGGGTACCTCAACTAGAGCCGAAATGAATGCCATGACTTGAGAATAATTCAATATCCCTAGTCGAGGACATTATAAAACCATAAAGTGCACATTTAGCACGGACACAATAAAACGACTATATCGAATTGTATTAAAATGGCAACAAAGAAATACAACAAAAACACCGATTACCGATATCAAAGCAAACGGAAGATGCTCGTAAGTACATGTGATACTAGTATGTGTGCGTGTGTGTGAGTGTTGCGTCTGCAAGTGTGAGCATTTTATTCTTTAACTGGCGAGCATTTGGCGTAAAACGCGTTTAAATTGCATTTGATCCCAGAACAGTATCTATTCGATTTTCCATTTCTTTCTTTTTATTTTCCAAAACTATTGCTGCTGATTGCCACGGCCAAGGAAGTTGAACGAACGAACGAACGGCCAGTGGCCAACACCAGAACAGACAGAATAGACCAGATAAACATGAAAGCATATCTTCTACATATCGTGGTTTACATTTGTGTTGAAAAATATAGTTAAGAACGTTACATATGCAATGGATTTTTAGAATGACAAACTACCGTTTACCCTTTAAACATGTGTGATAAAATAGTTTAAAATCTAAAATTAGGTCATACCGATACATGGGGTTTAGATTAAAACCTGTGCTAAAATCCTTACGAATTTAAAATTTACGGATTTAAAATCAAAATCTTGAACCCTATGTGGGGCAGGTAGCAAAAGAAATAGTCCGTCATTACCATCATTATAACATATCTTGTGTTGATGGAAATATTGACATGTACCAAGTCTGGAATTGAATCGGATGTTAATTTCGGTTTTTATGAGTTTCATGGATATTCAAAATTTTGACCCTTTGTAGGGGAGGTCCCAGAAGAATTGGTCCGATCTCTACCGTTTGTATAACAGATGCTGTGTTGATGAAAATATTTAGATTTTGGGGAAGCACTTGATGAAGTGGGCCGATATTATCCATTTTTAGACCTGACCGAGAACTGAGACAAATATTAGGATTTGCAAAGTTGGAGCAAAAAAATATATTTTTTTTAAATTTCGACAGTTTGTGGAGGGGATACCAGAAAGAGTGGCCCGATGTATTAAATCTTAACACCAGACATTGGGTTAATAAATTATTGGGATGTGTAACATTTGAAGACAACCGGACTTTTACATCACATTTCATAAGAGTTGCAATTATTCAAAATTATGACCCTATGTGCGGGGAGGTACTTGATGGATAAACCGATATTGTCCGTTTTCGCACCTGACCTAGCACTGACACAAATATTAGAATTTGCAAAGTTGGAACAAAATCAGATTATCGTTTCTCTTTCTATGCAGAAAATATATATTTTGAAAATGTCGACCTGTTGTGGGGGAGGTACCAGAAGGAGTGGACCGATATTGCCCATCTCTGTACTCGATCTAAGTTTGACAAAAATATTACGATGTACCAAGGATGGACCAAATCGGATACTTCCTTCGAGAGTTATCATGCGCACCAGCCAGACAGACGGACTGACGAAAGGACGGACATCGCTAGATCGACTCCAAATTTCCTGAAACGAATTTGGTCCAAAGATACCTAGGGTCTAAACCGTTATTTCATCTAGGCACGTTTTGACCGTATCAAACGGACGGACATCGCTAAATCGACTCGAAATGTCGTGAAATGGATTTGGTCCAAAGAGACCTAGGTTCTAAAACCGTTATTTCGTCTAGGCACGTTTTGACCGTACTAAACGGACGGACATCGCTAGATCGACTCGAAATGTCCTGAAATGGATTTGGTCCAAAGAGACCTAGGGTCTAAAACCGTTATTTCACTAGCCATATGGCTGAAGGTATAAAACCAGACTAGCGAAATGAACCTCCACACACTGAGAACCGAAATACCAATTTGTTTAGGTCGACACCATTATATAATACTCTCTACCATAATATGGAGGATATATTAACTTTGCCAACCCTTCGAAATATTCGCTGTAGACCCCACATTACAAACAAATTTTGTGTTCAGCATAGTATTCTTAGTAAATTTAGTGGTGTAAGTCCGTCTGTTAAAATTTATTAAAATTTGAACATTTGTAAGCTTTATCCGTCCACATTTGTGAAATAACCTATAACGGCACCTGCTGATTTTCGGTTTTTTAAGGTTTCAGTTACCAATTTCCACTAAATCTGCTGATATTGGATGGATTAAAACCTTGCAAAAATATTCCATGTAGATCCACTTTTGATATAGACCCCAATTAAAGGTCACTCCTATTTTTTGTCCCAGTCTCTCAATGGTTAGGTTTGAAAATTTTTATTACCTAAGATGGGTCTTTTCGTTCAGCTCTCCTCTAAATACCACCCTTTGAGCACGTTGTGATATTACTCACACAATTGCAATTTCAACTACAAATATACTTAAGAGCCTACTGGAATAAAAATAATATAGCAACAGTTCGCCATCTATATATTCTTTCAGATTTCGATGGACAATGTTGTAGCTTTTAAAATCGATTTGGTATCTTAGAATTGTAGTCATCTTTTGTTTGCGGTAAATATTACAAAGTCAAATTTTCAAAATTAAATTTAGATTTTGCTATAATAGATATTTGGTAGATTTTTAATGATCATAAAACCCATATGTTATATTGGTATGTTCTACTCTTCTAATAATGCTCACTATAGTATACAACAACATCGCCTGAAAGTAACATAGGCTACATAACAATTTTTGAAATTCCACTTGGAACTGGAGATATGGTATCAGAATCGGAGGTACCACCAAGAATTTTAGATTTTGTATGTACATATCTAACGATGGGTGCAGTCTTCATATTTATAATGCGTCACGGAATTAGAAACAAAAATAAATTTTCCAAATTATATTGAAATCGGTTCAGATAGCTCCCATATATTTTTTCGTGCGATTTCATGTATATGATACATCAAACACGCTTTGTATATCAAACTTCAGTGAATTTTGCAATTTGATTGAATTTGGTTTAAAAATATATTTGATATATTATATTGAAATCGGTTCAGATTTGGATATACAGGCTGGGATAAAATAACTGCAACAAAGACAAACACCATAATTTTTACATTTTTTTTTAATTTTATTGAATGAAAGCATAAAAATGTCGGAAATAGCATCAAATTTTAGAATAAGCTTAGATTTGTTGGAATTGGTCACCTTTGGCACGAATTATGGCCTTCAAACGGCCAATGAACCCGTCACACGCTGCCTGAATGTTGCTCTGCGGTATTTTGGCCCATTCCTGGCGAAGCGCTTTCTTGAGGTATTTTTTAGTGCTAACCTTGCTTTTGTGTGCTGGAAATAAAGCGAGGAACCTCCGTTTGTAATCATTCTTGGTGGCGTGCTAAGTGTGATGGTGCTGAGTCCTCTTGGAATGTCTAAGGTCTGCGGCCAAAATGTTTGCTTGTCCAAGGCTTTAATACACCCTCCAGAATATTTTCGCGATAATATTCGGCATTTATTCTATTGCCACGGTCGATTAATATGAGCGGACAGCGTGCATCTGGTGGCCAACCGAAGGTGCACATTTTCAGCTGACCTCTTTGCCAAGTAAACACGATCATTTTATTTGTTTACAAACTGCTGGACATCGGAGAAAATCAAATCCGCCAGTTCATCATTTTCGGCCAGCGAAGCAACTCTTTAGCTATTTGAGTCTTTTTCTTTCTGTTGTCGTGTAAGTTCTTGCACTTTTTGGAATTTCAATGGCTTTACCTCGAGCTCATTTTTCAATATTTGCTGAATGGAATATTGCGATATGTTCAGCTCACGAGCCATTTTTCGGCCACTGTGACGCGGTTTTCGATCAAGTCACTTCTTTACTATTTGAACCATTTCTGCTGATGTTGATGTTTTCTTCCGTCCACTTCCTTGACGTCGGGCTATGCTACCAGTATCACGGTAAAAAACGATGGTACGAGACACAAAAAATTTATTCTCATTTAAATGCTGGAGTGCTCTAACGATAGCCACTTGTGATTTTCCAGCCAAATATAAAGTAATCACACTATCACGTTTGAATTCCATCATGAATTAGTTTTTTTTCTGGAAAATTCTCACCAAAATGATTTTGTACGCTTGTAAACAATATAATGAGCTGTTGCTGGAATAATTTTAACAGCTGTCGGACTTAGAAATGACAGCAGTCTGAAGTTGGTTGCAGTTTTTCATCTCACCCTGTATTTCTTGTTAGGTCTACAATTATTATTTCAATGAGTTAGAAACGGAATGGCGAACTTAATATACCATCTATACTTCGTATGGAGGAGATATAAAAAACCTCATAAAAACCTGAATATTTGTTACAGTGTTTTGCATCTCCTATTCACCTCAACTTAATATGTCGTTATTCTTGAATAATACGTTCTATCATTCACTAAGACATCCAGCCTTACCCCATAAAGTCTGCAGTCCATTTAAGATTTTAATTTCAGTTTCATTTTGGGAAAAATGGCCACCTCTTTAATTGCGCTCAAGTGTCAAGCAGATAGCAGACAGTAAAACGGACACACACGTCCGACAATCTAATGTAGATAGACAGGGGGATTAAGCTAAAAATGCAGTCCTAATCGAAACCGAAAAAAGGAAGGACGCTGTTGGATGTGTGTGCGTGTGTCTGGTGCTCCGATGGAATGTGCAGTCGAAATGTACGACGTGCTGCATTCGTTTGCGGCAGTGAAAGCATGTTCGGTGGAATATTTATATCGGTTGGCCATTATTTTGCTACTTCCGGTATGCAGTGCCATGGATGCTTGCAAACGCACACGTACTCACACACACACGCACACTTCCGCATGCATAGTTTCGCACACGCTCTCAGAGGGACAATGCACAGAACATTGTTGGAGTTCCAAGCGAGCTGCTACGAACACCGATAGTCACAGCAACGTGCAAAAGGTTAGTGCTGTTGAAATTGACAACAGTTTAAATTACCGTTAGTTTTTATTGATGTGGTTACCCGTTATGATAAACGCAAAAACAATAGCCTAACGAGTGCAGCAATTTAGACAATTTCAAGGGAGGTGTGGTTCAGTTGTGGGCTTTTTGTGCCATTTTTCGAAATGTATTGTGGGTGCGCGGACATGTTTTTTTTTTTGCAAAAGAAGTTGAGTTTGTAAATGACAATGGTGTCTTGATTGGCAATAGAAAATGAAGACATTTATTTTGCAAGTGTCAAAGGTTTTAAGCAAATGTCTAAAATTTTTATTATGACCGATAGAGGAGCTAAATTCTCTTAGCGGACAAGTTGTTTATGTTAGAATCTATTTTTATGTCCATATTGGCTTTGATTCAATACCCCAATTTTAACCATTATAAGCTGAATCCCATTCTCCAATATTTTCCCTCTCTCATAGCCTATAAATGCAACATTTCATTTTCTCTTTTTTAAATACCTTAATTTCGCTTCTCAAATTTCCCTGGACATTTAAATAAAAGGGTTCACTTTTAAATGCGTTCATTACATTTAAATGCTTTTCCGCATTTTTCCCCAAATGGAAATTATACCAAAAATACCAGACATGCTGGTGAGTACTCGCAGTTAATTATCCAAAGATTTGCTGCACTAGGGTGGGAGTAACCACAAATAAAATTGAAACAGACCTTAAATTCACCGCAACATTTAGTTGCCTGGTTAGAGAGCTATGCGTGGGAACATCATTACTTACACACACTCGATATGTGGTGTTCGAACGAGTGTGTATGTGTGTAAGGGACGACTGCCTGTATGCAGAATATCCTGGTATTATAGAATTATATCCCATCATGTCTAGCAAAAAAAGGCCAACTCGGATGCTGACAAAGCACAGTGGATGTATTGATGACAATTTTTTTTTTAAATTCAATTTGTCTAATCATTCTTAAGTTAATCAAATTTATGTTTCATCTTATTTTGTATTTGTTTATTGTTATCAATGATTCTATCTTTCTTAAACCAATGATGAAGAATCGCATCGAACTCTTTTTTTAGAATTAAATACTTTCAAGATGTAGACAAATCTTTGGTTGACTCCTCAAAAGGGATAGAGTTTTGAATAAGCATAAAATTCAATTAATGCCCATTTTTTTCAAAATATCACGTATCTTAATACTTCTACCGAAATTAGGCTAAGTGATATAATGTGATACACAGGTTTACTGTTTATCTCCCTCGCAAATGCTTACCAAAACATATACTTGGTAAGGAAACTTTTAAGATACGCTGAAACTCTGAAGGACAAGGTATTAAATAGAAAATCTCAGTGACTATTTGTGATATCTATTGATCCAACGCCATTTTCGAAAAAGTAGTATCCAATGATCCCACCGGACCACAACCCCATCACGTAACCCGTTGACTATGAGAAGGCAACCAGAAGGAGTGGACCGATACATCCCATCTTCACACAAGACCTTTCATTAGTGGAAATATTGGGATGTGTTAATTTTAAAAAGAATCGGATGCTTATTTTGCATTTTATGAGAGATATTATTATTCAAAATTTTGACTCGCAGATATAGTCGACCAAAGTATTCCTTTTTATACTTCGTCTAATACCGATAAAAATATTGGTATGTGCAAAAATGAAGAAAATCGAACATTTATCTGCAATTATATAAGAAATAATAAATTTCGATAAAATACATGTTCATATCAGATTTCTGGTTAAGAGAAATATTTAGATATAGGAAGTTGTAAAGAATCTCCGACTTGTAAAGAAAAACGACTCTTAAAATCCATTTTATTTCGCTTAAAACGATCCAATCATATGTTCATTCTTATGCAGGAACCTTTTTCATCTGTAGTTCTTCATGCAAAATTAAATGGACTCGATCATTTGAGATGCTGATGATATTAGTAATTTCACGCACTTTTATTCGTCGATCTGTTTTTCTTTTTTTTTTTGCTTCAATGCTTGTACGACCACGTTTAAATTCAGCAACCCATTTTTTTATTGCTGCGTAAGAAGGAGCACTTTCGCCTAACATATTGACCATATCATTATGAGTTCCTTGTCCCGATAAACCTTTTTATATAAATATTTAATGACAGCACGCAATTCTAATTTTTTTATTGTAAAAAAATTGCGGATGCGTCTTTGTCGAAAAATGTATATATCACAAAACTATTTTTTATTTTTATGCGATTTTTTTGAATTTTATACTTTTCTACCAAGAGAATATTTCGAAATGGTGTGAATTGTCAAAATTAAGCCAACCGATATTACAAGCTTTTGCGACGCAGTTGGCTCAGTTCGACTATAGCCCTCTCTTATACCCCCACCCCACCATAGTAATAGGGTATACTATATTTGTCATTCCGTTTGTAACACCTCGAAATATAAATTTCATGCCCCACAAAGTGTATATATTCTTGATAAGCATAAAATTCTACGTCGATTTAGCGTTGTCCTTCCGTCTGTATGCCAGTCCGTCTGTGGGAATCACTCTAGCTACCGAACGAAATGAAGTAGGTTGATAAAATTTTATTCAGATGTCTGTTTGTCCTGAAGGACTTTTGGTATTAAAATCGGGCTACAATTGGATTGCTTTAGGCCTCATATAACTGTACCGACACATCCAAGTTTTTTTTGGCTGTTTTACTTACAATTTTTTTTCCAAATTTGGTGCATATATTCCTATTATGTAGGATACATGCTTGCATAAACCTGTCATAAAAGTCTAAGTTTTGATATGGGCCCCATATAACTGTACCTCCAAATATTCGGTATTTTCATGATTTGAGTCACTTTTATCATCGGAAATGTTTCAAATTTAGAATTAGTAGTGCCTGATGGTATTACATCCTATGACAGAAAATTGCTCAAACAGGTCCCATATTTTAGCGACATTATCCACCGAAATTGTTTCTGCGACATTATTAATCGGAATTGTATCAAATTTCGTAATTGAATTTCCTTATAGGCGCTATCATCTGTGATAGAAAATTACCTACGCATCTTCGTTAAAAATTTTCAATGAGGCTTTGAAATTGTGCGATAAGCGCTAATATGGGTTTTTTATGTTGAATTGTGACAAGTGGTATGCTATTTCGTAAAAATAGTCTATATTTTTGCAGTTCAAGGTTCGTAGGTCCCAATGTAACGGTAACTCTCTATAAACGATATTTTTATGACTTTAGTAGTATTTTTCAAAGTTTTTTGGTGAAGGGTATTAAATGTTCGGCCTGGCCTCATTGATTTTTTACTTGTTTATATGTTTGGTTTAGGAGAAATGAGCAATAAATCTTTCCTTTGATTGATCAGCTAAAATATAATTTTTTTCTTAATTCTTTTAAGTTAAACAGACAATTATTTTCAACATTCATTTCCGATGTTAGCAGACACTGTTGCAATTGTAGCCACTCATGTCGACAACGACGGTGATGATGATGAGGGGATAATGCTGATATGATGGGTTCGGTGTTGGCCGTTTCGATGGTGTCAGTATGGTCGGTATGCAATGCATCCTGTGAATTTATGTCTGTGAACGAGCAACGAGTGCTTCTGGCTGGCTGACCGGCCAGCTTGCTGCCGGTGGTATGTGTCTCAATTTCCCCTAAAATTTCACATTGCCTGTGTTTGGAGCGTCTCTCTCCCCTTTCCTCCTCATTCTGTTCATTTACTGGTAAAATTTTATACTTGGCGAACATGCGGTGCAGTATCTTTTTGTTCCTTTTCAGACATATGATCACAGATAGATACGGACTGTTGAGTGTAGTGTGTGTGTGTGTGTGTGTACGTGAGAATGTATAACCCCTTTTGCAACCAATACACAATCACATGCAGGGTTACAAAGAACGAAATTCTATGACCATTCCGTGCATTCTAGACATTTGCTGTAATACAAAAATGGGATTTTAGGATATAAAAATTATGATAGATTACTTGCATGGACATGCAATGGCAAGAATGGTTTAGCCACAAGGATTTCATTTGAAATGGAGTGCAACAACGGCGAAACTTGCCACCATGAAATGCTTTCGTTTGTCTGAATGTCTCTGCGAATTTCTTGGGCATTCGACTGTGTTGTGTGTCCGTCCCTTCGTTTGTCCGTCTGGCTGGCGTGCCAACTCGTCCTTGTCGATATCGTTAACGACATCATAATGTGAACATATGCTCGAGCAATTTTATGTATGATTTAAGCCCCTCAGTTTGTAAGCAACTTTAAAGAAGAATTATAATATGAATATTGCATGTGTTTTAAATAAAAGGATAATCTGTTGTGCGAAGTAGTTTGTGGCAGTGGAGGAACGAGGATTTTTATTGGCATTTGAAATGTCATTATTATTCATTTTGATCTTGTCAGAAGGGCTTGTTAGAATTATGCAGTGGGCTTGAAACTCTTTATTTCTATGTGTAGTTTCAGGAAGAAATAAAACTTGATTGGCGTTGCAGCTCGACCGTTCGAATAAAACTGATTGTCTTCTTAAATATTGCTATGTGGCTTGATTGACAGTGTTCAGAGGGAAATCCCCTTAAAATTAGAAATATTGTCTAGAACGGTTAAATCTAAATTTACGGCTTTGGATTGTAGGGCAATATAGGCTCACTTTCCTTCTTATAAATATTACATTCCAGATATTCGGTACTTATGCTCTACAACACTATATGTGGTTATTTTCTTATGGAGCCAAAAAGTTTGTAACACTTCATCAAATTGGTCCTAGGCCAAGTGGCATATCGATCTTCCCTCCGAGCTGAGTTGATATATAGCTCTGTGTGAATGTCCGTCTGACCATTTTATTTTGTAAACATTGTACGGGTGGCAATTATTGTACGATCTTTACAAAATTTTGCCTGAAATTAGGGTTGTAGTTAAAATACAAGCCTCTTTTCGGGGATTCTAGCAATATTAAAGGATTTAAATGGGCTAAAAATTTTCACTAAACAGGTCACAATTGTAGACCAATCGACGCTTAATTTTTGAGTGTAGGACAGGGCGGAAGATACTATATTGTATTTTCTTTTCGGTCACAATATCAATCCTAGGAGGTCGTTATTTGGTATTTTGAAATCCTAATGGGTACAAAACATTATGTCTTTGGTACAGTAAGATAACCGCTAATATGGGTGTTTTATGTTGAATTGTTACAAGTGGTATACTATTTCGTAAAAATATTTCATATATTTGCAAGTCAAGGTTATGAAAAGTTATATCCCGTAGAACTTTACGCCGTTTTTACATGTCTTATATACATATATGTCGAAACAGCTGAAGCTAGAATCTTTGAATTTCCATGTGTCAATGTTGGTGGGTAGGAGTGAGATAAGGTGGGTTTTTTGGAAATTGTAACTAAAAGTGTACTGAAATTTGAAAAAGGTTGGAAAACATATACAAACAAGTAAGCAAAGGCTACAGTCGAGCGGGGCCGACCGTTGAATACCCTACAACACTATAATAAACCATACAGTTTATATAGGCGAGATACTCGAAAGATTTCCTCAAGATATTGTGACAAATAATAGAAGAAAATCATCAGGTTCTCTAATTTTCGAATAATAGCAACTTAAACTAATTTGCTCATTTCCGATGTTGCACGTAAATGGTCTTCCTAGATCTGGACCAATATTTCCGAAAGACCTATAATCTCTCAGAAGTGGCAAAAGATTAACATTTATTATTGGTTTTTGACTGAAACGCATCTATATGAGATACAGACATTTGACTATATTCTTCAACGAAATCAGCGTTAACGAAATAGTCAGAAGTGTGACTTTCCTGTATTTGTGAATTCTCCAAAAAGTCTCTGGATTGGACATTTTCGTATTTTGTTTACAAAAGTTGGCAAACTATTTCACACATTAAATATTTTTGGATGGCCATCCCAAACTGCTTGGGTCCGGTAACCCCCAGTCAAATGTGCGTGAAGTTCGAGCGAAAATTACGACCTGCTGACAATTTTGCCGTTTTTGGTCCATTTCAACCCCTAAATATATGGCGATCATCTCCAAAAAGAGTAGGCTTCTATTCTGACCCTCATCTTATCCCCATGCAAAATTTCGTAAGGATCGGGCCATAAATACGATCAGTATATGATATCCTGATATCCTAACTACTTTGTTTTGTTAGCTGTAGAAATATTACCAAATGTTTGATTCAAAATGAAAATATGCCAAAAATATGACAAAATTGAAAAGATATGAGAAAATGTTACAAAATCAATATTTTCATCTTTAGAGAGATATTTTTATGCGATTTTTTTAGACGTTTTTTCTTTCCTGCCAAGAGGCCATTCTGAACTAATGAGAACTGTCGAAATCAGTTCAGCCGTTCTCGACATATAAGAGATCTTTCAAGCATATCTTCTTTGATAGACATATATATCGCATATATATTGCTATATATCCGATTTGTTGGATGTTAACATCAATGTAAAGACCAGAAGTAACCTTGCCATGGCTTTGTGATTTCGCCGGGATTTAAAATATTCGCGGTTTAATGAAAATTTTTGAATTTTTTCAACACAAAGGATATGGTCTATTTTACCCGCTAAATATTATCCGATGACCACCCGAATTGGTAGGCTTCTTCCCTGCCATAAACTCTAGCTACATGCGAAATTCCGCTTCGATTGGTCTATAATTGCGACCTGTATAGCTACTGCAAAATCCGACATTTTTTCAGTATTTGGTCCATTTCAACCACTAATCATTTGGCGATCATCTCCAAAATAAATATGCTTCTATTCTGACCCTAACCCCACCTTCGTAAGGATCGGGCCATAATTGACAGACGGACAGACGGACGGACGGACATACATAGCTAGATCGACTCAGCTCGGCGAGCTAGGAAGATCCATATATACTTTCCTATGTGGGAAACCAATATTTTGAGGTGTTACATAAATTCTGGCCCAATCAAACTTATAATACCCCCAACACATAGTGTTGTAGGGTATAAAAAATAGGCAAAGTACTAAAGCGTACTAAATTTGGTATATGAGGATGGGCTAGAGCTGGAAATCTGATATCCTTGGAAATCCAAATACGTGCACTGAAGGTACTAACATTCACTGATTTTGGCTCCATTTGTTGTTGTTTTAACGAATTGAGTTAACATTTTAAAATTATATATGGGAATCAAAGTATGTCTGATATGTACTATTCATACGAAATTGTGCAAAATATGGTTCAATAGGGTTTTGAGTGGTTAATAACTAAATGTGGCATGTTTAAATTTACTATAAACACTTCGTTCTGTAAAAACGTACAATATGTGTGCAAAAAGTATAAAATGGTACGAAATGTGGAATATAGTTTGGGAAATGCATCGTGAAATCGTGCATTTTGGTATGAGGATCACTTCGAGCAAGGATGGGTCGGACAAGAAGGTGTATTTACCTTTATGCTAACGCAGTAGAAGGAATTTGCTAGTTGGTCATATTTTAAGTTTAAGACTATGCTATTGTAACGTCTCTTTAAAGGGAGCATTTTCCAGAATATGACGTTCTATTGAGACATAAAAATCCAGGTACTAACTAGTTAACTCGGGAATAAA
This sequence comes from Musca domestica, assembly GCF_030504385.1. Lineage (NCBI taxonomy): Eukaryota > Metazoa > Arthropoda > Insecta > Diptera > Muscidae > Musca > Musca domestica. The sequence goes on along the minus strand of NW_026712328.1, from coordinate 15,856,489 downwards.
TTTTCGGGAAATACTTTTCGGAAAATTATAATTCGCTATTGAATTCAAATATTGGTATTTTTACACAAAAGTACACAAAATGTTGTTTTACAATCGGAAAGTGTCGATAATGAAAACAAATGTAACAGACTCTCACAATTAAAACCATTTTAGATATTCCATTGTACCATCAAGTCGAAAATTCCATATTCGCTTTCTCTTAAAGTGAGGAATTCCGCCAAACAGTTTTTGTGTGATGTCAGTGTTTGTACCCTACGCACACTGTGGTACTGGGTGTTCTGTCTTTGTACCTTAGCTCGTAAAATTGGCCAAAATAGACTGAATTTTCAAACACACGACCAAATTCAGCCTAGAAGAAAATATACCAAATTTGGTGAAACGTCGGAAATAGTATACAATTTTAAAATAAGTTTAGATTTGTTCACATTGGTAACCGTTGGCACGAATTATGGCCTTCAAACGGCCAATGGAACCGTCACACGCTGTTACTCTGCGGTATCTTGGCCCATTCCCGGCGAAGCGCTTGCTTTGGTATTTTTAGTGCCAACCTTGCTTTCCAAAATAATACACTCTACAGAATATTTTGCCGATAATATTCGGCATTTATTCTGATTCGGTCGATTAATGCGAGCGGAGAACGACCATCCGCTGTTACGGCGGCCCACCATAGTTGGCGCTTGAGTTCTGGTGACCAACCGAAGATGCACATTTTCAGCTGACCTCTTTGGCAAGTAAACACGATAATTTTGTTTGTTTACAAACTGCTGGACAACGAATGTTTTCTCATCGGAGAAAACCAAATTCGGCAATTCACCACTTTCGGCAAAACGAAGCAGCTCTTTGGCTCTTTTGAGTCTATTTCCTTTCTATTGCGGCTCTTTTTGGAATTTCATTGGCTTTCCCCGAGCATAACATATGTTCAGCTCACGAGCCATTTTTCGGTCACTGCGACGCGGGTTTCGATCAAGTCGCTTCTTTACTTTTCGAACCATTTTTGCTGATGTTGCTGTTTATGCACATTTAAATGCTGGACTGCTCTAACGATAGCCACTTGTGGTTTTCCAGCCAAATGTAAGAATTCACGGATGAATTCCATCACGAATAACTTTTTTTCTGGAAATTTGTCATTTTGCTTTTGTACTGGAATAATTTTGTCACTGGAATAATTTTAACAGCTGTCGGGCGAGTGGCTTACAAATGACAGCAGTCTAAAGGAGTTTGCAGTTTTTTCATCTCACCCTGTATGTTTCAGCCGGACATAGATCTCTCACACTCGTAATATGTATTTCTCAACAATGATATTTGGTACCAGATATTGGTTATACCTCAGAAAAATATCAATTTCGTCAAGATCAGTTCAGATTTGGACACATATTTTTATACAATTTGACGTTTAATGTGCACCAAATTGTAAATATCTGCCCAAATGGACTGGATTTTTTTTGGATACGACCAAATTCAGCTTAGAATCCAATATTTCAAAGTTGATGAAAATCGGTTAAGGTATATATCTATAAGCTTCATCCGATTTGGAGTTTTGATGCTCACATTCGTAATATTCACTCAGTGATCACAACCATGATATTTCGTCATCATATTCGTAATATTCTTTCAACAACAGTGATAGTTAGTACCAGAAACAGCTCAGAAATACCTCTGACAGATTTGGATATAACTTCCATATATATATCTTCATCTGATTTGATTGGATGGTTATTCTGCACCAAATTTGTAATACAGGCCAAAATGGATGGATTCTCGAAAATTCAATTGTATTTATCCCGGAAGCAAATACGACAGTGGTTGACACTCGTTTCACATACATCCATTGCCCCGTTATACATTAGATACTAGCATTTGTATACCTCCCAAATAATTGTTCCATCTGATTCCAAATTACAACTACTCTAAATCTATACGGTACGGTCTACTTTACATAAATGTTCAATAAAAATGGTTATTTGCAAGGAATAGCTATATTAAATATGAATTGCGGTGTTAGGAATCATAAAGTGGACCCGCCCGACTTTCCACCTTTCTTTACTGGGCTTCCTTTGATTTCTAATGTTGTGTTATTAAGGTCCACCACAATATATTCTTATTACCTATGTTTTCCAATAACCTACATTACCTAGTGACCATCTTTTAAAGTATTCCATTGTAATTTTGCATTCCAGTCCTTATAATGTTTTTCCAAAAATCAATCGAATTTGTAACGTTAAAACCCATTGAAGATATTGAAGCTGTTTAAAATGCTTTTAGTCTATGTGTTTCTAGTTTGATAATTACATCCATTCCAAGTAAATTATATATCGTACATATTCATATGCCAACACACGCACATACGTACCTACATGGAGTTATCCTATATGTCCATTGTTGTCATAATTGTATTACAGTTAAGTTTGTAAAATTACAATGGATTTATTTAGGTTTGACAGAATATGGTGGATTACGTATTAATTGTAATTCAAGTGGGCGAAGTTTTTGTTTACAAGCGTACAAAAGCATTTTGGTGAGAATTTTCCAGAAAAAAGTTATTCGTGATGGAATTCAAGCGTGATATTGTAATTTCTTTATATTTGGCTGGAAAACAACAAGTTGCTATCGATAGAGCACTCCAGCATTTAAATGTGCATAAATCTTTTGTGTCTCGTTCCATCGCTCGTTACCGTGATACTGGTACTGGTAGCGTAGCTCGACGTCAAGGAAGTGGACGGAAGAAAACAGCAAAATCAGCAGAAATGATTCGAAAATTAAAGAAGCGACTTTATCGAAACCCGCGTCGCAGTGGCCGAAAAATGGCTCGTGAGCTGAACATATCGTAATATTACATTTGGCAAATATTTAAAAATGAGCTCGGGGTAAAGCTATTCAAATTCCAAAAAGTGCAAGAACTTACACCGCAACTAGACTCAAAAGAGCTAAAGAATTGCTTCATTTGGCCGAAAGTGGCAAACTGCCGAATTTGGTTTACTCCGATGAGAAAATATTCGTTGTCCAGCAGATTGTAAACAAACAAAATAATCGTGTTTACTTGCCAAAGAGGTCAGCTGAAAATGTGCACCATCGGTTGGCCACCAGAACTCAAGCGCAGGCCATGGTGATGGTCGTATCAATCCGTGACATCAGAATAAATGCCGAATATTATCGCGAAAATATTCTGAAGGATGTATTTAAGCCTTGGGTTTGCAAACATTTTGGCCGGAGAACTTGGACATTCCAATAGGACTCGGCATCATCGCACCATCACGCGCCATCCAAGAATGGTTACAAAATGAGGTTCCTCGCTTCATTTTCAGCGCTCAATGGCCACCAAAATCTCCGGATTCCAATCCGTTGGACTATCGTGTCTGGAGTATTTTGGAAAGCAGGTTAGCACTAAAAAAATGCAAAGTGTCGATCATCTCAAGCAAGCGCTTCGCCGCGAATGGGCCAAAATACCGCAGAACAACATTCGGGCAGCGTGTGACGGTTTTATTGACCGTTTGAAGGCCATAATTTGTGCCAAAGGTGACCAATTCGAACAAATCTAAACTTATTCTAGAATTTGACATGTTGTGCTTTCATTCAATAAAATTAAAAAAATGTAACTGTTATGGCGTTTAAACTTTGTTGCAGTTTTTTATCTGTACCCTGTACCCTCCCTTTTATGGTAGAAAGTATAATGAACAAATACCTATTTTGGGTGGCAGGCTACATTAAAAATAAGAGGATTGATAATGTTCATAATAACAAGACAGACATATATTTAGTTTGAAGAAGTTGCATACGGAGGTATATCCTGGATCGACTCAAAATGTTCTGAATCAAAATTTGTCTAGTTAAAATAGGGGTTTTCTCCATATGATCTTCCATATTTGATATTTTGCTAACGTTTTTGCTGATGTGGTTTTAATTTTAGAAAATTTTCTTTAATATGTACGTGTACAGAACATTAAATAAGAAATTAATTACTTTCTTTTTACTATTTTCTATCTCCAATAAAACTTATAATTTAAAAAATTCCCATGTACTTAATTAACCATTACTTAAACTTAAAGAAAGCGACAATATTGAACTTCATTTAAATACGTCCCCAAAATAAATGCAAATAAAAATGAAATGCCAAAACCATGAGACCACTTAATGGCTACTGGAGAGTAGCCAAACTAAAAGAAGTAAAAATCAATTACCAAGAAACTGCAGTCAGTATATCAACAGTAATCTTGCCCATTTCAATAGCAAGAAGTTGCTCTAGGACAGCCGTAGTAATGCAAATGCCAATAAAAAGTGTTGTGTTGTTGGACCTCTTTAAACAAAGAGGGGAGAATATTTAACAATGTTTAAATGAAACTGATTGAAAAGTGTTTTTCGATGGGAACTATGACCATGAATAGTTCCCAACGAAAAACACTCGATTCCACAAAATTGAGTCCGAGCATAAATATTCCTATCATTGAAACAAAAAACACCCTTCATTTCGTAGCTGATGTTTTCCATAGATTGTTGCTATAATTCAGGCAATTGATTTATATTCGCATAGCTTGCGTGTGGCTTCGCCAATGCAATGGAATTTTTAACATTGTTTTAACAGTTCTCTCTCTCACCCCTCGCCCCTTTCGGGGCCGCATGAAAAATCATTACCGAAAGCCAATGCGCATTACCGCTGCATTAAAAGTGGCAGACCGCTATAACCAAAAATGCTCTTTTTCAACTGCATTGCATAAATATTCAGACATACATATTGGTCATGCATAGACACACTGTGTGCGTGTGTGGTTGTGTACGAATTGTTGTAACATATGCTAGTGTGAGTACATTTTATGTTTGAAAACACACCCAAACATCGATAGTAGTTACACATTTAAACATATGACTTTCCACACATGCATACATCCATACATACTATGAAATTTTTTCCCAATCGATGATCATGTCTGTAATGCGAAATTTATGGGAGTAATTGCGGACGAATGTGTCTCAGCCAATCTGCTGAGTGGAGATAATATAAAATTTCCCCTAGTTACAGCGAACAAACCGGTCAATATCGAATTTAGTTGGTTTGAGGGGTAAATTATTTAAATTCAGCGCTCAATGTTTAAAGTACAATTTTACGGAAGAAAATTTAGAATACAATAAATCTGTTATTTAAATTCAAAGATTTTTGGAGAAAATTAAGTCCAGTTCTTTTAAGGAATGGTTTTCATTGTATTCTGGACCATTGACCAATGTACGTTGCATTTTCTGTCACATTTCCCTCTTCTAATGATATAGTTCTGTATATTGGTATCCCTGTCAAGCTATATAAATTTGGTTGTTTCCATTTTTACCTACATCATCCACCTTTATTTCGGATTTTGTATAGAGTTTTAATAAAAAATATTTTAATTTTGACAAATATTTCATACTAGCTGAACCCGGTGCGCTTCGCTACCCCTTTTGATTTTATATGCATTCAAAATTTTATTTACGAATATATGTTGGTTAAAAAAAAAACAAATTTAAAAACTAAAAAAAAAAAAATTATTGCACTACTTTAATGCGTAAATAAACAAAACCATTAGAAAAGCAGTAACATGACATACATACACGAAGGGTTTGTCCTTCGGATTTATTTATTTCATAGCAAATACCAAGCGTGCAGTAAACTGCAATCTTTTGAAGTTGAGTGGCATTTCTATTGCAATTAGTGAATTCGGGATAGCAACATACTTCGTCGTAATAAGCGTATTTCAAATTAATTGTTGTGTTGTTTTTTACTGTTAGCCTAAGGCGTTGTGAGTCAAAAGTTCTTATTAAAATCATATCCGAATCTGATCTGATTTAAATATAATTTTAAAAAAATTACTTTTACACCAAATTCCGCCACACTTTTCATATTTCATTGAAATTGGTGCGTCTAATATGTGAAATCGGCCGAGAATATATATATATATATATATATATACTAGCTGAACCCGGTGCGCTTCGCTACCCCTTTGATTTTATATGCATTCAAAATTTTATTTACGAATATATGTTGGTTAAAAAAAAAACAAATTTAAAAACTAAAAAAAAAAAAATTATTGCACTACTTTAATGCGTAAATAAACAAAACCATTAGAAAAGCAGTAACATGACATACATACACGAAGGGTTTGTCCTTCGGATTTATTTATTTCATAGCAAATACCAAGCGTGCAGTAAACTGCAATCTTTTGAAGTTGAGTGGCATTTCTATTGCAATTAGTGAATTCGGGATAGCAACATACTTCGTCGTAATAAGCGTATTTCAAATTAATTGTTGTGTTGTTTTTTACTGTTAGCCTAAGGCGTTGTGAGTCAAAAGTTCTTATTAAAATCATATCCGAATCTGATCTGATTTAAATATAATTTTAAAAAAATTACTTTTACACCAAATTCCGCCACACTTTTCATATTTCATTGAAATTGGTGCGTCTAATATGTGAAATCGGCCGAGAATATATATATATATATATATATGTATATATATATATATGTATATATATATATATATATATGTATATATATATATATATGTATATATATATATATCTATATCTATAAAAGAGGAAAATGTTTGTATGTTTGTTTGTTTGTTTGTTTGTTTGTTTGTAATTTATGGACTCGAAAACCGCTGAATAGATTTTCCTCAAAATTTCCATATATACTGCAAAATCGCCTGAAAGTAACATAGGCTATATAAATTTTTGAATTTCCACTTGGAACTGGAGATATAGCATCAGAATCGGAGGTACCTCCCAAAAATTTAAATTTTATATGCACATATCTATTGATTGGTTGAAGATACAGTCTCCAAATTTGGAATACGTAACGGAATTTGATCCGAAAATAAATTTGTCAAATTAAATTGGAATCGGTTCAGATTTGGATATAGCTCCCATATATATTTTCGGCCGATTTCAAGCATTTGATGCACCAAACACGCTATGTATCCCCAATTTCAATGAAATTTGAAACGTGTGATAGATTTTATCTAAAGAATTGATTTCCCAAATTATATTGAAATCGGTTCAGATTTGGATATAGTTCCCATATATATTTTCGGCCGATTTCATGTATTTAATGCACCATACACGATAAGTATGTTCGATTCCAAAGAAATTTGGAATATGTAACGGGATTTTGATTAGAAAATAAATTAGTCAAATTATATTAAAATCTGTTCAGATTTGGATATTGCTCTCATATATATTTTCGACCGATTTCATGTATTGTATTCACAAAACACGATACGTATTTCCGATTCCAATGAAATTCGGCATGAGCGGCTAAATTTGGTACAAAAATAAATTTTGACAAATTATATTGAAATACGCTCAGATTTGATTATAGCTCCCATATATATACTCAGCCGATTTCACATATTTAATGCACCCAAAGTGAGAGAGACGAAATCTGGCACCAGAAAAAAATTGCCAAATTATATTGACATCAGTTGAGGTTTGGGTATAGCTAACATATATATTTCGGGCGATTTCCTACAGGTTATGCACCAAACATGATATATATGACCGATACCAATGAAATTCAGAATGCGTGACGGAATTTGGTTACAATAATAAATATGGCAAATTAATTGGAAATTAGTTTAGATTTGGATAGCTCCCATATATATATATATATATATATATATATATATATATATATATATATATATATATATATATATATATATATATATATATATATATATATATATATATACATATATATATATATATACATATATATATATATATATTCTCGGCCGATTTCACATATTAGACGCACCAATTTCAATGAAATATGAAAAGTGTGGCGGAATTTGGTGTAAAAGTAATTTTTTTAAAATTATATTTAAATCAGATCAGATTCGGATATGATTTTAATAAGAACTTTTGACTCACAACGCCTTAGGCTAACAGTAAAAAACAACACAACAATTAATTTGAAATACGCTTATTACGACGAAGTATGTTGCTATCCCGAATTCACTAATTGCAATAGAAATGCCACTCAACTTCAAAAGATTGCAGTTTACTGCACGCTTGGTATTTGCTATGAAATAAATAAATCCGAAGGACAAACCCTTCGTGTATGTATGTCATGTTACTGCTTTTCTAATGGTTTTGTTTATTTACGCATTAAAGTAGTGCAATAATTTTTTTTTTTTAGTTTTTAAATTTGTTTTTTTTTTAACCAACATATATTCGTAAATAAAATTTTGAATGCATATAAAATCAAAAGGGGTAGCGAAGCGCACCGGGTTCAGCTATATATATATATATATATATATATATATATATATATATATATATATATATATATATATATATATATATATATATATATCTATATCTATAAAAGAGGAAAATGTTTGTATGTTTGTTTGTTTGTTTGTTTGTTTGTTTGTAATTTATGGACTCGAAAACCGCTGAATAGATTTTCCTCAAAATTTCCATATATACTGCAAAATCGCCTGAAAGTAACATAGGCTATATAAATTTTTGAATTTCCACTTGGAACTGGAGATATAGCATCAGAATCGGAGGTACCTCCCAAAAATTTAAATTTTATATGCACATATCTATTGATTGGTTGAAGATACAGTCTCCAAATTTGGAATACGTAACGGAATTTGATCCGAAAATAAATTTGTCAAATTAAATTGGAATCGGTTCAGATTTGGATATAGCTCCCATATATATTTTCGGCCGATTTCAAGCATTTGATGCACCAAACACGCTATGTATCCCCAATTTCAATGAAATTTGAAACGTGTGATAGATTTTATCTAAAGAATTGATTTCCCAAATTATATTGAAATCGGTTCAGATTTGGATATAGTTCCCATATATATTTTCGGCCGATTTCATGTATTTAATGCACCATACACGATAAGTATGTTCGATTCCAAAGAAATTTGGAATATGTAACGGGATTTTGATTAGAAAATAAATTAGTCAAATTATATTAAAATCTGTTCAGATTTGGATATTGCTCTCATATATATTTCGACCGATTTCATGTATTGTATTCACAAAACACGATACGTATTTCCGATTCCAATGAAATTCGGCATGAGCGGCTAAATTTGGTACAAAAATAAATTTTGACAAATTATATTGAAATACGCTCAGATTTGATTATAGCTCCCATATATATACTCAGCCGATTTCACATATTTAATGCACCCAAAGTGAGAGAGACGAAATCTGGCACCAGAAAAAAATTGCCAAATTATATTGACATCAGTTGAGGTTTGGGTATAGCTAACATATATATTTCGGGCGATTTCCTACAGGTTATGCACCAAACATGATATATATGACCGATACCAATGAAATTCAGAATGCGTGACGGAATTTGGTTACAATAATAAATATGGCAAATTAATTGGAAATTAGTTTAGATTTGGATAGCTCCCATATATATATATATATATATATATATATATATATATATATATATATATATATATATATATATATATATATATATATATATATATATATATATATATATATATATATATATATATATATATATATATATATATATATATATATATATATATATAGCTGAACCCGGTGCGCTTCGCTACCCCTTTTGATTTATATGCATTCAAAATTTTATTTACGAATATATGTTGGTTAAAAAAAAAACAAATTTAAAAACTAAAAAAAAAAAATTATTGCACTACTTTAATGCGTAAATAAACAAAACCATTAGAAAAGCAGTAACATGACATACATACACGAAGGGTTTGTCCTTCGGATTTATTTATTTCATAGCAAATACCAAGCGTGCAGTAAACTGCAATCTTTTGAAGTTGAGTGGCATTTCTATTGCAATTAGTGAATTCGGGATAGCAACATACTTCGACGTAATAAGCGTATTTCAAATTAATTGTTGTGTTGTTTTTTACTGTTAGCCTAAGGCGTTGTGAGTCAAAAGTTCTTATTAAAATCATATCCGAATCTGATCTGATTTAAATATAATTTTAAAAAAATTACTTTTACACCAAATTCCGCCACACTTTTCATATTTCATTGAAATTGGTGCGTCTAATATGTGAAATCGGCCGAGAATATATATATATATATATATATATATATATATGTATATATATATATATATGTATATATATATATATATATATATATATATATATATATATATATATATATATATATATATATATATATATATATATATATATATATATATATATATATATATATATATATATATATATATATATATGGGAGCTATCCAAATCTAAACTAATTTCCAATTAATTTGCCATATTTATTATTGTAACCAAATTCCGTCACGCATTCTGAATTTCATTGGTATCGGTCATATATATCATGTTTGGTGCATAACCTGTAGGAAATCGCCCGAAATATATATGTTAGCTATACCCAAACCTCAACTGATGTCAATATAATTTGGCAATTTTTTTCTGGTGCCAGATTTCGTCTCTCTCACTTTGGGTGCATTAAATATGTGAAATCGGCTGAGTATATATATGGGAGCTATAATCAAATCTGAGCGTATTTCAATATAATTTGTCAAAATTTATTTTTGTACCAAATTTAGCCGCTCATGCCGAATTTCATTGGAATCGGAAATACGTATCGTGTTTTGTGAATACAATACATGAAATCGGTCGAAAATATATATGAGAGCAATATCCAAATCTGAACAGATTTTAATATAATTTGACTAATTTATTTTCTAATCAAAATCCCGTTACATATTCCAAATTTCTTTGGAATCGAACATACTTATCGTGTATGGTGCATTAAATACATGAAATCGGCCGAAAATATATATGGGAACTATATCCAAATCTGAACCGATTTCAATATAATTTGGGAAATCAATTCTTTAGATAAAATCTATCACACGTTTCAAATTTCATTGAAATTGGGGATACATAGCGTGTTTGGTGCATCAAATGCTTGAAATCGGCCGAAAATATATATGGGAGCTATATCCAAATCTGAACCGATTCCAATTTAATTTGACAAATTTATTTTCGGATCAAATTCCGTTACGTATTCCAAATTTGGAGACTGTATCTTCAACCAATCAATAGATATGTGCATATAAAATTTAAATTTTTGGGAGGTACCTCCGATTCTGATGCTATATCTCCAGTTCCAAGTGGAAATTCAAAATTTATATAGCCTATGTTACTTTCAGGCGATTTTGCAGTATATATGGAAATTTTGAGGAAAATCTATTCAGCGGTTTTCGAGTCCATAAATTACAAACAAACAAACAAACAAACAAACAAACATACAAACATTTTCCTCTTTTATAGATATAGATATATATATATATACATATATATATATATATACATATATATATATATATATACATATATATATATATATATACATATATATATATATATATATTCTCGGCCGATTTCACATATTAGACGCACCAATTTCAATGAAATATGAAAAGTGTGGCGGAATTTGGTGTAAAAGTAATTTTTTTAAAATTATATTTAAATCAGATCAGATTCGGATATGATTTTAATAAGAACTTTTGACTCACAACGCCTTAGGCTAACAGTAAAAAACAACACAACAATTAATTTGAAATACGCTTATTACGACGAAGTATGTTGCTATCCCGAATTCACTAATTGCAATAGAAATGCCACTCAACTTCAAAAGATTGCAGTTTACTGCACGCTTGGTATTTGCTATGAAATAAATAAATCCGAAGGACAAACCCTTCGTGTATGTATGTCATGTTACTGCTTTTCTAATGGTTTTGTTTATTTACGCATTAAAGTAGTGCAATAATTTTTTTTTTTTAGTTTTTAAATTTGTTTTTTTTTTAACCAACATATATTCGTAAATAAAATTTTGAATGCATATAAAATCAAAAGGGGTAGCGAAGCGCACCGGGTTCAGCTAGTATATATATATATATGGGAGCTATCCAAATCTAAACTAATTTCCAATTAATTTGCCATATTTATTATTGTAACCAAATTCCGTCACGCATTCTGAATTTCATTGGTATCGGTCATATATATCATGTTTGGTGCATAACCTGTAGGAAATCGCCCGAAATATATATGTTAGCTATACCCAAACCTCAACTGATGTCAATATAATTTGGCAATTTTTTTCTGGTGCCAGATTTCGTCTCTCTCACTTTGGGTGCATTAAATATGTGAAATCGGCTGAGTATATATATGGGAGCTATAATCAAATCTGAGCGTATTTCAATATAATTTGTCAAAATTTATTTTTGTACCAAATTTAGCCGCTCATGCCGAATTTCATTGGAATCGGAAATACGTATCGTGTTTTGTGAATACAATACATGAAATCGGTCGAAAATATATATGAGAGCAATATCCAAATCTGAACAGATTTTAATATAATTTGACTAATTTATTTTCTAATCAAAATCCCGTTACATATTCCAAATTTCTTTGGAATCGAACATACTTATCGTGTATGGTGCATTAAATACATGAAATCGGCCGAAAATATATATGGGAACTATATCCAAATCTGAACCGATTTCAATATAATTTGGGAAATCAATTCTTTAGATAAAATCTATCACACGTTTCAAATTTCATTGAAATTGGGGATACATAGCGTGTTTGGTGCATCAAATGCTTGAAATCGGCCGAAAATATATATGGGAGCTATATCCAAATCTGAACCGATTCCAATTTAATTTGACAAATTTATTTTCGGATCAAATTCCGTTACGTATTCCAAATTTGGAGACTGTATCTTCAACCAATCAATAGATATGTGCATATAAAATTTAAATTTTTGGGAGGTACCTCCGATTCTGATGCTATATCTCCAGTTCCAAGTGGAAATTCAAAAATTTATATAGCCTATGTTACTTTCAGGCGATTTTGCAGTATATATGGAAATTTTGAGGAAAATCTATTCAGCGGTTTTCGAGTCCATAAATTACAAACAAACAAACAAACAAACAAACAAACATACAAACATTTTCCTCTTTTATAGATATAGATTTCATATTACCTATCTGTTCACAAAATATTTTCCAGGAGTTGTGCTTTGAAGTTCTAGCCATTTTGTGGTGTTGCCTAAGAGAATACGTAGATTTTTAGAACTCTTTGTATCCCTCTGGAATTTCCTCCGCCATCAAGGATTTTCACAGCCAGTTTCTCCAAGGGGATACTTTAATAAAAATGAATTTAGTATCATCATTCATTTATGTCTTTCGGCAGTATCAAATTTTTGATCACTTAAGTGCTTCCAACACTTTCGTACATAGTTCAGGTCGAGTCCTCTATTAATGTAGCGATTTAGCGCTTTGGACAATATTTGCTAACTAATCACCCACAGTTACGTCGTTAAAACAGACGGAGGGCGTATATCCTTTATAGAGAGCCGTTTAATGGCAACATATATCGATTGAAATGCTGCAACACTTCAAAAGGTCTAGCCACATTCTCCGGTGCCAGTGTCAGGGATGACAATTAAAAAAGCACCTCCACAATTTTGAAGGATCTTGAAAAAGTCCAAAAAATCCGTCAATAAAGTACCACTTAAAAAAATCGTTGTATGGGGGCTATACAAAGACGAGGACCTGCATAAGTAATTTCATAGGCTGTAGTACCGATTCCGAACTTCTAACACGAAATTTTAAACAATTCCGTTGAATAATGTCGCTAATATTATCAAAATACGGAAATACAATTTTCCGTCATAGGTTGTAAGAGCTACAAACTTTAAATAAGAACTTTTAAACAAATCCGGTCAAAAATGTCGCTAAAATCACCAAAATACCGAATATCAGGGGGTTGTATGGGGGCTATACGATATCGTGGATCTATATTGACAATTTGCTTCCAGGTATAAATACAACAGACGGACGGACAGGGCTAAATCGTCTTAGAATTTTACGCTGATCAAGAATATATATACATTCTTATTATAATATATATTATATTATAATCTTATAAAAAGGAGTGGACTGAAGCATCTCATCTCTCTCATTCTCCAATCGCACTGCTTCTGCTGGGCGAACTTGAATATAAACAAGTAAGAAACTGCTATAGCCGTGCGCTGCCGACTATGTTATACCCTACAACACTACAATATGTTAGAAGTCCCCCTTATGTCCAAATCCATATTGGAAGATTTCGCATTGGAATTTGGGATTTTGACTAGGGATATTTGCCCAACATTTATGCACTCCGTCGGGCTGTTAGTTGTTGTAGTCCATTTTACAGATAAATATAATCCAATGGTCATCCAAAATGCTGGAATTCTTCCCTGTCCTTAACTCTCTTCACAGGCGTGTCGATTGGCTTCAATTTCTGTTTTTGGTTAATTTGAACCCTTAAATATTTTGCAATCATCTCCAAAAGCAAGAAGCCCCTCTAAATCTCCAAATTTAGACTCATCTATATGATTTGCTTGTCTACGATATTTGGCTATATTCGTCAACGAAATCAGCATAAAAAAGCCAGCAATTCGTCTTTTGTATATTTCGGATATCGCCTGTAAGTAATGCTGGTATTTTTCCACACAAAATTAGTGGTCCATTGTACCCGCTGAACTAAACTCTAACTTTATGCGAGATTTCGTGTCCTTTGGTTTCTATTGGTGACCTTAATAACGGCTGCAAAATCAGAAACATTTTTAGTTGTTGGTCCATTTCAACCCCCAAATATATTGCGGACATCTTTAAAACTAATAGGCCTAGCCCTTTTGAGCTTAACCCTGCACTTATGAAAATTTTCGTGAGGATTGTACGATAATTGCAATCTGTATATAATAACCCCAACCAGTGTTGTAAGGTGAAAAAATATTACAAAATATTATAAGTCAAATTGAAAAAATCGCATGCGAAAAAAATGAAAAAAAAAAAAAACCAGTAAAGATAGTCCTAACGTCGGGCGGGGCCGATTTTATGATACCCTACACCACTTTGCTAATTTAGTTGAGCTCCACTTAATAATTAAAAGTTTGTATGGGAGAATTCAATGATACACGCTATGATTATAATTATAATTTAAAATTCAAAGGACTAAATATGCCGAAGCATTTGTATCTTTTAAATTCGGACTTGTATTGCCCATTTGGTGCGAAATTAATTTGAAATCGGATAAAAATATATATGGGAACTATATCCAAATCTGAACCGATCTCGATAAAATTTGGCAAAGATATTTCTGAGCTGTATTTGATATATTTCCCTGAATATCGTTGTTACGGAGTGCATATTACGGTTGTGGGTAACAAATACAATAAATCGGATGGACAATATATATAGGAGCTATAACTATATCTGAACCGATCTTCACCAAAATTGGCATACTACCTTCTAGACTAAATTCGGTCGTATGTGCCAAATTCCATCCCATTTGGATTTAGACGTTTGGTGCACAATAAATGGTAAATCGAAGTTATGTATGGGAGCTATATCCAAATCTGAACCGATCTCGATAAAATTTAGCAAATGTATTTCTGAGATGTATTTGATATATTTCCCCAAATATTGTTGTTACAGAGTGCATGTTACGGCTGCGGAGGACAAAAATAACAAATCGGATGAACAATATATATGGGAGCTATAGCTATATCTGAACCGATTTCGATAAAATTTGGCATACTTCTTTTCAGGCCTAATTTGGTTGTATGTGCAAAATTCCATACTATTCGGGCTGATATGGGAGCTATATCTAAATTTTTACCGATTATCTCCAATTTCAATAGGGTTCGTCCTTGGGCCAAACAAATGTTGTTTGCAAAATTTCATCTCAATCGGATAATAAATGAGACCTGCATTTTGTTCACAAAAATACATGGACAGACAGACGGACTGACATGCATAAGCAACTCAGAATGTGATTCTATGCAGATCATCAAAAGGAACTATGGGTCTATCTCGTTTCCTTTTGCCTTTTACAAACAAATGCACAAAGACATAATACCCTGACCACCTTGTGGTGTAGGGTATAAAAATGCCACACAATACTACAAAATCTTTATTAACATCTTTATTCGCACATTTTTCTGCGTTTTTTTCAGATTTCATACTTTTATGTCAAGAGGGCATTCTGAATTGACAAAATTTATCAAAATCGGTCCAGCCATTCTTGAGATATAGGCATTCTAATTAACATCCCCTTTCTTTGTATATACACATTGTATATATTTCGCTATATATAACCGATATATTTACTATCGGCAAGACAAATGTTGTGGCCTATTTCAGCCACTAAATATTACCTGATGACCATTAAAATTGGAAGGCTTCTGCCCAGCCCTAAGCTCTAGCCCCATGCTAACTTCCGCTTTGATTGGCCTATAATTGCGACCTGTGGAGCAACTGCAAAATCAGTATTTTTTTCAGTTTTTGGTCCATTTCAACCCCTAAATATCATTCGATCATCTCTAAAAGAAATAGGGATCTATTCTGACCCTAGCCTCACCTCCATTCTTAATTTCGTGAAGATCGGGTCATAATTGCGACCTGTAGAGTGATTACAAATTAACATGGACATACGGACGGACGGACATACATAGCATAATTTTTGGCCCAATCAAACTTATAATACCCCCAACACATAGTGTTGTAGGGTATAAAGAATAGAACTAAAACTTAATAAATACTTGAAATCGGTGTTTATAGGGGGTGTTTATATAGGGGGTATATCAAAAACTGGACCACCATGATCCATTTTTCAAACCAAACATGTATTGAAAATGTTCTACATAGGCCCACTTTTTGGTATAGCCCCCATATAACTGTACCTCGAGATTTGTGGCCTTTGGTTTCTTTAATCACAATTTAAAACTGAATTCGCTGTAAATTGTCAATTTGTGTTTCCAAACTCTACCAAATATTTTTGCACAGAACTGTTCATATAGGTCCAAGGAATTTTTAAAATTATAGCCGAACGGAATTTTATTTACATTTTGCAAGTTTCTTCCAAATGTTGGAGGCCCTACACCACATAGTGGTAAGTGTATTATGTCTTTTTGCATTTGTTTGTAACATGGAGAATGAAACAAGATAGGGTCATAGTTACTTTTGAGGATTTTCATAGAATCATTTTCTGAGTCGATTTATGCATTATTATGTCCTTCAGATTGTCCGTCCTTTCCTTATAAACACACGAACTGTCTCAGTAAAGTTATATCAAATCGGTTCAGATTCATTATTCATTATTGAATAGCTACATCTTTTTCACAGGTAATTCAAAACAATATATTTGAAATTCGAAAACACCTTTTGTAATTCGCAATATTTCAGTTGTAATTCGAGATTTCCATTTAAATTTCGAATTATATTATTCGAAGTATTCCATTCTAATTATTCCAACTGTAATTAATATTATTTCTTTTTAAAATCGAAATAAAAACTTGGCTTCGAGATAAATAATTTGAAAAAAATCGGATTACAAAAGAAATATTTCGAATTTCAAATGGAATTTTACGAATTATAAATTATATTCTGAAATTACAATTGCAATGTTTCGAACTAGAAATTGAATTCTCGAATTTCAATTGATTTTTTTCGAATTAAAAATGAAATTCGCGAATTACAAATAACATTTTGCGAATTACAATAAAACATTTTCGAAATGTAGAGTGGCAAAGGTTGTCAAATAATTGGCGCTGCTCGATTTTAAATTTTTTTATAGGATTCAATGAGAACTCCCTATTCTAAAGTACAACAGATGTGCTTAAAACCTTGAAAACAAGATGAATCGGGTGGTATAGTAATATGGTTCCTACTAAAAAAAGCAAAAAAAAAAAAAAAAATAAATAAACCTGGACCGATTTATATCCCATTTTTAGAACTGTAACAATATATGCTTTACAGAGTCTTAAATAATTTTTTAATGAGTTATAAAGAAGATGACAAACTTCCCTTGTCTGCATTTTGATGATCCTAGACACATGTTTTAGCAAAGTTTGAAACTACCAAAAATTAAGAATTTTGATTTTAAATATAATTGCACAATTTGCCGAGTGAATCTTAATTTCGATTTCAATATATATATTTTTTGCATTGCCTGAAATGACAGGTACAACATATAAATATTTCAAAAAATACTTTAAAATACCGCCGAAAAGAAAAAGTTATTTCTTTTATTGCGTTTTTCGTCGATATTGGAACATTTCTATGCCCTTGAGTACAGACGGCAACTTCCTGTGGTCTGTAGCGTATTTCGTTCGTACACAGCAATTATTCAATATTTTTATGGACATTGGGGACATTTTTCCATTCCAGATGTTGTTTTTCGAGCGTTTTGTTTTTTGTTCGTTGACTGCTATTGTTGTCATGTTATAAGGCTTGTGGTTGAATTGGGCTTGTGCATGTGGGTGGGCGTGTGTATGCAAGTGTGTGTGTGTGCGTGGTCACAGTGGCAAAAACAGAACCGTCAAATATTTACAATTGCATTACACAGTTGCAGCTGGTGTAAATGCTGCAATTGTTGCTGCAGCCTCATCTGTTTGTTATTATTGTTGTCATCACTTTAAATGGTTCCACTTAAATGATTTACCACTGCTTCAATATTTTAAACGCAAAGAGGCGGTGGGTGGACAGTTGCACTCCCAAGGAATGCATTTTGGATGTTATATTCATTTGCCATTCATTTTGGCTCTTTTTGTCGGATTAATATAACAACAAATTTCATATCTGGCAATCGACAGAGTTAGCTTAGTTGCATTACGGAAGTTTATGGTAGGCCACATCATTGAATTTTAATTTATTCAGAAAAATAGAAAAATAAATTTGGTTTGAAATCATTAACAAATTTGTCTTTTTTGTAGTACATATTTGTTTAAGTTGTGTATATAAATGAAAACCTATACAACCATAGATGCACATCTAAATACAAATGTGTGTTGGATGAGTTCTTTGGGAGAAAAAACATTTTCTGGTTTTTGTACCAACAAGTTACTATCTAATTGAAATGCCGTCAAAGGATTACAATTAACAAAACGATAATAAAATAACCTAAAATGGCAATTTGGATTCGATATTCGCAATTGCATATTGTACAATTAATTTTTTCTATGTTACTAAAATTATCGAAAATCTGTAATGAAGTAAAAAATGGTTAGTGACTAATACTTATGTATATAATATCGAGTTTTATCATTTGGCTTCCGACTTAATAAAGATTTTATGTCAATTAGATAATAAAAAGGAAGACTTAGGATCCGATAAAAAAATTTAGATTGAGTTATACATTTTGTTGAACCAATGTAAGTAAGTACTCATAAAAACGTAATAATTTCCAAAACCACCTCCTTTTAACTACAGACACCAACAGTGACATCCATATAAAATTTCAAAAAAAATATAAAATTTGTTACTATTTGTTACCCTCAATATAAACTCTAAAGATTTCACCTCTGTAATTTCCTCCATTACAAAATTTACTACCATTTAGTACAATTATAGTTCACATTTCCAAAACCACCCACATATCTCAAACACAGGCGCCAGTATTGACGTATATACAAAATTTCAGGATTTAAGCTCTATACCCTCACCCAATACCAAATTTATTACCATTTAGTACTTTTCGTACAAAAATAGGAGGAATTTCCAGTAAGTAATCTAAAAATCAAATTTTCGAATTTTATCTCTATCCCTTCACCCAATGCCAAATATAGTACTATTCAGTACTTTTCTTACAATTATAGAACACATTTCCAAAACTAACTCCACGCTACACATGACCCTAATACCAAATTTCAGAGTTCAGGCACTTCTGTTCATCCAATAGCAAATTGTAAAAATATAGTATTAGTATTTTTATTTAGTATTTTTTTGTTGTACACCTAAGTCTGTTTTTACATGGTAGATTGGTTCCAGAAGAAGCCGTGTAAAAAAAAAACCGTGTAAGAAAAAAACATTGATCTTATACAAAAATGGGTGATTTGTTCCTAATCTCTAAAACCTATTAAAATTAGTGAAAAACAAGAAACACGTCTTATTGCATTAACAGTTCACAAAATATTAACACGTTTCAATTGCTCTGACCAGTAAATTTTATTGTATGCACATAGTGCTATTCACATTTGCTCTGACCAGTAAAAATTGTTTGTACGCGCTAAAGGGGAATTCACTTAAATCTTTAAGGTAGTGTTCGCAAACTATCGATGGTTTCAGACTTTTTTCTTTCATAAATACTTTTTTGTGATATGAACATACTTCGCAAAAATTAAATTTGACAAAAAAATTTAAGTATATAAAATTTCAAATCGTGCTAAATGGAATAAAATCGTGTAAATAAATTAAAAATATTCAATTTTCAAACCGTGTTATATCAAAACCGTGTACAAAAAGACCGTGTAAAAACAGACTTAGGTGTACTTATTTTACACAATTCCATAACCATCTCTTTATCACAAACCTACCACCCCGAGGGACCCTAAACCAAACTCTTCCAAATGTAGTACCATTTAGTACAGGTCGCATACTTAGAACGCATTTCCAAAACCACCTTCATTTATCAAACTTACTTTCCAACCTTGATTCTCATAACAAATTTCAGCTTTTTATCTCCAACCGATCACATAATACTTTGGTACCATTTTAGACTTTTAGAACTATTTTAGAACTTGAAGCATCCTTTCGAATTTCCAAAAACCCTTCGGCACATATTTTTGCTGCAATACAACAGTGACTCTCATTCTAAGTTCTGAGTTCTACTTTTCGTACCCTTTACATAACTACGCACCTGACCCTCGTGCAAACTTTCAAAATTCTAGCTTCCGCCGTTGATGACTATAGGTACCACTACATTTAGTCAGTGGTAATGGTGAAAAAGTCAATAGTATATCAGTAGTTGTTCGCTATTAAAATTTCCTACAGGGTAGGTTGTGCACACGGTACCTCCCGATATTCGGTATTTTAATGATTTTAGCGACATTTTTTACCAGAATTGTTTCAAGTTTGGCATTTGAAGTTCGAAATGAATACTACAGCCTAAAACAGAAAATTGTGTGTGCAGGTCCACGTCTTCGTATAGCCCCCATGTAACGGTACCCCTCCTATATTCGGTATTTTGATGATATATAGGAGAGATTATTGTCTGTGCAGGTCCAGGTCTTCGTATAGGTCCTATACATCAGTACCTCCGGTACTTTTGACGAGTTTAGGTACAATAACCACCGAAATTGTTTGGAATGTCGTTTTTGAAGTTCGTAATGGATGCTACAGCCTGTGACAGAAAATTGTCTATGCTGGTCCAAGTGTTCGCACAGCTCCGATATAACGGTACCTCCCTTATACGATATTTTGATGATTTTAGCTACATTATTCACCGTTTATTTCAAGTTTCGAATTCGAATATGGTAATGGCTTATGACAAACAATGCCTATGTAGGTCCACATCGTATAGACCCCAATATAACGGCTATATTCCATTTTTTTTATTTTAACAGAATTTTTTAAGGATTTTTTTTTTCAAAGTTCGGCCCGGCCGAACTTATTGCTTTTTAACTTGTTTTTGCTCATTTTGGGTGGAATGCCCTCATTGTATGGTAGCTCTTATACAGATATGTCACCATTAAAAGTTTTGAGCCAGGAAGATCCTAAGCTATCTGTAAGCATGTAATGTTGTTGAGCGCTCTACGGGTGCAAGGAAGTCAATATTAAAAACTTTTTACTTGGAATTTTAACAAGGCCTACTTAATGTTACGGGATATTTCCCTAAAGTAGCCTAGATCTAGATCCTTATGTTATTGAAAGCTTTTAATTTAAAAGATTTATTTAATAGAGTATTTAAATTTAATAATTTAATAGAGTATTTAAAGCCTTACACCCTATTACGTGTGAAAGTTCTAGCAAACTTAGATAACCCGTGATTTCATCCGTTAGTTGCTAATCTCAGTATTAATTAATGACAGTAAGATATTTATTTCCTCCAACCCATAGGATCTTTGTGTATCTCTATGCTCTCTATGGTTCATAGGGATAAATGGGGGCTCTAAGGGCTTTGCATCATTTTCTATCAGGTTTGCCCAATCATTACCCCTATCCCTGTACGACCTAAAGTACTTGTTAATCTTGGCGATTATGGGAATAGCCCCCTTTTCGATATTTTGGTGATTTAAGCGACATTATTCAACTGAAATGTTTCAAATTTGGTATTTGAAGTTGTAATGGATACTACAGCCTATGACAAAAAATGTCCATGCCTTCGTATAGCCCCCATATAACGGTACTTCCCGATATTCGGTATTTTGATGATTTTAGCGACATTATTCACAGGAAATTTTTCAAATTTGGTACTTGAAGTTTGTAATGGTTACTGCAGCCTTAGACAGAAAATTGTCTGTCTTCGAATAGCTCCCATATAACGGTACCTCCCGATATTCGATATTTTGATGATTTTAGCGACATTATTCACCGGAATTGTTTTAAATTTGGAATTTGATTTTGCCTAAGACAGAAAATTGTCTGTGCAGGTCCACATTTTGGTATAGCCCCCTGTTTAACATATAATAAAAAAACCATTAAGAAGTTAGGAAGGCGATCGGCATAATAAAAGTATGTTCCAAACATAAGCGTTGTTATATTATTATTAAAACATAAAACTGTAATTGAGCTTGACTGATTAGACGGCATCTCAAATAACGAAAGCCAAATAATGTTTGAATATAGTCTCCTTGCTGATGCATTTTTCATATCATCCCACCTCCATGTCCAACCATTAAAATATAACTGAGTAAAACCAAAAGTATTATTTTGATGTATCTATTATTCACTGCGTTTAATGTTTTTATGTTTAATTAATGTTTTTGTCTTTAATTATTTCATATTATTGAGAATTCACAGTTTTCTTCCTCACAAAGCAATGAACGGAGTTTTTTTTTTTTTTGAAATATTTGAAATTGATATTCATTTTTGTGGCAAATGAATGAATGCGGTTAGCTCATGTGGCGGTTGTGTTAATAAAAGTTAATGTGGATATTATTTTTTCATTATTTTAGTAATTGTTTTACTGGTATTTAATATGAATTAATTTTATAATTTCCGTTCATTAATGTTTTTCTGAGAGATATAACAAGACTTAAACTTTAAAGCCAATCAGCAATTGAATTAACTAAGGTGATGAAGTGTGAGCTGCGAACCCGTAGTTATAAACTGTGATTTTCTTAGTGCTATAGGCAAAGAACTTAGAAAAATGCCTGAATTATTATTTGAATTAATAGTACACGGTCCATATTAATTAAAAATTCGAAGATGATTTTACTTAAGAGTTGGGGTATTTTTCATCCACTAAATACAGTTTATTGATCATCTTTATACTTTGAATCACAGAGTAGCATAGGCAAAAACTATTTTTATTTTTGGAAAAAGTTCCTAATATTGTAAAAGTTAACAAGTAAAAAAGCAGTAATAAACTTTAATACCCTCCATCTTAGGGCAAAGGAAGCATTAGAACCCATTATGACCCCCAAATGCCAATTTTTAGACAAATTTGTGGTAAAGTGTGGCAAAAATCATGCAGATACCGAATATCGGGAGGTACCGATATAGGGGGAAAATACCAAAACGTAGACCGATATACGAAGACGTGGATCTGCATGAGTAATTTTCTGTCATAGGCTGTAGTACCGATGCTGAACTTCAAATACGAAATTTGAAACAATTCCGTTGAAAAATATAGCTAATACCATCAAAATGCGGAATAAAAGGAAGTAATGTTATATGGGGGCTATACAAAGTTTGAAACTTATAATGAGCACTACAACCTTTGATGTTATATGGAGGCTATGTCATAGGTTGTAGTACTCATTATAAGTTTCAAACTTTAAATAATTTTTTTAACAGTTCCATCAAAATATCGATTATCGGGGATACCGTTATATGGGGGATATACGATATCGTGGACCTATATAGACAATTATCTGGGGTTCTTTACCCCCCAGAACTCTTGGTGTGAATTTTGAGACACTCTAATTGAAAAATTTCGCTAAGATCATCAAAAATACCGAATATATTCTCTTTTAGGGGTTAAAGTACTCAGAGGGAACTCCTGGTATAGAAAATTCAATTGAAAATGTGGCTAAAATAATCAAAATACCGAATATTGGGAGGTACAGTTATATAGGAGATATACGATATCGTGGACCTATGTGAAAAATTCCTTTCAGGGGTAGGGACTCATAAATAACTCCTTGTTTACAATTTCAGACAATTCTCTTGAAAAATGGAATATGGGGTTTCCGTTACGATATCCTGAACCGATACAGCCCATCCTCGGACTTGACCTGTCTGCAGACAAAAGACTGATCTGTGAAAATTTTCAGGTTCCTATCTTTTTTTGTTTTGACTTTAGTAGGACTACAACAGACGGACGAACGGAAAGGGCTAGATCATCTTAGAATTTTACGCTGATAAAGAATACATATACTTTGTTGGTCTAAATTTATTATTTTAATGAGTTTCAAACGGAATGACGAACTTAATATAAGCAAATTTATATTAACTTTTTAACTTAACTTTTTTTTAAGCAAAACGTAAAGAATGCTTCTACAACACATCCAATAAAGAAGTCACATGTATTTAATGATTCATTAGGATATCAGAAGAAAATATGTCTATAATATTTTCCAATAAAATTGACGCATTATATTCTTTTAAAGTGTTTCTTCTATTTAAAGCGTTGCCGTTTATTTGAAACAATTATGTGCCTCTTCTGTGCCCCCTTTTCCACATGCTTAGTTAAAACAATTTTTTTCCCGAATATTTCTATTTTAACCTTTGAATTGAAAAGAATAATGGTCGAATGTGTGCAACAGCCAAGTTGCGGTATAGACGCGACGCTTGGCATGGGAGTGGCTGGGAGAGCGTCAATGGGAAACCAAAATTACTTTTAAAAATGGTGACGAAGGACACCGACCAAACTTCATTTGCCAAGGTTCCTTTTGTCAAAGAGTAATTAAAAATTAATTAATTTTCTTTGGTTTTTTTGCTGTTGCTGCTGCTGCAAATGCCATTGTGCAAAAATCACTTGTTTCGCTTGCGGCTGTAATTAAATATTTATTAGCAGATACAAAAATGTGATTTTATTGTGCAGCGAACAGAGTCGAAAGAAACAAAAAACTTAAATTGCAGTGACATGTTTTGCATTGAAAGACAAAAGAACATTTTGGAAAAGATGTAGTTTTTAGTTTCCAGATGGGGCTAGCGGCGATTTCTAAAAGAATAAAACTGTGTAATTGACATTGATCAATAATGCAGGGTTTTCCGAGCTCTGTATATTTGCTTGTTACTAAATTGAGCTTTGGCCTCTTTTATTTGTACATTTCTGTGTATAAGTTAGAATTTTTTAAACTGTGAATATTTTGAATAAAGAATACAATTAACACAAATAGAAAGTTTTCGACAAAAAACGGTTCCAAATTTTTATTACTTGATAAAAAGCGAAGAAGAAATTTTGCTGTCATTCCTAGAGAAATTCAATTTCAGAAATTGGATTAAATATTTGGAAATTTAAAACAATATAAAAACAAGTAAGCAAAGGCTATAGCCGTGCGGGCCGACCATGTGGTACCCTATAACGCTATAATATATTGGAAGTCCCCTTAGGTCTCAACCCATTTTCACAGATTTCGTTTTTAAATAATGTTACGTTATTTTGACCGGGGAAACTTGCCCTATACAGGGTGAGATAAAAAAATGCAACAAAGTCAAAAGCCATAATTTTTAAATTTTTTTAAATTTTATTGAATGAAAGTAAAAAAATGCGGAAATAGTATCAAATTTTAGAATAAGTTTAGATCTGTTCGAATTTGTCAACTTTGGCACGAATTATGGCCCTCAAACCAGTCATGAAACCGTCACACGCTGCCCGAATGTTGCTTTGCGGTATTTTGGTTCATTTCCGGCGAAGCGCTTGCTTTTTTAGTGCCAACCTTACTTTCCAAAATACTCCAGACACAATAGTCTAACGGATTGGTATCCAGAGATTTTGGTGGTCATTGTGCGCTGGAAATGATGCGAGGAACCTCTTTTTGTAAGTATTCTTGGGTGACGCGTGCTGAGTGCGACGGTGCTGAGTCCTGTTGGAATGTCCAAGGTTTGCGGCCCAAGGCTTTAATACACCCTCCAGAATATTTTCGCGATAATATTCGGCATTTATTCTGATGCCACAGTCGATTAATACGAGCGAAGAGCGACCATTGGCTGTTTTGGCGGCCCACACCATTACCATGGCCGGCGCTTGAGTTGTGGTGGCCAACTGATGGTGCAAATTTTCAGCTGACCTCTTTGGCAAGTAAACACGATGAGTTTGTTTGTTTACAAACTGCTGGACAACGAATGTTTTCTCATCGGTCCACTTCTTCTGGTACCTCTCACACAGAATGTCAAAATTTTCAAAGAAAATAATTTATTGCACAGAAAGAGAAGGGATAATCCGATTTTGCTCCAACTTTGCGAATCCTAATATTTTCATCAGTGCTAGGTCAGGTATAAAAATGGACAATATCGGTCCACTCCATCAGGTACCTCCCCCACAAAGGGTCAAAATTTTGAATAATTACAACTCTAATAAAATGTGATTTAAAAGTCCTATTTTCTCATCCTATTTCACACATCCCAGTATTTTTATTAACCCAAGATCTGGTGTTTAGATGGAATATATTGGTTCACTTCTTCTGGTACCTCCCCCACAAAAGGTCGACATTTTCCAAAAAAAAAAATATTTTCTGCACAGAAAGAGAAGCAATAATCCTATTTTGTTCCAATATTGCAAAAACTAATACTTGAGTCAGTGCGAGGTCATGTGCGAAAATGGGCATAATTTGAATAATTACAGCTCTTATAAAATGTTATATTAGAGTCCGATTGTCTTTAAATTTCACATATCCCTATATTTTTATAAACCCAAGATCAGGTGTTAAGGTGGAATATATAGGTAACTCCCTCTGGTACCACCCCCACAAAAGGTCGAAATTTTAAATACCCATTAAGCTCATAAAACGCGAAATTAACACCCGATTCCACTTAGACTTGTCACATCTGAATATTTCTATAAACGCAGAGACTGTTATAAAAATGGTAGAGATCGGAGCATTCCTTCTGGTACCTCCCCCACAAAGGGTCAATGTTTTGGATAACCAAAACGTATATAAATTCCGAAATATGCATCACGTTCTTCTTATATTTCACACATCCCATTATTTCTACTAACACAAGATCTATTGTAAAGATGGTATATGTCGGTGTACTACTTCTGGTACCTTTCCCACAAAGGCTAAACATTTTGAATATCCATGAAGCTCATAAAAAACGAAATTAACATCCGCCATTTCAGATTTGGTAATATGGAGGTATTTCCATCAACACAAGATCTATTATAAAGATGGTAGAGGTCGGGCCATTTCTTTTGCTACATTCCCCATATGGGTTCAAGATTTTGAAAAACAAACGCTCAAAGTAACGAAATAAGCATCAAACTCTTTTCAAATTTCACACATACAAAGATTTTTGCTAATACAATTTATGGATGAAATAATGTTCGATTTTCTTGTAATTTAACCCATACCAATATTTTTATATGTTTTAGATGAAGCATCAAATGGTACCTAACGCACATGTTAACATTTTCTAAAAAATATCACATATGTCATGTAAAGAGAAAGAAGTTACCAATATAGTCAAAACCTGGACCGTCACAATATTTATATCGTATTTATTTAGGCCTGATGCGAAGTGGTCAATATTGACCCATTCCTTCAGAACCCACTCCATAGAGAGTCAACAATTTAAATAATCATAACAGAAGTGTAAATATACTTAAATAATCGAACATTGGCTGAGGGTATACGTCTGTCGGTATAACCGATTGATACTTTTTTTCAAATTCTAAACCAGTATTAAAATTGAGACCTTTTGCGGGGGGAGGTGCTTGATGGAGTTGGTTGATATTAGCAAGTGACCTAACACTATTGGAAATATTACGATTCGCAAAGTTTGTACCAACTTGGATTCTCCTTTCGTGTTCTTAAAGTTAAAATATTTTCTGCCAAAAAATGTGACCTTTTGTGGCAGAGGTACCTGAAGGAGTGGACCGATATTATATATCTTCGAACTCGATTTAAATTTGATAATAATATTACGATGTACCACGTTTGGAAAAGTATCAGTCGTCCCCACAGCAAATGGTAATACTCCCCATTTTATTATGGGAATTATGGCCATAACCTCTATAATTGGAGTGGGGGTTATGACCGTAGGGATTATGTCCGGGCACCTGTTTTGGATTTACTTTTTTAAATAAAAGTAGAAATATCAACTTAATCCCCAAAGATTCTAGACCCACGATTTTACATATGTATATACCTATTTCGCGGAGCTAGGTCGATCAAGCTATGTGTGTCCGCCTGTCAGTGTTAGAGTCAGAATAAAAACCATTAGGGCTTGAAATGGACCAAAAACTGATTTTTCTGATTTTGCAGTCTCTCAGGTCATAATTATATATCGATATTTATACCCTACACCACAAGGTGGTCAGGGTATTATGTCTTTGTGCATTTGTTTGTAACAGGCAAAAGGAAACGAGATAGACCCATAGTTCCCTTTCTGAGTTGATTTATGCATGTCAGTCCGTCTGTCCGTCCGTCTGTCAATGTATTCTTGTGAACAAAATGCAGGTCGCATTTATTATCCGATTGAAATGAAATTTTCCAAACAAAATTTGTTTGGCACAATGACGAACCCTATTGAAATGATCGGTAAAAATTTAGATATAGCACCCATATATATATTCGTCCGATTTGCCTTTTATTGTGCACCAAGCGTGTAATATCAGCCCGAATAATATGGAATTTTGCACATACAACCAAATTAAGCCTACAAATAAGTATACCAAATTTGATCGAAATCGGTTCAGCTATAGCTCCCACATATATTGATCATCCGATTTCTTGTATTTGTTTCGCACAGCCGTAATATGCACTCCGTAACAACAATATTTGGGGAAATATATCAAATGCAGCTCAGAAATACCTTTGCTAAATATTATCGAGATCGGTTCAGATTTGGATATAGCTCCCATATATAATTTCGTCCGAATTACATTTTATTGTGCACCAAACGTCTAATATTTGCCCAAATTGGATGGAATTTGGCACATACGACCGAATTGAGTCTAGAAGGTAGTATGCCAAATTTGGTGAAGATCGGTTCAGATAAAGCTATAGCTCCCATATATATTGTTCATCCGATTTGTTGTATTTGTTACCCACAGCCGTAATATGCACTCCGTAACAACGGTATTCAGGGAAATATATCAAATACAGCTCAGAAATATCTTTGCCAAATTTTATCGAGATCAGTTCAGATTTAGATATAGCTCCCCTATATATTTTTCTCTGATTTCAAAGTAATTGTGCACCAAATGGACAATACAAGTCCGAATTTAAAAGATACAAATGCTTCGGCATATCTAGTCCTTTCAACTTTAACTTATAATTATAATCATAGCGTGTTTGATTGAATTATCCCATAAAAACTTTTAATTGTTATGTGGAGCTCAACTAAATTAGCAAAGTGGTATAGGGTATCATAAAATCGGCCCCGCCCGACATTAGGACTTTCTTTACTGGTTTTAATATAAAATTGATTCAGATTTGTATAAAGCTCCCTTATATTTCGTGTCTTTCAATTATATTTATTAAAGGACCAAAACTATGCATGTCAGAAGTCAATGAAGTATGAAATGTGTGACGGTTTGATTTAAATCGGTCCAGATTTGCATATAACTTTATTTGGAAACTTAGACCCATTTTGAATGCATATAAAATCAAGAAGTGTAGCTAGTTTATACTATTTTCCTTATTTTCTGTATGTTTTCTGATTGTCTGTTGTTATATCACTATCTTTAATACAATCATTTTAAGAGAGGAAATTTTGTAACCATTTGTTTTTTAATTTATAGTCGAAAAAACGATAAAACCTGATTAGAAGAAATGTTGTGCATTTGATCAATTTTTTTCTGTTCCATCCTTTCCACATAATTCCTTGTTAGAATATATTTGTATCTTCTAATACATATGTTTGTGCATGTGTGCCATTGTGCGTTGTAACAACACATTCATTCAAATTGTAATTTTTCTCCAAACCTAACTTCTTCTCCTGTAACAAAGTAGTACTGCAATTTTCCCTGAAACGAACCAATTATTCTTGTAAACATTTTGAATTCGAAATGTGTGTGAACACAATATTAGCTAGGGTCCGGTCCATAGTAGTGCAAAAGTAATTATGAAATTCCCCCAGAAGTTTTTCTTGCCGCACACAAATTAAAGTCAATCTGTAGGCCTGTAGAACTGGAATTTATCACAAAATGCTGTCCGAATGGATGGCCCAATAACCCCAAGACTGTCAGAGATTAATACATATGCATGCGGCAATGGTGTGATGCATCATGGATGCATGCATCTAAACAATCCTGGGCCTGTCTGGGCTTCATTACTTCCATTCGATTGGCATCGAAAAACAGCTGACCTACAAAAGGGGGAGAAGGGGTCGTAGGAAGGAAGGAAGAAAAAGCGAGTCGGTCACAAGAAATGGTCCACATTTAAAATCGGAATTTTGTTTTTGTTTGCTTCAAACATTTTGCAGATGAATCCATAATGTCGTCTGTCGTATCGTCAGTCACTCAGTCAGTCGACCATTCGCACGGTTATATTGTTTCCTGTTGACAAGACAACGCCGGTGAAACAATTCAAAAATACCAAATGATTGCTCCATTTTCTAGCTTAGCCTCCTATGTCGATATTTCCCCCCTCCACCACTCCCCCCTTTGTTTGTGGTAATGACTATTCAATGGGCTGTGTTTTTGCATTCCCCTTTTCACATAAATATGTATTCGTACGGATGGCTGTGTATGTGCGCTTTCCCCAAAATCATGATGTTTCTACCATTCCGATATGTCGTAATCGATTTGTTCCACCCGTAGACAACAAAAAAGTGAAGGCTGTTCTTTGCCCATATGCCACTTACGTGATCGGACAACTGGAGTTTAGAAGTCAACGTTAACTGAATGACACACAGAAAGTTCAGTCGGCATGGATGCCGAGGAGCGGCGTCTAAGTGAAGGGATTCCCTTTGAAGTTGTTTTATTACGCAAATCTATGGAATGTACATGCAAATGAAGCAAAAGGTTTACGACACACATACACACATTAGCAAAAACATCCCCATACAGAGAGATGTTTCTGACCAAGTATCTTTCAGCATTCGTCCGTAATGTTTTCAACTTTTCTTAATGCAATTTCAACAGTTTGCTTTCTTCTCTGATGTGATGCCAGTTTCTTTTTTTATTAAAGCTTTAACAATTCATCAAGATTTTAATGTGAACGACAAATTTAAGGTACACTTTTATTGAGAATTTAAAAATTAAATAGCACTTTGGTAAATCTCCACCGAATAGTGAAATAAATAAATTTGAAACTTGATCAAAATTTTCAAATTATTTGATCCAAAATATTAATTCCAAAAAACTCGAAATCCTTAAAATTTGGAAGTTCCTGCATTTATGATATATGTCTATACTGCGTCTTCTTTGAGAGATGGTTATCTTCCACCAATTCCACCACGGAATTATTAAATTTTATCTGTTTTCTTCGGACACTTGAGGCCGAAATCTTTAAAATACCGGGAGTCAGAAGATATCAAAAAAAAAAAAAAAAAAAAAAAATGATACCAAAAAGTGAATCCTCATTGTTTATATCCTACACCACATCCATTTGTTTGTAACAGGGAGAAGGAAGCGAGATAGGCCCATAATTACTTCTGATGATATTCATATAATCACTTTCCGAGTCGATTTATGCATGTCAGTCCGTCTGTCCGTCCATGTATTCTTGTAAACAAGATGCAGGTCGTATTTGTTATTGAGATTGAGATTAAATTTTGCAAACAATATTTGTTTGGCCGAAGGACGAACCCTATTGAAATTGCTTATAATCGATTCAGATTAAGATATATTTCCAATATATCTTCAACAATTTCGGATTAATTGTGCACAAAATGGCTAATATAAGTCCTTATGACCTGAATTTTGGTACGTCCCACCGAATTCGGTCTAGAAGAAACTATATCAAATTTGGAAAAAATCTATAGCTAGCTATAGCTCTCATATATATGTTTCATCCGATTTTGGGTCCCTAACATTCTTAATAGACATCCTACAAAAATAATATTTGGTACCAGATATCACATATAGCCTAGAAGTACTTCTGCTAAATTTTATTAAGATCGGTTTAGGTTTGGATATAGCTCCCATATATATCTTCAACCGAATTAGGCCAATATCACCAAATGGCCAATATCAGTCCAAATAACCTGAATTTTGGCACATCCCACCGAATTCAGTCTAGAAACAAGTACATCATACTTGGTGATAATCGGTTCAGATATTGTTAAGGGTCCCATGTATATGTAATTCATCCGATTTTGTTTTTAAGTCACTCACATTCGTAGTATGCTTTCGACAATAATGATATTTGGTAACAGATATCTTAAAGAGCTTGCAAATACCTCTGCCAAGTTTTATCAATATTTGATCAGATTTAGATATAGCTCCCATATATTTTCAACCGATTTCAGGTTAATTGTGCACCAAATTGCCAATGTCTGTGAAAAATTCATAGATTTTGGTACATCCCACCGAATTCAGTCTAGAAGCAAGTACATACATAAATTTTGGAGAAAATCGGTTAATATAGCTATAGTTCCCATTTATATGATTCATCCGACTGTGTGTATTCGTAAAATGCATTTGACAACAATGATATTTTGTACCAGATATCTTATATAGCTCAGAAATACCTTTACCAAATTTTATGGAAAACGGCTAAGATTTGGATATAGCTCCCATATACATCATTAATCCGATTTCAGATTTATTGTGCAAATAATGGGAATTTCGGGACGTACGTTTTCATTTTGTGAAACTCGGCTCCGATATATATCTTTTAATATAATCCTTCTCGAAGTGATACTATGCAATATTATTTGGTATAAAATATTAAAATTTCTCCGACGAATTTAGTGAAAATCGATTCAGAATTGGATATACCTTCTATATATAAGCTCTCTCTGAAACCAAACTATATCTGCTCTAAAGGTGGTATGGTCTACTTCAAATAAATTCTTTTGTTACGGGAGCTCTACTAAATATCCATAGTGGTGTAGGGTATCATATAGTCGGCCCCGCGCCACTTTTGACTTTTCATTACTGGTTTTTTCTTCGAGGAGAAAAAGTAATAAGTACTTCCGTTAAGAACCGGAATGGCAAATTACATATATTTTGATTACAAATTCAGTTCGGAACCTTCAAAATATTGAACGTCAGTATGAACGTTTATATTGGGACTATACTTAATTTTGGACCGATATATTACGTTTTCAAATACAAACATTCTAGGAATAATGACAATGCCTGTGCGAAATTTCAAAACTCCGAAGAATATTTCGAGATGTTACACAAGGAATATTAAATTTAACATACCCTCCATTTTATGACGATGTATATAAAATAAAACGTGATGGTCGGGGATAAAATGCCCACGAAATTTGTTCGAAAATCACAATGAAGATAATATTGTATTAAAAAGCATTTTTGTTGAGAAGATATTAAACCCGTAATTCAATATTGGGGAGAAATTGTATCGAGCAATTAAAAAGTGGAAAACTAAAAAAAAACAAAACTTTGCTGTGAAAAAGATCTGCCAATAGAACTTGAGTCGAACCTGGAGAGTTTCTAGTGTATAATTCGCATATGCTAATTTGCAATAAGTTCGAAATATATACTACTTTCCAGAGAACGGCCCTTGTAAGCCATCATCCACACCAAATATGCCTGATGAGCCGCTTAACCAACGGCGAAACGCGTCGCATAGTGGTGAGTGTGTGATAGTGTCTATCTGGCTTTCCTTTTCACTGCAAATTCCTGATCATTAAGCTCGTCTCGAAAGAGAAAACAAACACATAAATCATAAAACATATGATCTTCGCCTTAACAAGGCAAAACTCTAAAAGTTTGCCCTTTGTCCACCCTTTCTAGCACTTCCCTTATATTTTTTAACGAGTCATTCACTAATCTCGAATCGGGAACTCAATGTAGTCCAAACTTGGTCTATGGTAGTATTAATATGAAACTTAGGTCAGTAGCGATTATGAGTATTAAGTATTGGCTCAATACTTCTCGCAGTTTTCAATTTTCTTAAAATATAGTAAATCAGACTTACTGCTCATATATATGGTGATGGAGTATCTATTACGAACTTCAAATATCAAATTTGAAACAATACCGGTAGATAATGTCGCTAAAATCATCAAACTACCGTACATCGGGATGCGCCGTTATGTGGTGGCTATACGAAGACATTGACCTGCACAGACAATTTTCATAGGCTATAGTATCTATTCAAATGCCAAATTCGAAACAATTCCGGTGAATAATGTCGCTAAGATCACCA
Source organism: Musca domestica (assembly GCF_030504385.1). Lineage (NCBI taxonomy): Eukaryota > Metazoa > Arthropoda > Insecta > Diptera > Muscidae > Musca > Musca domestica. Next base: position 15,821,990 of record NW_026712328.1, on the reverse strand, counting down.
AAATACCGAATATCGGGGTAACCGTTATATGGGGGCTGTACAAAGACGTAGACCTGCATGGATAATTCCAGCTCCCTCCCTTCACCCAACACCCAATTTAGTTTCATTTAGTACTTTTGGTACAAATATAGGACACATTTCCAAAATTATCTCCATATATAACCACAGATACCAACAGTGACATCCATAAAAAAGTAAGGCAAAGTCAAAAGTCAGGCAGCGCCGACTATACGTGGTGCACAATTAACCCGAAATCGGTTGAAGTCTAAACCGATCTTGATAATTATTTGTCAGAGGTATATCTAGGTTGTAGCTGATAACTGGTACCAAACATCATTGTTGTCGAATGCATATTACGAATGTGAGAGACTTAAACACCAAATCAGATTAAACATATATATGGGAGCTATAGCTATATGTGAACAGATTTTCACCAAATTAAATGTACTTGATTCTATACTGAATTCGGGCTGATATTAGCCATTTGGTGCACAATTTACCCGAAATCGGTTGAGGATATATATGGGAGCTATATCTAAATCTGATCCGATTATCACCAATTGCGTCCTTGGGCAAAACAAATATCGTTTGCAAAATTTCATCTCAATCGAATTGTAATTGAGACCCGCATTTTGTTTACAAAAATACATGGACGGACTGACGTGCATAAATCGACTCAGAAAGTAAGAAACAAAATACCCTTACTACTATGTGGTGTTAGGTATAAAAAATGCCGGTTTTAAGCTCTATTCCTTCCCTCAATACCAAATTTAGTAGTATTTAGTACTTTTTGTACAATTATAGTACACATTTCCAAAAACCACTTCCGTATCTTAATTCCAGATACCAACAGGGACCTAATATAATATAATTACCCAATACCAAATTTAGTCTCATTTACTAGTTTTCGTTATATATAATAAACCCGCCACCAAATCTAAACCTCAGATACTAACAGTGACTTCTGTTCTATTCCCTCGCCCAATGCCAAATTGAGTAACATTTAGTACAATTATAGTAATATAGTACTTTTTATAACATTTCTAAAACCAACTCCATATTTTAACCACAGACACCAATAGTGACATCTGTTTCAAATTTCTATTCTATTCCCCCACTTAATACCAAATTTAGTACTTTTCGTTTATTTCAATTATTGTACACACTTCCAAAACCACCTCCATATGTCAAGGCTACTCATGAACAGCGACCCTAATGCAAAATTTCAAATACTATCTGTTCACCCAATACCAAATTGTACCAAATATAGAGCTATTTAGTACTATTCGTGTATTTGTAGTACACATTTCTAATCTCACCTCTTTTTTGCAAACCTACCACTAACAGGGCCCTGAATCAGCTTTATCCGTTCACCCTAAACCAAACTTTTCTAAATTTAGTACCAGGTCCTTGAGGTTCTGTCGATTTGACTCGAGAATTTCTATCCTTTGTGAAACCGTGGAATGACTCTTTTATTAAAAGATAAAAAAATTTAGGCCTCTCTTGTTATAGACGGAGGTTTCGATTCGATGTCATCAGAAAGATAAATTTAGTCACATGCAATTTACGCGGTTTATATTAAGCTCTATGCTTGAATTCAAACAACCACCTACAACAGTTTTTGATTTCTCTCAATAGTACCTGCAATATATATTTTTTTGTCCAAGCCACTTTTCTCTACCCTTTATGGAATATGAAAATAATCGAAAGATAAATAAAAAATCATACCTAGATGGCCAATTGCGAGAATGGAAAATTTAATAGCCGCAATAAGAAGTGGATTTACATCACTCCATTTATGTGTTGTCATGGCTGGAGTGTCACGCAAACCTACTGCTATACGATTTTCAATTGTTTGCCTTTGTGAACTCCTTCAGAAGGATTATACGCACGATTTGCATGGAGGATGGGGAGGATTGGTTGACATAGGGGGAGGGGGGCTGGCTGGCACCCATACACACGCGTGCATTTACACAAATCCAACCATTCATGCGACAAGAGAATAATGTTGCAAATAATGCCATTGTTAGGTCGTTGTTCACAAGCAATTCACTCTCGTAAACAACCAAAGAGGCAAACCAGCAATAGCAACAACAACGACAACGACAACAACTAAAACACAACACAACAATAACAACAGAATTAACATGAACAGCAACACCAGTTACAATAACAGCAATAACAACGTTACTAAATCCTGAATGAGTTTAAAACTGGAAGCATAAATAGCTGACTAAGTAAGCAGTGGCACGACACGAACTGCTGCTGGTGCTGGTTTGTTTGCTTGACTGATGTGTCTTTGTGTGTATGGATGTGTGTGTGGGTGTATGTGCTTTAGTGTGCTGGCTTGAGTGGGTGGTTAGGTAGCTGAGTTTTTCTGCCTCCATCCTTCCCGAAGCATTTTGCAAAATCAAATCGCAAAATGCTTGACTAACTAACTTTGAATGTCGCGTTTATTTCAAGTTTTTTTTTCTCGCCGTTGTTTTTTAATGGGAAAATTTCTTAGCCAGGAGCGCTGTGAAGATGTGTGTGTGTGTGTGTCTGTGACTGTGTGTTTGAACAGAGACATTACTATGAGTACGCCTGTTTTTTGTTCGTTCGTTCGTTTGTTTGTTTCTAAAGTTGGCATTGTAAGTTTCATTCATTGCCGTTGTTCGGCAAAGCCTTGCAACTGTTCGCTGTGGCTACGGCGGAACTCGAAGTAAAACTTTGTTAATGTTAACAATGTGTGAAATTTCGTATTATGAATTGTGTTTGTGAGTTGCGTTTCATTCTTTTTTCGCTAGCGGTGTATTTGATTTTTTAGTTGTTTATTTATTTTTCATATGTATTTTTGAAGTGGACTATCATGTCGAACATTTTAAGTGCAGTTTACAAGCGGAAGAAAGAAGAAAAACAATCAAAAAGTGTTGGCAAACAAAGGAAATATTACAAGTTACTTTATATGCAAAGTTATTAACGACATTATTATGTCCATTAGTCATCTGAATGAATTTTACATAGAAAACAGACATTATTATTGACCTAAAATATTAAAGCGATTATTATTAAAATCCTTGTATTCTAGGAATTTCAAAATATTATTGAGATTGACACGTGGCACTACCCACATAGGAAACTATATTTGAATCTTCCTATCTCAGCGAGTTGAGTCGATCTAGCTATGTATGTTCGTCCGTCTGTCCATGTTAATTTGTAATGACGCTAACGGTCGCAAAATTGGCTCAATCCTTGGGGTATTTAGCATGACAGTGGGTTTAGGGACAACATAGAAGACTATTCTTTTTAGAGATTATTGCAACCTATTTAGGAGTTGAAATGGATTAAAAAAGAAACATTTCATGATTTTGCAGTTGCTCTACGGGCCACAATAAAGACCGAAGACCGACGACCGAATTTGGACGGTCATCGGACAACATTTAGCGCGAATATTTTTAATTCCAGCGAAATATATACAATCTCATGTTTTCACAGATGTTTTCACCTGACAACACTATGTGTTTTGTGGTATTACATTCAGGTCGGATAATATTTAGCTAGTGAAATTGTCCACAATTTTGTGTGAAAAATACCAAAATTAACTCTGACCTTTACATTAATGCTGATTTCGTGAGTATCGGAGATAAATCGTATAGAGGAATCAAAATTTTCATTTTACGAAGATTTGCATAACTTCGTGGTTTCAGTCAAAAGCCAAGAAAAGAAGAGCAATTATGTTCCATATTTGCTTTCAAATGTATCGCAAATCCGAAGAAACTTTACTTCTCAAATAAAATTGTCAATATAGGTTTAGAATTTAATATAGCTCTTGTTTCATTGAATCTTCCGATTTTATATATGTTTAAGGATTCCGATGACAATTATATATAAGGATATAATCTCGTCATGCATAAATTTGAAATATTAATATAATTTTTCGTATTGATCTCTTATAATGGTAATCCTAATTTTGGTTTTCTAAAGGGGTTAAAAATAATCAATTTGGAATTTTGGCCTTACGAAAAAATTTCAATATCGGTCTCCGTTTTGTAATATTAATGAGAAGAACACAAAGTCCAGGGTCTAATTATGAGAAGGTAGGATCCGATTTTATTGCAATTTAATTTAAAATATTCAGTTTATTTACAGGATTACAGAACGGATGACTAAGTCAATTTACCTTCAACTCGATTTTGGGAAGAGATAAAGCTAAAAGGCCTTTTTTGGAATCAATATGTTTTTTCTGATTAAAAATGTCTCGCTTGTTTCCTTAAAGTTATGCACAGTTTTTCGTCATACCATGGGATGGAGTACATTTTATACCCATTACCATAAGGTGGTGGTGGTGAATATATGTTTATTGCCATACATTGTTTGAAAATAATAACATTCTAAATCGTTCTAACAATATATATGTCCGTCCGTCGGCCTGTACTTTCTTACCTATATACACCCATAGTTCCGTTTGGTGGTCTCTACTTAAATTTAAAATTGTTATGGTTTCACAACGAATCCCGCATCAAATTATTGTAATTAGACATCTTGGGTTCTAGTGGAAGAACAGTACATGTTTCAATTTTTTTTTAAATGTTCCACACGAAATGGCTCTAAATGTATATTTTAAAACCAATGGCTGGCGCCACCTCTCGATGGGATTATAATTTTTACTTTAGATTGAGTTTGTAAATGGTTAATATGGCTTAACTTCTTCTAGAACCTTCCTTACTACAGTTAACATTTTTCAAAGAAAAATCCAGAAAGGAAATGGCAAAAGTCGAGCGGGGCTCACTATATGATACCCTACACCACGTTGAATATTTAGTGGAGCTCCCGTAACAAAAAAGTTTTTATTGGGAATTTATGGGCAGTGCATCATACCAACTATGAATCAAATAACATTGCTGTATGACATGACTTCGATAAGGAATATATTAAAAAATATTTATTGGAGCAATATATATATATACATACTAGCTGGCCCGGTCCGCGTTGCCGGCCCATAATTTTAGTCTTTAATGCTATTATATCATCCACCTTGGAAAGGAGGGTATATTAACTTTTCATTCCATTTGTAACAACACTAAATGTTCGTCATAGACCCCATTAAATATGCATATATATTCATAATCAGCATAAAACTCTAAGTCGCTTTGTACGTCTGTATGTCTGTTTGTTTAAATTACGATACAGCCCAGATTATTTCACGCATAGTGTCAAAATTTAGCTGAAAAATTTGTATTGTGTATAGGATGGTTGGTTTTGAAAATGATCTATCGGTTCACGTTTTGGTATAGTCCCCATATAACGGTATCTCTTGAAATTCGGTATTTTGATGATTTTTGCCACATTTCTCCTCGGATTTGTCTAACACATATAACGATACCTACCTATATTGGGTATGTTGATAATCCACACATTTACGCATATAATTTTTTCAAATTTGGTATTTTAGAAGGTGTGATAGATGACAATCCTTGAAGTATAAAATTGCCCACAGAGGTTTCCGTTTTGGTGTGGCCCCATATAACGGCCTCATTCACTTTATGGTTTTTTGATAAGTTAACTGCATTATCCAAACAGTCTTACTGGTATATGAAGTTTAAAGTGAAACACGCTTGAATTTAGATACTTTTATATAAAAATGTTTCCTTTACCCTCAGATGGATGGTAGTAATAATTCTGACCGGCCGAACTTAATTTTTTTACTTGTTTTTAAAGTAATATGAATTATTTGTCATTGAAAGTGCGCGTTGGAGACCCAATAATTTCCATATATTTTATCATAGTGTAATTCAAAGACGATTAAACAAATATACGGTTCCTTAAATCGTATAATGGTTATACAAAACGTGATCAGTTTTTGCATGGATGGTTTCTTCCCAAATTACCAACATTTGCCGAAATTAGTATGAAAATATGGTTAAAATGTAAGATATACTTGAAATCGGGTTGTATCCTTATCCGGGGGTTATGGCCCATATCATGAACTGCAAAAGTGATATAAGGTATCGTGAAAGTTTAGGAAGAATTTCTGAAAGAATAGAAATCCTTTTCCCTTTATATTCGGTATTTCACTGATTGCAGTCCCAATGAATTTTGCATATTGAGTTCTCATTGGACGGATAATTGTCATGTGTTAGAAGTAGGTAGGTCCACATGTTGAAATGAGCCCCATAACGTTTATTTAAATGTGTTCCCATCTTCCAGCTGAAGCACGATGTAGATCCTGGAGTTGAAAGCTAAATGCCAATTTCAGACATTAAAGATCGCCATCTAACATCTTATTGCGTACTATTTCATTTTTGATATTATTCATTCAGAATTCAAAATAATAAAAAATGTACACTTCTATATAGCATTTAAATTGAAAAAATTTCACGCCAAAAGGATTTTTTCTTTTATATTTTTATTGGCATATTTTACGCAATTTTTTTTTTGCAAGATTCCATTTCGGAGTTGTATGAATTGTGAAAATACGTCAAAACGTTCTTGAGTTATAAGCATAGTAACTAATAAACAAATTGAAAAAAAATCTTGAACTTGTTCGCTGGTTTTTTACAGTCAATATTTAAAGGTCCTTACGAAGTTTGGTCCTTACTATTATTTTGAAATTTGATTCCATTGAAAAAATGTTCTCAGTTTTTCCCTATTTTAGAGTTTTTGCAGTGCAATATGCTCTTTTTTGATTTTTTAGCAATTTTGGTTTGACCACGTTAAATTATTTTGACATCATCTATTCAGTTCCGCCACTCCATAATTTTCGTCGCTTTCTACTACCCAAAAAGACTACACATCATATTATAATTCAAAAAAAAAAAAAAAAAAAAAGAAAAAAAAAAACACTACAAATGTACATTCCGAAATAGTAAGTCAAAATGGAAAAAAATCATGCAAAATAAAACATTACTATTGTACACTTCAAAAGTCAAAATGAAAATTTTAAAATTTCACAGTTTTACGCTATTTGGATTTTATCCTTTTCTGTCAAGAGACAATTACGAATTTGTGTGAATCGTTAAAATCAGATCAGCTGTTCTTGAGTTATAAGCGTAGTAACTAACACAACTTCCTTATATATATAGATAGATTAGAAGTATGCGTGGTCAGGGAAGTCAACAGTATCTCGTGTAATAATTTTTAAACCGATATCTTCATTATCTGGCAAATATAAAGATTTTAGATAAATCAAGATAGTGGGCGAAAAAGTAGGAGTGTTCAATATTTTTTTCTTTAAAAACATAACTCGGGGTATGACGAACGTTTGTACAAAAAATAATGCAAATCGGTACAGCCGTTTTTAACTGATTCAATTACCAACAAACAACAATTGATTTTTTTATATATAGAAGAAGATATATACCAAATGGTAAAATTCGATTGAATATATAAAATCTATTCAATTTGGTCGATATTACATTTATGGTGAGCAATAACCGTAAAATTGGAAGAAGATGTTTATCGAGATGATAAATCGATCTCGATTTGAAGTACTTGTTTCTAGGATGAATTTAGTCGGAATAGTCAATATTTACTTCATGTGGGCTAATATTAGTCATAAATTTAAACAAAGGGTTTTGTGGGCTAATCCGATATCTGGTAACAAATATTATTTTTGTGGAGTGCATATTACGCATGTGAGGGACTTAAACACCAAATTGGATGAAACATATATATAGGAGCTATAGCTATATCAGAACCGATTTTCACCAAATTATGATGTACACGCTTCTAGATTGAATGCTGTCAGATGTCTCAAAATTCAGGTCATTTGGACTGATATTGGCCATTTGGTGCACAATTAACCCGAAATCGGTTGAAGATATATATAGGAGCTATATCTAAATTTGAGCCGATTCTCACCAATTTAAATAGGGTTCGTCCTTGGGCCTAAAAAATATTTTTTTTTGGTAATGTTCAATGCAATCGGATAATAAATGCGGCATGCATTTTGTTTACAAAAAAACATGGACAGACGGACTGACATACATAAATCGACTCAGAAAGTGATTCTATGAAGAGTCTCAAAAGTAACTTCGTGTCTATCTCGCTTCCTTTTCCATGTTACAAGCAAATACACAAAGACATAATACCCTTACCAATATGTGGTGTAGGATATAAAAAACAAAAATGTGGATACAAATGGGATTTTCAACAAAGGTTGTACCTAATTTAGGACATCAGAATATTTATTCCAGATTTTGGTCCAATGGATACTATTTACCCACTATTTTTGGTGCGTCCACAAGAAAGTTAACAATTTAATAAATCATAAAATACGGCTATTTAAAAAAAAAAAAAAAACTCAACCCACTTTAAAAACTCTATTCATGTTGGTCAAATGTACGCCAATTTTTGTAATTCGAAACATTTCTTCTTTCCTTTGGTTAAATATACTGTAAATAATTATCTTTTTACACCTTGAATTCTCACCTCCTATTACTTCAAAAAGAAAACATGAATGTTGCTCAGTGTTGTCATTGTGTGTTTTGATTTCATTGTGGGTTTTGGATTTCTTGTTGTTGCTGTTGTGTTTTTCACCCACTATTGTCAGCATTTAATTGTTTCAATCAAAAGAACAATTTTTGATGACATGACAAAATGATTTTACGAACATTGTCAACATTATTCCTGTCGACCTTACATGTGTGTATGTACGTATATATATCTGTATATATGTTATCTTTCTCTTTATGTGTTTTCTTAAGAATGCCACTTTTTGTTCCGAACACAACACTTGAGCTGTCATCATCGCGTTTTTAATGTGTGCAATAAAGATCTCATTCAACGAAAGCTGATTCTTCAACTGTCAAGTATTGTTTTTTTTTGTTTGGGAACAGACTGAATTATCAGCAAACATTGTAAAAAAACAATTTTGAGGCAGGTTTCGAACGTAATAACCAATGAAGAGAAATGTGAAGGATGAATGAGTGCTTAAAGGACAAGTTTCTACTGATAGGTTTGTGAAAAAATAAAGTATGCACGCTCATACTTATGCACAAAAATATATGGGCAACAAATCGATAATATGAGTAGATTTTGGTATTACCTTTGTTGTTTCAAGGACACCACTGAAAATGGTTAAAATTTGAAAGACATACCTTTTTTGATTCCATTTAAAAATACTATGAAAATGTGTTACGTTATTATATTTATAAACAGCGGATTTATCTGAAAATTCAAAACAAGCAGACCGAATAAGCCATTAAAACATTACAAGTACGTTGAAAATAATGGCTAATTCCTTGAAAATTTGCAAGGTAAAATAACTTATTTTCTTCATTACTGAGCGCGTAATATACTGCGTAGATCATGGAACAGATGTAGAAAAACGTTTCCGGGCCTATGTGTTATGAACAGTGTTACCGCTGGAAATTTTCAAAAAGTATCACAAAAAGTATCATTTCTTAAAAAAAGTGGCACATATCATTTTAAATGGTGGCATTTATTTCACATTTTATTTAAAAAATAACAGTTTAGAACAAAACAACATCTATATGTAATACTATTTTATTTTATTTTAGTAGCGCTCCGCATAACACTTAAAAGTTTTTATGGGAGAACTCAATCATACACGCTATGATTATAATTATAATTTAAAGTTCAAAGGACAAAATATGCCGAAGCATTTGTATCTTTTAAATTCGGACTTGTATTGCCCATTTGGTGCACAATTAGTTTGAAATCGGATAAAGATATATATGGGAGCTATATCCAAATCGGAACCGATCTCGATAAAATTTGGCAAAGATATTTCTGAGCTGTATTTGATATATTTCCCTGAATATCGTTGTTACAGAGTGCATATTACGGCTGCGGAGGACAAAAATAACAAATCGACATGCATAAATCGACTCAGAATGTGATTCTATGCAGATCATCAAAAGGAACTATGGGTTCCTTTTGCCTGTTACAAACAAATGCACAAAGACATAATACCCTGACCACCTTGTGGTGTAGGGTATAACAAGTAAAAAAGCTGTAAGTTCGGCCGGGCCGAACTTTGAATACCCTCCACCATATGGTACAAATTTGGCAATTTTCAAAAAACTAAAATCCATTAAAAATTGTGTGAATTTTTGAAATTCCACTTGGAACTGGAGATATAGCATCAGAATCGGAGTTACCTCCCAAAATTTTAGATTTTAAATGCACCTATCTATTGATCGATTACAGATACAGTCTCCAAATTTGGAATGCGTAACGGAATTTCAAACAAAAAAAAAAATTGCAAATTATATTGAAATCGGTTAAGATTTCGATATAGCTCCCATATATATTTTCGGCCGATTTCATGTATTTGATGCGTTAAACACGCTGTGTACTCCATATTTCAATGAAATTTGAAATGTGTGATCCAATTTGTCTAACAAATTTGTTTGCCAAATTATATTTGAATCGGTTCAGATTTGGATATAGCTCCCATATACATTTTCGGCCGATTTCGTTTATTTAATACACCAAATACGATTTGTATGTTTGATTCCAATGAAATTTGGAATGTGTGACGGGATTTTGATCAGAAAATAAATTAGTCAAATTATGTTGAAATCGGTTGAGATTTGAATATAGCTCCTATATGTATGCGGAATAATGTATTCATATTAACTGCATTTATGTTAAGAGAATTGTTTACCCAAATAGAATGCATTAAATAAATAACCACAATTTATTAATATCAAGTTATAATTTGGATGAATAATATCCACCTCCCAACCCTAAATCAACTCTAATGCCAAATTTGAGATTTTAAGTACTATCCCACATATAATAAAATTACCTCCTTATATCAACACTATTTTTCAGACTTGGTTCTCATATCAAATTTCAAGGTTTTTCTCTATCCGTTTATATAATTCCAAATGGTACCAAATTTGGTGCACTTTAGTACTTCTGGTACACAGATTTCCTGCTCTATTTCTTCCCAGATACCAAAGTTAATAAATTTTAGTAATTTCCGTACTTTTTAGTAAGTATTTTCAAGTTCGCCGCCATGTATCAGCCAATTCGCACAAAAGGTGATCCTAATTCCAAACTTTAGACTTCCAACTTAATTCTTTACCCAAATACCAAATTTAGTACTATTTAGTACGTAATTCCAAAACCACTTCATATCTCAAACCTACACACGAACATCGATCACAATTAAAACTTAAGTGCCATTGAATATCTTTCATACATCTACGGTACATATTTCCAATACCACCTGCATATCTCAACACAATACGCCAATTCCCAGAAATCTAACTATCCCTACGATCAATACCTAATTTTGTACCCTTTTTACCTTTTGTACTCTTGTAGTACTTATTTTCAAATTTCAGGCTTCCAACTCTACTGGTTTACCCAAAATTTAAATTGTACCAAATTTAGTACCACTTAATACACATAAGAACGAATTTCCAGAACCTACATACCTCAGCCATCCAATGCAATATTAATCAATATTACCCTTTAGTACACATTAGTAAGTATTTTAAAAACTAACTACATTTCACAGACCTAGAATGCAAGAGAAATATTACTTCCAAGTTTCAGAATTTCGACTCTATAGGTTCTCCCAAAATTTAAATTGTACCAAGTTTGGTACCATTTCTTACACATAAGTAAAAATTGTCAAAACTATCTATATACCCCATTTTTACAACGCAAAATAATCTTATTTCCAAATGTAAGGATTCTAGTTTTATCTGTTCACTCAAATCCAAATTATACCAAAATTAGTACCATTTAGTACCGTTCCTGTACATAAATACAAATTTTGAAAATTACGTTCATACCCCAATAATACACTTTGCCTGTAATGTTAAGGTCTCCAGCTCCATCCATTCTTCCAAATTCAAATTGTACTAAATTTAGTACCATTTAGTATTTCGTATTACTGAGTACACTTCCAAAGCTACCTCCTTACATCGACAGTATTCCTCAACCTTCATTCCCATTCCTAATTTCATGTTTTTAGTTCTAACCGTTCACATAATTCGAAATCGCACCGAATGTAGTACATTTTAGTACCTTTCCTACACTTATAGTCCGAATTTCCAAAACCCCTTTGGCACATACATACCTCACTCAATTAGCGACCCTTATTCCAAGTTAAAGAGTCCTAGCTCTACTGTTTCGTCAAATACAAAGGGTATCAGATTTAGTACCTTTTTGTACTTTTCGTTTTCAATTAGTTCGAATTTCCAAAAACCCAGCCTTATCTGACCCCTTCGGACCAAAAGTGACCCTCACCCAAAATTTCTAGCTTCAGCCGTTTCGTCTGGGTGTTGATGAATCATTAAGTCAGTCAGTCAATTACTTAACTCTTTGTGGTATTTAGATTCTTAAAGAACACCAACCTCTCAGACAAAAAGTAGCCTAAATAGGTCCACTTATTCGTATAAAACGGTATCACTCGATATTTTGTATTTTGATGATTGTGGCCACAGCTTCCAACGGAATCGTTTACAATTTGGTATTTGAAAGACACAATAGATAACAACTCAGGTAGAAGAAAATTGCCTATGTAGGCTCACGTTTTGGTATAGCGCCCATATGACGGTATCGCCCACTTTATGATATTTTGAAGACTTTAAATGCATTCTCTAAACGATTTCACTGACATTTGCAGTTTGAAATGGAACCAATAAAGTATATATATTCATGATCAGCGTACAAATCTAGGATTCAGCCATGCTCGTCCCTCCGTCTGTCTGTTTTAATAATGCTAGAATCCGAATTTTTTATTTCTGATCAAAAATAAAAGAAAACAACTCCATGCAAAAGCCGATCGTCCATGTTTTGCCGCGGTCCATGTTTCCCCATAGCCCCCATTTAACGGTACCGCCCTATAGTCGAACTCAATTTCTAACGAAATAGTTTAAAACATATTATTTAGAGTTTATAGTACAGCATATACAGGGTGAGATAAAAAACTGCAACAAAGTCGAACGCCATAATTTTTACATTTTTTTTATTTTATTATTATTTTAGAACAAGTTTGAATTTTGTTCGAAATGATCACCTTTGGCAAAAGTTATGGTCTTCAAACGGCCAATGAAACCGTCACACGTTGCACGAATGTTGCTCTGAGGTATTTTGGTCCATTCCCGGCGAAGCGCTTGCTTGAGGTGATCGACACTTTGGTATTTTTTAGTACCAACCTTGATTTCCAAAATAATGTTGGAATGTCCAAGGTCTGCGCAAAAATGTTTGCGTGCCCAAGGCTTTCATACACGCTCCAGAATATTTTCGCGATAATATTCGGCATTTATTCTGATGCCACGGCCGATTAATACGAGCGGAGTGCGACCATCGGCTGTTATGGCGGCCCACACCATCACCATGGCCGACGCTTGAGTTCTGGTGGCCAACCGAAGGTGCACATTTTCAGCTGACATCTTTGACAAGTAAACACGATTATTTTGTTTGTTTACAAACTGCTAAACAACGAATGTTTTCTTATAGAAGAAAAACAAATTCAGTAGTTCACCACTTTCGGCCAAGCGAAGCAACTCTTTAGATCTTTTGATTCTATTTTCTTTCTGTTGCGGTGTAAGTTCTTGCACTTTTTGGAATATTAATGGCTTTACCCCGAGCTAATTTTTCAATATTCGCCGAATGGAATATTGCGATATTTTCAGATCCCGCGCCATTTTTCTGATGTTGCTGCTTTCTTCCGTCCACTTCCTTGACGTCGAGCTACGCTACCAGTATCACGGTAACGAGCGATGGTACGAGACACAAAAGAATTATACCCATTTAAATGCTGAAGTGCTCTAGCTATAGCCACTTGTTGTTTTCCAGTCAAATATTAAGAAATCACACTATCACGCTGGAATTCCATCACGAATAACTTTTTTCTGGAAAATTCCCACCAAAATGCTTTTGTACGCTTGTAAACAATATAATGAGCTGTCACTGGAATAATTTTAAAAGCTGTCGGACGAGTTGCTTAGAAATGACAGCAGTCTGAAGTTGGTTGCAGTTTTTTCATCTCACCTTGTATATGTCAACATCATCGTATACCCCCATATAATTATATCTTCCAATATTCTGTATTTTAACGATTTTATCAACAGTTTCTAGGGAATAGCTTAAAATTCGGTATTAGAAGTTCATAATAAGTTTTATTTACTGTGACAGAACATTATAGGTTCACGTTACCTCATATAAATGCACCTCCCCATATTCGGTATGTTGATGATTTTAGCTTCAGTTCCAGCGGAATAGCTTTGAATGCGATATTTGTAGTACATAATAGATTGTATTTCCTGTGGTCCTATGTAAGGGCACAGCTCATAATGGGTTCTACTTTTTCTGTGTGCAGAAAATTATTAGGTTCATGGTTTTCCATTGCCTCCATATAACGATATTTCTCTTTATTCGTTATTTTGCCGATTTAAGCTGTATTTTCTACCGAAATTATTTACAATTCGGTTTTTGGATCAAAGACTTAAAATGGTAAAGACTGGACAAAATGCATTACGGACTAATAGTTAGTGTGAAAAATATGTAGACATGACATGTTAGCATAGAAAAGAAAATTACAGAGCAGTTTTACGAAAAACATTTTCTGTAAACCAAAAATCTGGGCACAAAATTGTATTCCACTGAAGTTTTCAATTAATTGAAAATTGTATTTTCAGTTAAAATAACTTAACATTGGTGATTATGTTGATATGATATCCCTGCTGACAATATTTTGACTCTGTCTTGCCTCATTTTTATACTTCTATGTCTTTGTTTGGATTTCCTAAAGGTTTGTTATATAGGTCAACGTTTTTCCATCACATCCTTCCGATATTCCTCGAATACTCTAATTTCGCCATTAAAAGATATATTTTTACATGAGTTATTTTCCAACTAGTGAAGAATATAAAGAAAAAACTTAACTGCTTTTTCCCTTGTTTTATCTGTTATATCATCATCCATATGGGTACAGTAGGTATACATAATTCGATACGTCCAAAATGTGTTTCGTCAGTGCCCGTACGTTTGTTGAATATTTTGGTACGCTACGTCGAATTATAGGTTACGCTCTTAAATTTTATTGGCTAAAGAATAACTCAATGCTTTATTTGTCAAAATGTATTGAAATTGTACATTGTAAAAAAAAAGGTAATATCTATTAAGTGTATTCCGCAATTCCATTTATTTTATTCTTATTGTTTTTGACAAGTTTCTTAGGCTTTTGATATTATAATACTCGTTTCCTGTGCGATCGTCTGAAAATAATTTCTAGGAACTGGAACATCTCTGCATGATGCTGAGTTAACAACCACTTCCGCGCAATGTCAGGCGCAATCAGGTATGTATAATATATACTTCTTGTCTGTGTACTAAGGCTTTAGCCATATTCGGAGTTATTACTTATTGATGAATTATTTTTTACGGTATGTAATTGAACACCATTGGAAACCGAAAATATGTTTATTAACATTTTGCTTCTCAATTGTGGTGATTCTCAAATTGTTATGATATCCAGACAGAATATTTCTTCCTATAAAATTTGATTTATGCCTGTATGTCTGACTGTCCATATATTTTTGTAAACATTCGTCGTCGTATTTATTTTCCGTGCAAGTTGAAATTTTGCACAAGTCATTTGTTTGGCCCAAGGAATGACTTCATTGAATTTGGTTAGAGCAAAGAAATGCCATTGCTAAATTTTATCGAGATCGTTTCAGATTTGGATATGCCTCCCTTTATATCTTTACCCAATTTTAAGTTTATTGTGCAGCAAAAGTTCAATATCAACTCAAAGATGGAGTTTCGTGAAAATTAGATCAAATATAGCTATAGCTCCAAAATATTTGTTTTAAATTAAACGTCCTTTAAATTGAGATATCATCGAATTAAGTGGAAATAGATTCATAGTAGCAATATATGGGAGGTATAGTTTCAATTATAACCGGTATCTAGGGTTGGTGTAAACACTTTTTTGTACGCCCGACTTTTACTTTTTTACAGGATTTTACTATATAAATTATATTAATTTTAAATGACATTTTCTACCTAAAACGAAATTTTGTTACTTTCATGCACCACCTCAAAGGAAGAGGGCAAATTAGAAAATATTGGAAATATTGTTTTTTTTTTTTGTAAACATCGATAAAAATACTTTCTTGATTAGAAATAGAAACTCATTTTCTTTGGCGACCTATAGTAAAATTTGATAAAGAATAACTTTGTCTTTGACATCATCTTTCCCAATGCATTGCAGTAGAAGTTTGCATAAACTTGCATAAGATACGGCCTTAAACCAAAAAAAAAAATGTATTTTTTACCCTCCACCATACAGTGGATGGTATATTACACCTCGAAATATAAATATTCCAAATATTCCTGATCAAAATAAAATCATAGAGCGATTTAACAATGTCCGTCTGTTGAAATCACTATAGAGTCCACATTATTTAATTTAGACATATTTTTTTGGTCCACGTTTAGGTATAGTCAACATATAACGGAGCCTCTCGTTGTTCGATATTTTTAAGGTTTCCTCCACAATTTCGCACCAAGTTTGCTGAAACATGGAAATTCGGGATCTCTGTAGGTCTGTTCCCTCCTTGCAAAAATGTTCGATTGAGGTTCACTAATTGGTATAGCCTCAAATGATGGTACTTCCCGATTTTCGGAATTTTTTAAGTTTAAGGTAATAGTGGTGAAGGGGATTAAAAAGCTCGGCCACATATAGTTTTTACGCCTTTCGCTAAGATCTAGGCTTCTGATGCCTTCTGTATCCAATGGTAGAACCTTTTCACGTTTAAAGGTGTTTTTAACCATATTTGGTAATAAGGACCAAAGAGACACCTTCGGTGACTCGCTGGAAGACAATTTCCTCCAAACTAATCCCCGTATTGTTAACTGTAATATTGCCGATGTTACTGCATACTCAATTCTTTTCAGCTTCTTTAACGAGCTTATTTTTTAAAGCTGTTTGTAGTTGTTGTCGAACAAAAATTAGTCTTTAAAGCATAATAAATCACAGATCTGACTTATGTAGGAGGCACAATTTTGTTTATAATTATGAGCAATGACTTGATTATGAGTAATGACTCCATGACTAAATATAAACAAGTAAGCAAAGGCTACAGTCGAGCGGGGCCGACCGTTGAATACCCTACAACACTATAATAAACGATACATTTTATATAGGCGAGATACTCGAAAGAATTCCACAAGATATTGTGACAAATTATAAAAGAAAACCATCAGGTTTCGTTCTCTAATTTTCGAATAATAGCAACTTAAACTAATTTGCTCATTTCCAATTTATTGGTAGATGTTGCACTTAAATGGTTTTCCTAGATCTGGAACCAATATTTCCCAAAGACCTATAATTTCTTAGATGTGGCAAAAGATTAACATTTATTATTGGTTTTTGACTGAAACGCATCTATATGAGATACAGACATTTGACTATATTCGTTAACGAAATAGTCAGAAGTGCGTCTTTCCTGTATTTGTGAATTCTCGAAAAAGTCCCTGGAATGGACATTTTCGTATTTTGTCTACCAAAGTTGGCAAACTATTTCACACATTAAATATTTTTGAATGGCCATCCAAAACTGCTTGGCTTTTGCAATGTCCGGTAACCCCCTTTCAAATGTGCGTAAGGATCGGGCGATAATTACGACCTGCCGACAATTTTGCAGTTTTTTGGTCCATTTCAATCCCTAAATATATGGCGATCATCTCCAAAAAGAGTAGGCTTCTATTCTGACCCTCATCTTATCCCCATGCAAAATTTCGTATGGATCGGGCCATAAATGCGATCTGTATATGATATCCTGATATTCTAAATACTTAGTTTTGTTAGCTGTAGAAATATTACCAAATGTTTAATTCAAAATGAAAATATGCCAAAAATATGACAAAATTGAAAAAATATGAGAAAATTTTACAAAATCAATATTTTCATCTTTAGAGAGATATTTTTATGCGATTTTTTTAGACGTTTTTTCTTTCCTGCCAAGAGGCCATTCTGAATTAATGAGAACTGTCGAAATCAGTTCAGCCGTTCTTGACATATAAGAGATCTTTCAAGCATATCTTCTTTGATAGACATATATATCGCACATATTTTGCTATATATCCGATTTGTTGGATGTTAACATCAATGTAAAGGTCAGAAGTAACCTTCTCATGGCTTTGTGATTTCGCCAGGATTTAAAATATTCGCGGTTTAATGAAAAATTTTGAATTTTTTCAACACAAAATATATGGTCTATTTTACGCGCTAAATATTATCCGATGACCACCCAAATTGGTAGGCTTCTTCCCCGTCCTAAACTCTAGCTAAATGCGAAACTCCACGTCGATTGGTCTATAATTGCGACCTCTATAGCTACTGCAAAATCCGACATTTTTTCAGTATTTGGTCCATTTCAACCCCTAAACATTTGGCGATCATCTCAAAAAGGAATAGGGTTCTATTCTGGCCCTACCCCGACCTCCATTCCAAATTTCGTGAAGATCGGGCCATAATTGCGACCTGTAGAGTGATTACAAATTAACATGGACAGACGGACAGACGGACAGACGGACGGACGGACATACATAGCTAGATCGACTCAGCTCGGCGAGCTAGGATGATCCATATATACTTTCCTATGTGGGAAACCAATATTTCGTGGTGTTACATAATTTTTGGCCCAATCAAACTTATAATACCCCCAACACATAGTGTTGTAGGGTATAATGAATATTCATGGCAAAAATTATAATTACCACCGGTTTTATATATTTTGAATAGTCTGATCTTATTTTTCAGCTATAGGCTTTAATTTGAGTGTTAAATACCTATATGATAAAGAACATCTATAATAGCCCCATGTGAAAATACAGCTCGATTTTTGGTATTGTAAAAAGCATTCAAATGAGCTATAATTTGAAATTTGTATTTCCAACGTTTAAAATCCCGTACTGTGTGGTATTTAGTTTTGTCCACCTCATATTTGAAGGCAGAATGTTGCCAGAATAGCCAAAAAAAATATTCGTTTGCTCCGATTACCCTAAGATAGGCATTAATTGTTGGTCATTTAAATTGTGCGGTGGATATCCAATAAAGTTACTTTATATTTTCGTATTTTTTTCATGTTTCTGCCACAATTTCCGACTGAATGAGTCCCAGATTGACATTTCGGAGTTTATTTCATATAGACGTGCATCCCAAATCTACGTTCCCAACCAATATTCTCTTGCGGGTTACAAATTCAATAGAATACCAAATTTTCTTTTCTGACCACACATTTGTTGGGAAAGTGGACTTAGGGGTATACTAATGTGGGGACTATACTTAAATAAATAAAAATTTTATAAGAAGAGGTTTTCTTCCCCCTTAGAAACAAAGATGTCAAATAAGGGCCAAAAAAATTAAAAAAGTGGCCAAGACCCCGAAAATGTCTTAAATCATATTATGGTGATACCAAAACGTGATCATTTTTTGCAAAGATGGATTCTTCTTAAATTATCAACATAAGCTAAAACTAGTTCGGAAAATATGGTTAAAATGTAGAATATATTTGAAATCGGGATGTTCCGTTATCGGGGGTTATGGCCCATATCATGACCTACCAAAGCGATTAAAGGTATCTTGAATGTTTAGGAAGAATTTATATTTTTCGTCCTTTATAGTCGGTATTTGACTGATTGCAGTCCCAATGTATTTTGCATTTTGTGTTCTCATTTGACAATTTATTGTCATATGAGAAAAGCAGGTCCACTTTTTGAAATTAACCCCATAACGCTTTTTCGGTCATTTTTGTTTGTTTAAAAGTTTTGGCATCTTCCAGCTGAAGCACGATGTAGGTCCTAGAGTAGAAAGCATTTAACATCGTATTGCGCCCTCATTTCATTTTTAATATTATTCATTCAGAATTCAAAACAACAAAAAAATTTACACTTCAATATAGAAAAAAGAAAAAGAATCTTCAACCGGTTCGCTGATTGTTTTTTGCGGCAAATTTTTAAAGGTCCTTACGAAGTTTGTCGGTAGAATGTACTATTATTTTGAAATTCGATTCCATTGAAATTCCATAGAATTTTCATATAAAGCAACAACGGATAAACCTGTTATTTATAGATTTTATGTATTTATTGGGTAATACGAATAAATACATAAAATCTATAAAGAACAGTTTTATCCGTTGTGGCTTTATACTACCCAAAAAAACCTACATCATCAAAAAAAAAAAAAAAAAAAAAAACACTACAAATGTACATTTGAAAATAGTAATTCAAAATAGAAAAAAATATACAATATAAAACATTACTATTGTACATTTTAAAAGTCAAAATGAAAATGTTCAAATTTCACATTTTAACGAGATTTTTTGGATTTTATTCTTTTCTGCCAAGAGGCAATTCCGAATTTGTCTGAATCGTTAAAATCAGAGCGGCGAAATTTATGTTATAAGTGTAGTAACTAACACAACTTTCTTTTACATATAGAGAGATAGATTTAAAAGTAGGCGCGTTCCTCAGCCCCTAAATAAGTACTTAGGGTTGGATGGAAAGCCAACAGCATCTCGTGTAATAATTCTCAAACCGTTATCTTCATTATTTTGGCAAATATAAGGATTTTAGATAAATCGAAATAGTGGGCGTAAAAGTAGTCGTGGTCAATATTTTTTTCTTTAAAAACCTAACTCGGGGTATGACGAAAATTATTCAAATCGTTCCACCCGTTCTCAACTGATTCCATTACCAACGAACAACAATTGATTTTTATATACATAGATATATAGAATGTCCTTCACTTGTCTTAACCAAACTTATTGTATACAATACTTATTCGGTGCTATGAATATTTTTAAATCATCCGTCATATAATGGAAGGTACATTATATTTGCAACACCTAGAAATATTCGTCGGAGACCCCGATTAAACCAAAATTATATGGCGATTTAGCGATGTATGTCTGTAGAAATCACGTTACTTTTCACGTTTTTATTTTCATTTCACGGGAACTATATATCTCAAAATTATAACGAATTTGTACACTTTACTGCCCTTCATTGTGGTTACAATGAAAGTTGGGCTAGATCTAACGTATGGCTTAGAGAGCGACATATTTCTCGGGAAGAATTAATATTATTCACATTAAACAATCAACGGAGAGGTTTGTGCCCTCGATCAATCGCAATATTCTACTGCAAATCAATCATCTAAAGATGTATTCTCTCAACAATTGTTTGCAAACGTACCTCTCTATTTGCAACTCGTTCATCTGAATCAGCGGCTTTTCCCCATATCATTATCGAGCTCTTTACCTCAGCATGTTTTTGTTTGTGGAAGAGTGTGTTTTTTTGTTGTCGTTTGTTCATCACATGGTCGTAAATGTGATTTGGTCTTCGGCAAATAGCGGACGGTTGTCATTACCTCCGGTGTTCTGGTTTAGGGAATATATTAATATTAACTGCCGTATCGGGCATAGGGTTACGAAAACAAATTGTTGTTATTGTTGTTCTACTCCGCCGCAGTGTCCTTATGAAAACAAAATTAAACGATCCATTTTGTTCGGGCTTACTTGGTGTGTGTGTTTGTGTGTTGCATGTCACCGTCACCGTCACTGTCGCCCGTAGTTGTTGATGTAGATGATGTCGTTGACATCGTCAATGTTGTTGGAAGCCATGCCCCGATGTTGCGCTGGCATTTCGCTCCTGTTTTTGTTATTGTTGCCGTTATGCATATATTACCGTTTATAAATTGCCACAGTTGACATATTTGTAATGTTGGTTGGTTTGTAAACTAAATGGCAAAAACCACGTCAATGATGTTCATTCCCACTGTTGATGATGAAGATGATGGCTAAAGCTACTGAATTTCACTCAGTTGCGGATGGCGGGGTGGGTCGGTGATGGTCCCCATTTGTAGATGACTGCTAGTATTTGTTGGCCGTGGTGCCGATACGCTGATGATATGCTCACCGTGGGTATACACAAACAACACAGTTCAAAGATGCAGTCGTCGTATTGTTGTCCTTGGCAATAGAGCTGGCTGGCTCATGACAATGATAATGACGATGGCAGTCACGATAATGATGATACTTTGGACTGTCACAGCGATGACGATGATGCTGATGAGTAAACATGATGTGTATGCCGCTGATGATGCTGTTGGTTGTTGTTTTTTATGAATGTTTGTAAAGCTTGTATTTTGTTCCCGAAAAAACATAGACACACTGATGAGGAGCAGTACAACGATAAAGTGTACACTTACACAAACAAGCACCAACTCACCGGGAGTGTGCGTTCATTTTTATCACCTTTTTCGGGGTTTTGTTTGTGTTCCGAAATATCAAAGAATGTCGGGGTATGCGTGTGTATGTCAGTATATCTTTTAGATACAACCGAGTATATATCATTGTCTGAGCGTTTGCATACAGCATTTACGCTTAAGTATTATGTATAGGTGTCATTCACTCATCTCTGGAGGCACAGTGGAACAAATAAAATGGGGTACAGGCAAGTGTATCGAAAATGGGTTATTTTAATTTTTTTTAAAATTATTATGTGATGGCTTAGTACGTCCCCTTGTTGATCGGAAAGCAGTTTCGAAAAATTGTATATAAGGTTTATATGAAATGTTTAATGTTAAAAAATTGTATTATTAAAAGGAGCTCACCATCGCATAGATTGTATGATTCTTGGAAATGTGAAACATTTGAAACAATTCGAATATTTTCTACACCATCCATCGTAATATGGAGAGTATATTAATACGGAGGGTATCAACATTCCGGATATTCTATGTAGAACCACAAAGTATATATATTCTTTCTTTTTAAAATTTTATTCAGGGTCCGTAGATTTTTTTGTATTATAAATGGTGAAGGATGTCAAAAGTTCGGTCCGGAAGTCCTGCTTTATTACTTAACAGATTTAGTTAAATTTTTTTTATACCCTTCACCATACATACATGGATGATATATTAAGTTCGCCATTCCGTTTGTAACTCATCGAAATAATAATTTTAGACATAACAAGTAAGCAAAGGCTATATGCGTGCAGGTCCGATGTGATATCTTACAACACTACAATATGTTAGAAGCCCCCTTGTGTCCAAATCCGTTTTGGAAGATTTCGCTTTTGAAATTATGTCACGGAACACTTCTTAGATATTACCCTTAACATTTTGCCCAGGAACATTTGCACAATATTTACGCAATCCGTCGTGCTGTTAGTTGTTGTGGTCCATTTTACAGCTAAATATAATCCAATGGTTAATTTGAACTCCTAAATATTTTGCGATCATCTCCAAAGGCAAGAGGCCTCTCTCTATCTCCAAATTTATATGATTTGCTTGTCTACAATATTTGGCAATATTGGTCAACGAAATCAGCATAAAAAAGCCAGAAGTTCGGATTTCGGATATCGCCTGTAAGTTGTTGGTAGAAGGAATCAGCTATCAGCTACATGCTAAATGTTGTGAATATCGGGTCATAATTGCGACCTGTAGAGTGATTACAAATTACCATGGGCAGACGGACATACCTAGCTAGATCCGCTCAGCTCAGCGAGATAGGAATATATGCTTATATATACTTTCCTACGTGGCCCACTCAAACTTATAATGCCTCCAACAGATAGTGTAAAATTCTAAGACGATTCAGATTTCGGCCGTCTGTTGTAATCACGCTAGTGTCAAAACGAATAAATATAGGAAGCTAAAATTTTGCACAGATCAGTTTTTTGACTGCAGTATTGTCTATATAGGTCCACGATATCGTATAGTCCACATAAAACGTTACCCCCCGATATGTCGATAATTTTAGGGACCTTATTCACCGAAGTTGTTTTAAATTTCGTAGTGAGAATTCGTAAAGGGTAATACAGCCTATGACAAAAAAATGCATATGCAGGCCCGCATCTTCGTATTGCCTCCATATGACGGTACCTCCCAATATTCGATATTTTGATGATTTTAATGACATATTCACCGGAATTGTTTCAAATTTCGTATTTGGAGTTCGTAATGGGAAATATAGTCTTTGACAGATAATTATTTATGTAGGTCCAGGTCTTTGTATAGGGTCCATACATCAGCACCTCCCTATATTCTGTATTTTGATGATTTTAGGCACATTATTCACCGGATTTCTTTTTTTTCGTATTTGAATATTATAATGGCTTATGACAAAAGTTGCCTATGCAGGTCCACGTCTTCGTATCGACCCCTATTTAACGGATATAGGGTAAGTGTACCAGTAGTCGACACTTTTAGGATTTTCGCGTTTTTAATCGCTCACCATTCTGAGTGGAACATTTCAATTAATAAAAGTTATTTTATTTAGATTCGAAATTTTGTATAGTTTTTGCAATAATAAATAAAGTTTTAATAACTTTTTATTAAATTTCATAAATTTGTAGTTTTATTAAAACAATGCTTTTTTGCCAGTGGTCGGCACCACTTGCCAATTGTCGCTATGGCATTTCCCAACAGTCGGCATACTAATTTTTTTGTAAGAATAATTAATAATAATAATAAATTATTTCATTAAAATATAATATTTTTGTTTATTTAGACCGATTTGACGTCTTTATTGCACTTTTCTTAAGAATATGAATTGTTGAGGACCTTCACAGACAAAAATTTAATTTTTATTAGAATAAATCATCTTTTCTTTGCGAAATTGTACACAAAGATAGCTGACAATATATTTGAAGTAAACAAAATAATTTAGTTATAATAGTTTCATTTATATGGGCTTAAAAATAAAAAGTGCCGACTACTGGGACATGCCGAACTTAGGCACACTTACCCTATTCGGTGTTTTTTAAATATTAACAGAATTTTTAACGGATTTTATTTTTTTGAAAATTTCCAAATTCGTTCCAAATGGTGGAGAGTGTTCAAAGTTCCTTCCGGCCGAACTTACAGCCTTTTTACTTGTTAGCTTTTAAGTAGTTATCGAAATCCAAAAGCTATATTCTAAAACATATCAACAACGAGATGTTCCATCTTATTATATTTATTTATGTCTTTGTCCTTATCTCAATATATTATTTGTGATAAAATATTATTAGTCTTTTTTATTTAATCTTCTTTCATAAATGATAATCCGGCCATCAACCTATTAACGAAGTTTCAAACAATATAATTTATTTCCAAACAAATATTTCACATAATTTCAATGCCCACTGTAATGGGGGCGTGTGAACTTTGTGGTGGGTTTTGTGGTTTTCCCAGTGATTTGAAGTTTCATATTTTTCCGGAGTGTTTTTTCAGACATTTGTCTTTTTCCAAAAGTACAGGTGACAAATCGGTTTTGCGCTATTTAAGCATAATGCCCGCAAAAGGTTTCAAGTTTCACGATGATTTATGAAGAGCACATACTTTGTCTATTTTTTTTGTTTTTGACGGCTTGTGTTTCGTTTTGTCGTTGTTTGAAGCTGTGACAGATTTCCGTAACATTGAATGGTGGACTGAGTCGGTCGGGGAATATTATCCCATGGAAATTGTTCGCCGCTGTTTGGCGTTAACAGATAGGAATGAAAAATATAAAAGTGTCCATTTTTTTGGAATCATTCGAAATGGTAGGTTTGAAATTACATACTATTTAGTAATAGCACCATTTACCAGCCAAGTTAGTGTTTTGTATTCCATGGTGGCGTATGAGGAATTTCTGATAGAGGTGTGAATTACTAATACGCAACCAGAGGGCAGTGGTGAAAGATGTGAAATATGATATACAATCGTTTTCGCGGAGTATTAATGTAACAGAGGGAAATTTGTTTCAAAATGTACATAACTGGCAGGGATTTGGAAAAAATCGAAGCAATTTAATTTTCCCATATTATAACATTTCTAGTTAGTAATAAACCAATTCTGTATGCCCTCCACCATACATAGTATGGAGGGTTTATTATGTTTGTCATTCCGTTTGTAACTCATCGAAATAATAATTTTAGACCCAACAAAGTACATATATTCTTGATTGGCGTAAAATTCTAAGACGATTTCGCCCTGTTCGTCCTTCTTCTGTCAGTCTGTTGTAATCACGCTAGCGTTTTTTGTGAGTACTTTACCCCTTGGAAGAGATTTGTATATGTAGGTCTACGATACACCCCCATATTCGGTATTTTCATGATTGTAGCCAAAATTTTCAATTGATTTATCTGAAAATCCGCACAAGGAGTTCCTTCTAAGTACTTTACCTCTTGGAAAATAGTTGTCTACTTAGGTCAACGTTTTAGTTTAGCACTCATATAACGATACCCCAGATATTGGGTATTTTCATGATTTTAGCGACATTATTCACCGGAATTGCTTCAAAAGTTTGTATTTGAAGTTCGTAATAGGTACTACAGCCTGTACTTATGCAGGACCACAACTTTGTGAAGACCCCATATAAAGGGTTAAATTTGAGCGGTATTTTTCGACTTTTTTTATACATTTTTCAAGTTCCTTCCATATTAAAATTCGGCCCGGCCGAAATTAGCTACTTTTTAATAGTTTTATTTTATATATTTTAATTAATGAGGATTTATCTTTGTTTTAATTGAACTATCATTCAAGGTTAGATGTGATACATTGAAAACCTGGAAAGATGTTGTTAGGTCATCAACTATCAGTTAACTTGGAAAACTTTCTCATGCAACAAATATGGGTTATCTAACTAGAGTTCTAAATTGTTCTTATTCTGTAATGGGAAGTGTACATTTCGTCCTTTAGTAGCAAATCGAAAATACTAGAATTGATATTCCCTTTGATGACGTTTGAAAATAATGGGGAACTACATTGTAGGGATGTCAAGTTGTGGACGATTTGCCTGTAATCGAATAACGTTGTTGATACTCAGGTTGTAGACGAAGTGCATGTAATAAGGTATTATGCTCAGATCGGGAATTATGATGTTGGTGTTTGGGTGCAGATTATTTGGAGATAATTGGTACTCTGATCGGGAAGTCCGGTGGTGACGAGTTGTATGTAATTGGAAAATACACTGGAGTTCGGGAAGAAGACGAAATAGAAGTTATCGGGTTACAGGTGAATTGAAGGCAAGCGGAAATTATGATATTGGTGTTTGGGTTGTAGACAAAGTGTAGGGTGTAGTTGTAGACGATTTGAGGTACAGGTAGTAGAAGACTTGTTATATCTCTGTTCGGGCTCTGAACGACAATTCACTGTGCGTACAGATATCTAGATCGAGAACTCGTTCAGATCTGTATCTCACTGTGCAGTTGCTTGGTTCGTAATGGCTAGTTTCCCATATCCGCTACGCAGAATCAAGTATATGAGAACTACTTCCCTTTTGCAGTTCGGAAGCTGAATTCTAATTTCTTTTCTGTCACCACTAACAAAACTTTTCGAATCTGCAGATGACTTTTTCGTCATAGGGACATCTTAGTACTAACGTCGTAAATGCTATGATTTCAGACCACTTAGCCACCATCAACTATTTCTTTCGAGAGCGCGATTTAAAATAATTCCCAATAAAGTTTTTGGCTGCGAGAAGAATACGTGAAATTAGACATATCCATTTAAGGTTGGTGTATGTCTATATTATATATTATTTAAAATACAGGGGATAATCTTTGATGATACTCTCCATTTCTCGTTTCACACTGCACATTGGTTCTGAATCATTTTATCTTAATCAAAGTCCTGTAAGGTATGAACGGATGGAGGCAATTTCATTACCTCATACTACCAAAGTTAAACTTTTGAATTTTTTAATATTTTGTATAAAAAAGTGGATATTTTCCTTCGAAAGTTTTAGTCGGTTTTGCCGACATATGTATAATCTCCGCCAATGTCTGTTTATCAAACTAAATTTTGACTTGCGTTGTGATTATTAAATGTTGGCCTTTTATTGGGATGGTACTGAAGGAGTCGGCCAATATTTTCAATTTCATACACGACCTATGTCAGATATAAATATTTCTACATTTTTCGCGTTATTTGAGATATATGGTAATTTTTGGAAGATGTTTCAATGTGCGTCAGGTTCCAGATATGGATCTGGATCTAAATTCGACATTTTTTCGAGTTTTATGGAAAAATTTTGAAGGAACCAAAAGGAGTGACCAATATATTCCATAGTTATGAGAAATCTACCAAAAGAGGTGTGCGAGTATCATTCGTTTGTAAAAATGTTGGGATATGCGAAACTTGAAATAAATCTTGGGCTTATTTCACATTTTATTAGCGTTTTGTTAGTAGGAGTAGTCAGAAATCTACAAAATTCCTAACAGATCTTGTGTTTGTAGATATGCAATTATTCAAAATTTTGACCCTTTTGGGGGGGGGGGGGGTGGTAAGCATCCTGAGGACTGGATTGATATTTGTTTGTGTTGAAATAAATATTGAGATGTGTCGAGTTTGAAGGAAATCAGATGCTCATTTCGCGTTTTACGAGCTTATTGAACCGTGTGGGGGAGGTACATTAAGGAGTCAATCGATATATCCCATTTTCACGGCAGTTCTTGTATTGGTAGAAGTATTTGGATGTGTGATATTTGAATACAATTAAACTCTTATTTCATATTTTATAAGGGTAATAATTCTTTCGAATTTTGACCGTTTGTGGGGGAACTACGATGTACAAGGCCGATATTGTCCATTTTTGCACCTGATTGGTATTTACTGTTATATTAGGGTAAATACGTCATAAGCCATTTCAATATTCAAATGCGAAACTCAAAAAAAAGGTAAATAATGTCTCTAAAATCATAAAAATAACGAATATCGGGATGTACCCTTGTATGGAGGCTATACGAAGACGTAGATCTGCACTGTCTTACGCTGAAGTATCCATTACAAAGTTCAAATACCAAATTTGAAACAATAATGTCGCTAAAATCATCAAAATAATGAATAATGTCGCTAAAATCATCAAAACACCGAATATCGGGAGGACCGTTATGCGGGGGCCATACGAAGACGTGGACATGCACAGACAATTTTCTGTATTAGGCTGTAGTATCCATTACGAACTCCAAATACCAAATTCAAAACAATTCCAGTGAATACTGTCGCTTAAAATAATCAAAATACAGAATGCCGGGAGGTGCTATGCGAAGACCTAGACCTGCACAGACAATCTCCTGTCATAGGCTGTAGCATCCATTACGAACATCAAATACCAAATTTGAAAGAATTTTGATGAATATTGTCGCTAAAATCATCAGAATTCCGAATTTCGGGAAGTACCCTTATATGGGGGCACGGACAAATTTCTGTCTTAGGCTGAAGTATCCATTACGAACTTCAAATACAAAATTTGAAACAATTCCGGTGAATAGTGTTGCTAAAATCATCAAAACACCGAATATCGGTAGGGGCGTTATACGGGGGGCCATACGATGACGTGGACCTGCTCAGACAAATTTCTGTCTTAGGCTGAAGTATCCATTACGAACTTCAAATACAAAATTTGAAACAATTCCGGTGAATAATGTCGCTAAAATCATCAAAACACCGAATATCGGTAGGGGCGTTATACGGGGGGCCATACGATGACGTGGACCTGCACAGACAATTTTCTGTCTTAGGCTGTAGTATCCATTACGAACTCTAAATACCAAACTCGAAACAATTCCGGTGAATACTGTCGCTAAAATCATCAAAATAGCGAATATCGGCAGGTACCGTTATATGGGGGCCATACGAAGACGTGGAGCTGCACAGACAATTTCCTGTCTTAGGCTGTAGTATCCATTACGGACTTCAAATACCAAATTTGAAACAATTCCGGTGAATAAATTCGCTAAAATCATCAAAATGCTGAATATCGGAAGGTGCCGTTATATGGGGGCTATACGAAGACGTGGACCTGTACAGACAATTTTCTGTCTTAGGCTGTAGTATCTATTTTGAACTTCCAATACCAAATTTGAAACTATTCCGTGGACCTACATGGCCCATTTTCAATACCAAAATTCCTACAGACATAACATACATTAGAGCAAAATTGTATCAATCTACTTCAATTCGTTCGGAAGCTAGAGTGATTTCCACAGACGGATAGACGGACGGACATCGCTAAATCGAAGGCCTCTTTGCAGACTTTTCGGCGGAGGCCTATGGGTAAAAAATTGTCTAAAATTTGCTTGTTACTGTTGGAAATTCTGTGAATGACTTCTATTGAATGGTTAGACAGGCGAGAAAATTATATTCTTCTTGGTGTGGGCACTCCAGTCCTACACTTTGCTATATTTGCACTTATTTGTTTTTTGTTATTCCTTAGATTTAATAAATTTACTACTGAATTAGAAACACTACCTAACATCTCGTGGATCACATTAGTAACATATATGGTTCGCCATGTATTTAATTTTGCTGCCGTGGCTTGGGCTTCATTCCTCAGCGACAATAAAGAGAGATACTTACATAGAACGCAAAATAATGCTCTCTGAAATTGTATGGCTTGTGGCTAAATGTCCGGGCAGAACTTTTAATACCCTCCACCATTTGGAAAAAATTAGCAAATTAAAAAAAAAAACTTTTAATCCCCTTCACCATTTGGAAGAAATTTGCAAATTTTCAAAAAAAAAAGTCAAATATTGACTATAGGAAGTTGCCGTTATATTGAGGCCTTCGAAGACATAGACCTGCATAGGCAACTTTCTGTCACAAACGGTAGTACCCATTAGGAACTTCAAATATGAAATTTGAAACGATTTCAGGAAATAATGTCACTTAAATCCTCAATATACCGAATTTAGGGAGATGTCATTATATGGGGGCTATACGAAGACGAAGACCTGTAGAAACAATTTTCTGTTACAGGCTGTAGTACCCATTTGGAACTTCAAATTGTAAAATCACCAAAATACCGAATATTTCCAGGTACAGTTATAAAGGGTTTATATCAAACCTAAGACCTACATTAACCGTTCAATGCAATGATTTTTCTCACATAATGGGAACATCTGCCACCAATTTACTTCAAATTTGGGTTAAATTTGTAAATAAAACAGCCAAAAAATAATAAATAAATAAAGCAAGTAAAAAACATGAAGTTCTCTACCTTAGGGTAACGGAAACATTTTATGTAAAAGTATCTGAATTCAAGCGTGTTTCACTTTAAAATTCTGTTTGGATAATGCGGTTAAACTTAACAAAAAACCATAAAGTTAATGAGTCGGTTATATGGGGCCATACCAAAACGGGAACCTCTATAGACAATATTATATTTTAAGGATTGTCATCTATCAAATCTTCTAGAATACCAAATTTGAAACAATTATGTGGGTAAATGTGACTAGGATTATCAAAATGCCAAATATCGGTAGGTATCGTTATATGTGCGCTATAGGAAAACGTGGAACTAAATATTCAATGTTCTGCCACCGGGCTAGAACCCATTATGAAATAAAAATACCAATTTTTATCAAAATATAGAATATCGGCAGGTACCGTTATAAGGGGGCTATACCAAAACGTGGACCTACACATACAATGTTTCGCCACACGAGCTACAACCCATCATGGCCAACAAATTCCGATTTTTAGACAAATCCGTGAAAAAATGTGGCAAAAAATACCGAATATTGGGAGGTTTATTTGTATGGGTGATATGCCAAACCGCGGACCTACTCATACAATGTTTCGCCACACGAGAACCCATTATACCCTACAAACACAAATTTTTAAACAAATCCATGAAAAAATGGTGCAAAAATCATAAAAATACCTAATATCGGGATGTACCGTTATATGGGGGTTATACCAAAACGTGGACCGATATATCTCATTTTCACTACCAACCACCCCAGGAACAATACAAATTGTTGTGCTAAATTTTATCGGCTGTATCTTGATTTCAACAGACAGACAGATGGACATTGTTAAATCGACTTAGAATTTTATGCTGATTATGTATACTTTATGAGGTCTATGGTGAATATTTAGGGTTGTTACAAACGGAATGACAAAGTTAGTAAAGCCTCCTTTCCAAGGTGGAGGGTATAAAAACATTAAATCTGTCGGTACAGTTACATGGGGGGCTATACCAAAGTGTGGACCCATATAGCCCATTTTCAATACCATAAAATCCTGCAGAACAAACACACATCTGAGTAAATTTTATCAAACTACTAAATTTCGTTCGGAAGCTGAAGTGATTTCGACAGACGGACGGACATCGCTAAATCGATATAGAATTTTATGCTAATCAAGAATATATATACTTTGTCGGGTCTAAAATGTATATTTCGGGGTGTTACAAACGGAATGACAAAATTAATACACCGTCCATACTATGATGAAGGGTATCAGTCAGATCAATCCGATATAATTTTCTCTTCCTTTCCGTATTCTAAATTATATAAGTAAACAAATAAATTTCTTCTTTAAAACTAATCACAAATACATATCCCCTCCCTGTAACCTAACCAACAATCAATAGTTATCCGCATAAATTCAATAACTCTTTTGTCAAATGACCAACCTCATAACGCAAACGACATTATTGCGCGCTACCATCATTATGTCTTTGAGAATCAACATATTATCAAGATGTGTCCTCGTCCGGCAATGGCTTAACTAGTAATTCATTTACCCACAACCAATTAATCTTTCATCAAATCGCACAGCAAATCGCTTCGAGTTAGTTGTGACATTTGATGTCTGATGTTTGTCATATTTACATTTGGGTCGCAGCACATAATAACTTCCCGCTTCCCGACGAGATACGGTGGTCAGAGATTTATTCGCTGTCACACAATTGAAATTTGATTTGATTGCGCATTAATTTATTCGAGTTGCGGCGAAATTTAAAAGTCGCTTAATTAAAAGCCGCACAAGCAAGCGGGCAGCACACGAGCAGCATCAGCATTGTAACATTCTATGTAATTTGGATTAAAGTGAACAAATGGCTGCAGTACACACGTATACCCAACCAATACACATACACACACACACACATATAGAAGTCGAGTTGGTGCGCTCATTGATTCTGTCCCGGGGTATGTTGAACTATGCTATGTGGTAAAATGTGTAAATAAGCTGCGATTTTGACAATATGACATTGGTTGACTTGTGTTATACGGGATGTGAATAAGGATGTGTGAACCCAGTCGGGTGTAAGTGTGTTGGACTATCCGACCTACCTATCTACCACACAAATTGCGGGTCTGTCAAACACGCACACACATACACACTGTTCTTCCATATACAGGCACACTTATATTGGCCAAAGTCAAACATGAGTTTGTATCGACATCAATCGATCGGTGTCTACTTATCTGAAGTGGATACTAAAACAATAGCTAATACATGTAAAGTATCAACAATGCTTCCATACAACAATGACAACATAACATTGCAGCACCAACAACAACAACAACAACAGCAACTACAATAACGACAGCCGACATGCAATTACAACACAATATTGAAGTGAATTCAATGTATCCAGATCCGCCTCATTGGTCTCTTTGATGGCGCTGCATGGATAGGTTGGCTGGAAATCGATTTTCATAGAATTTTCCCAAAAACAAAAAATGAGAAAAAAACTTCGTTAAAGGGATCCATGCAGTTAGCTAGCTTTTAAAGGAACGACATGTGAAATCCACAAAGCCATTTTATATCGAATGTTTCAGATGGATGCGTTTCACACATGGTTTTCGGTTTTTCGGAAATCCTATGTCATCAAATTCCAGAATGCCTTTTGAAACCAATTTATATTCACAATTTGTTGCTGTTTGTGTTATTTTGCACTTTCTAGCTTTGTGCTAAATAGATGTCAGTGTGCGAACGCATGTTCGAACTTATGAGAAAACTCACAATCATTTGGAATAATTATTATCAAGAGTCCCAGAAAAAAAGAAAGTCGATTTAACAGCTCACATTATTTGACGAAGAGCTGTAAAATTTGGTACAGTAGTTTGCATTGTGTCTAGGATGGTTGGAATTGAAAATGAGATATATCGGACGACGTTTCGGGATGGCCCCCATATAACGTTACCTCCCGATATTTGGTATTTTGATGGTTTTAGCCACATATCTCCACCAATTTGTCTAAAAATTAGTATTTGTTTTTTTTTTTTTTTTTTGTAATGGGTTCCAGCTTCAGTGATAGAACATTGGTTATATAAGTCCTCGTTTTCGTATAGTCTCTATATAACGGTACCTCTTGATATTCGGTATTTTGATGGTTGTTGCCAGAATGTTTAACGGATTTGCCCAAAAAAGGTATTTGTAGTTCGAAATGGGTTCTAGCTCCGATGGAGGAACATTGTACATATAGGTGCACGTTTTCGTATAGCCCCCATATAACAGTTATTCCCAATGTTCGGTATTTTGATAGCTTTATCCGCATTTTTTTACGGATTTGTCTAAATGTTGGTATTTGTAGTTCCTAATGGATTCCAGCTCAGGTGGCAGAATATAGAATATTTAGGTTCACATTTTCCTATAGCGCACATACTGGGTGAGATAAAAAAACTGCAACAAAGCCAAACGCCATAATATTTATATTTTTTTAAATTTTATTGAATGAAGGCAAGAAACGTCGCAAATAGCATAAAATTTTAGAATAAGTTTCGATTTGTTCAAATTAGTCACCTTTGGCACGAATTATGGAATTCAAACGGCCAATGAACCCATCACACGCTTCCCGAATACTGTTCTGCGGTATTTCGGCCCATTTCCGGCGAAGCGCTTGCTTGAGGTGATCGACACTTTGGTATTATTAGTGCAAACCTTGCTTTCCAAAATACTCCAGACACAATAGTCCAACGAATTGGTATCAGGAGATTTTGTT